>NC_091456.1:127720315-128059958 GCF_027789765.1 Dendropsophus ebraccatus
CTCTCTATCTATCTATCTGAGTATATAAAATAGTGGGTGGCAAAATCCAGCACACCCAACCCTTATCTCTACCTACTTTATCTGCTGTTGGACAGTTGGGAGGCTGCCATATACCCGGCTGGGACACGGAGCGGCCGGTCTCTGAAAGGTTCATCCCGGATGATCTTCAGCGCCCCAGAGTTCTGATTCGGGCGCATCAGAACTCCCCACAGCACTCTATGAAGAGTGCGGCCAGATCCGCTCACTGCAAAGTGTGCACTGACAGGGTTTTCTGCAGCCGCTATTCAGTGAATAGCGGCCGCGGAAAACTGACATGTCAGTTTTTTTATGGCGCCGCGAGAGATCCCGGCCGGAGCGTATATGATGTGTATACACTCTGGCCGGGATCCCTTCAGCCTGCAGCACTACATAAGTTCCGTGGAAATCACGGCCGTTGTAACAATGGCTGTGATTTCCATGGAACTTACGTAGTGTGAACATAGCCTAAGGGGAGGTAAAAGAGGGAGATAACACACTGGAGGTGGCACTGTTGGGGTACAGATAGGACACATTGTATGTTGCTGTTTAGGGGGTAGATAATAAAAGTAACCACCATGCTGCACTGAGCTCTGCACAGGGGAGGGGGCAAAGTTATTGGCAGAAACAAATAAACTTAAAACCAGTTGAGTGAAGCTGCTGCCTGTACAGAGATGTCCAGGCTCCAGCATCAGGAGGGGGCTCTGTACTACCCCTCACTCAGTCTGCCCTCTACCACCTACAGCACACAGCAGCAGCCTGACAGACACACAGATGATGATGATCACTCACTGTCAGTCAGCTGCTGCTGCTCCTCTTCACAATCCCTGGCAGCCATCCAGTTCCAGGATCCTCGGCTCCTGTCATCACATGGCTGCCACTCCTCCCCTCCTCACACACAGCACTATGCAGAGCAGTGTGTAGCTGAGGGGGCGGAGCTTCAGCTGCCATGCATCATGTGAGGAAACAGGAAGAAAGGAGAGAGCAGAACATCCCCGGCCAGGGGCAGCATCAGATAACTGAGTGGGGCCCCCAGGAGCAGGGGGCCCGCAACTGCTGGGCACTGATGACGTCTGGGGGCCCCTACAGACGTGTTAAGGCTGTCTGCAAAAGCAATAGCTTCTACAGACAGCATTAACCACCTAAGACATCAGTGGACCCCTGCCTGAGTGGGCCCAGGGGCCACAGCCCCCCTTCCCCCCCCCCTAATTTTGCTTCTGCTACATTCACTAGGCCAGATGCTTTTTGTATGACTCATTACAGGGTTGCTCCACAGGGGGAAAAGAAATTAATGAACTTGTAGCAGAAAATTATAAGGATTTGTAAATAACTTTTTTTTTAAAAAAAACTCAACTCTTCCAGTACTTATCAGCTGCTGTATACCCTACAGAAAGTGATGTATTTTTTTTAGTTTTACACAGTGCTCTCTGCTGCCACCTCTGTCAGTGTCAGGAACTGTGCAGAGCAATAGTAAATCCACAAAGAAAACCTCTCCTGGTCAGTTCCTGACATGGACAGAGGTGACATCAGAGAGCACCATGTATAACTTCCTAAAAACAGTTGATTTAAAAACTTTTTCTCTGAAATACCCCTTTAAAGGGAACCTTTCACCCCCCTCCCACCCCCCCCCCCCCCCCACCCCCGCTAGAGACCTGGATTCTTACCCCATCTTGCCAAGTCCTGCTTCTGGAGCCGCCCCCGGGATGGAGATATCCTTGTCGGAAGCCCGGCGCGCGCGCTGCATAGGTGAGTCTGATGCCCATAGAGGATGAATGGAGCCATCATTCTCTATGGGCGTCGGACTCATCTCTGCAGTGCGCGCGACGGGCTTTGGACAAGGATATCTCTGTCCCGGGACCAGCTCCAGGAGCGGGACTTGGTGAGATGGGGTAAGTATCCGGGGCTCTAGCGCTTCCTTATTCACCGACACAAACAGCAGGGAGCAAAGACAATGGCACCTCTGTTAAGGTATTTATGACCCAAATTCAAAATGGAAGTACATTGGTGCCTTGGATTAGGAGCATAATTCGTTCCGGGACCGTGCTTATAATTCAAATCCACTCTTAAACCAAAGCAAATTTTCCCATAAGAAATCATAGAAATGCAGACAATTGGTTCCAAGCCCCCAAAATAATGATTTATTATTCTGAATAACATGTAAAACAGATGAAACAAACATTCAGAAACAGCAGAATATGTGATTTTATACGTTACTGTACAGTAATGGAGAGGATGGGAAACACAAGGGCTGACAGAGACTACAGGGAGCATGAAGGAATGAGCAGGACATATGTGGGCACAGTATAGCAGCACTCTCTGTCCAAGGAGAGAGGGGATACAGCTATGGAGAGATTACCTCCACAGTCCTGTCCCCTGATGTAAGCCTGAAGTGGATCAGCTATGATTTGGAAGGTGAGGGAGACTTCCTGGGTCAGAGTACAGTGCTGTAGACCAAGCTATGCAGACCAAACCCCTCCACCCGCGCTCCCACCCAGTACAAAGAGCTCTTAAACCACAATTCTTAAGCTCTTAAGTCACAATTTTGAAAAACTGTGAGCTCTTAAACCAAAACGCTCTTAAACCAAGTTACTCTTAAACCAAGGTACCACTGTAATTTAAAAATGAAAACTAGGCACAATGCTGCCTAATAATCATTTTTCATAAAACTTTACAGGTACATGGTAAGTATGACATTATATACCCCATACTATAAACACCACCCTAGTGCTGCCATATTTACAGTGGGGAAGGTGGCCTAAGCTTGGTGAACAGCCGGGGGCCTATGGTAAAGTTATCCTAGCCCTGGTGGAAACCATGATCCATAGATCCGGAATGGTAAACATGCCTTCCTTTCTCCTTCTATGCCATGAACATCATGTTTTACTGAAGTTCCAATATTTTATTAATAAAATAGATAGGCCAGAATTAGGGATGGTCCGAACCTGCCGAGGTTCGGGTTCGTACAAACCCAAACTCTCGGCAATGATTCCCGCTGTCTGCCCACTCCGTGGAGAGGGTGGATACAGCGGGAGGACCGCCTGGAAAACTGGGATACAGCCATAGCCATAGGCTGTATCCCAGTTTTCCAGGTGGTAATCCCGCTGTATCCACTCGCTGCACGGAGCGGCCAGACAGCGGCAATCTGATGCCGAGCGTTCAGGTTCATACGAACCCGAACCTCGGCAAGTTCGGACCATCCTTAGCCAGGATGATGGGTGCTACAGGTGTAAAGTATTGTGAGACATTTTAAAATATTTAAAGAGAAATTTAAAGAGATTCTGTCCTACGTAAGATCAATTTTCCTCTAAGCCAAAATAGCACATACAATATTCCTTATTGCTGACAGGAGCATTTAAAGACTTTAGCATACACATAGATATGCATTCGTGAGCACTCCCCTACTCTCTCTACTGGACATCTCCAATCTCTCTCAGTGGTGACACCTGCCTGCTGAGCAAACTTTGTAACATTTAACCCTTAGACGACCCAGGGCGTATAGTTACGCCATGGAAGTCTGTCCCCAGACGACCTAGGGCGTAACTGTACGTCCTGGGTGGTTCTCCCGCTATCAAGCGTGCTCCGGAGCGGAGCGCGCTTCATAGCAGGTGGGGGCCGGCTGCAATCAGCAGCCGGGACCTCACCGGTAATGACACGCTGCAGCGATCGCGCTGCCGCGTGTCATTAACCCCTTAAACGCCGCTGTCACTTACAGATAGGGACCCCCGCAGTGTGACTGCGGGGGTCCCGATCGGTAAAACGGACCGCCGGAGGTCTCTCACCTGCCTCCGTGCGGTCCGATCGGCGATCTGCTGTACTGAGCCTGCACAGGCAGGCTCAATGAGCAGATCGCCAATAACACTGATCAATGCTATGCCTATGGCATAGCAATGATCAGTGTGTGTAATCACACTAGTGTATGTAAAAGTCCCCCAAAGAGACTTCAAATGTGTAAAAAAAAAAGTTAAAAACACTAACACACTACCCCAAAGCCCCTCCCCCAATAAAAGTTGAAATCACCCCCCTTTCCCATTATATAAATAAAACATATAAAAATAAATAAACATATAAACATACAATATACCGTAGCGTGCGTAATTGTCTGATCTATTAAAATATTACAAGCGTCATTGCGAACGGAGAACGGCGTAGACGAAAAGAGGGGAAAAAGTGCGCGGATTACCGATTTAATGTTACATTATATATAAAAAAAATTTATAAAAAGTGATCAAAATGTCCGATCTTCACAAATAAGGTATTATTAAAATCTAGAGATCATGGCGGAAAAAATGACCCCCCATACAGCCCCATAGGTGAAAAAATAAAACTGTTATAAGCGTCACAATAGTCCCATTTTATTTATAATTAATTGCCAAAAAAAAGGATTTCATTTAAAAAAAATATATAACATTAGAGAATCTGTGTAACCTGCATATGGTTGTGTTCAGACTGACCTATAGAATAATACTATAGTGTCGCTTTTACCATATAGTGCATTACGTAGACACAGGAACCCCCCCAAACGTTACCTTATTGCATTCTTTTTTACGATTTCACCAATTTATATCTTCATAAATAATGTATTTGAAATTCCATCATACATGTTATGGTAGAATGAATGACGCCATTACAAAGTAAAACTATTCCTGTAAAAAAACAAGCACTTACATGGCCCTGTAGATAGAAAACTGAGAGTGCTAGAGCTCTTAGAAGGGGAGGAAGGAAAAACGAAAACACTAAGATCAAAATTTGCGCGGTCCACTGGGTCATTTTGGGCCTGGTCCTCAAAGGGTTAAAGAGTATATTTTCCTGTCATATCATTTGTAAACAACAAGAATTACAGTGAAAACGCAATGTTTAACATCTTGATCAAACTCTCAGGGCTTTTTGCCGTGTAGATTTGTTGTAGGAATTTTAGCAAATCAAAATACAGTAATTTCTAAACATCTGAATAGGGTGGCTTTAGTTGCAAGTCTATAGATTTGTATAAGCCCAGATTTGCTTAATAGGAAATATATATATATATAATATTTTGGTCAGTATTCTTCAACCAAAACCAGGAGTGGATTGAAAACACAGAAAGGCTGTGTTCACACATTGTTGAAATTTAGTGGATGGCCGCCAATTCACAAACAAACAAAGGCATTTTTTTTTTTAAATAATGGTAATTATTTGCTATTAAATGACCACCATGCACTCAATTTTAACAGTATATGAACATAGCCTTTCTGTGTTTTCAATCCACTTCTGGTTTTGGTTGAAAAATACTGAGCAAAAATACTGTGTGGGAACATAGCCTAAGGCTTCATTCACCCAGTGTTTTCTGGTATTTTAAGCTGCTTTAAAACACACACACACACACACACATTTAGAAACACACACACACACACACACACATTTAGAAACACCACCTCTTCTGATGTGAAGTGTTCTCATTTTGCTTTTGCAGGGGTTTATTTAGTGTGATTTCCTACAAGCTGTCAGGATGTGTGTGTACGGCAATGATTCTTCAGGAGCTCTAGAGGTGTGAAAGTCCATACTTGGTTTATTTTAGGTCACAGAAATCAGTTCAGCAGTGATGTACAGTCTCCTCCCAGCATACAGTAGAACAGTTGTAATAAGCAAAATAAAGGACCTTCCTTGGTTCTCTGACCCTTACACTGCTGGTCATTCTACAACCATTACTTTTATGCTGTCTAAGCTGTATGAGGTCTGTGTCAGCTGTTTGTACTGGATCCTGGATCAGATATCCACCCTTCCCCCCAGCATAGAACTTTTGGTTTTTGACAGAGCGAGCTGCAACCAGCCCCTACCTCCCTTTCCCACCCACTTTCCCCCTCTGGGGACCAGCCTTTCAGATGAGTGGTCATCTTTATAATACCAGAACAACTTAAAGTGTACCTGTCATGAAGTATGCTGATCCAACAAGCATGAAATGCATTTTGATGCCAGAAGTTTGGGTATTGTTACACCCATACTGCACAAAATACTGAACCAGTGTGGTTGCATTCATGGATACTCAAATTTCCGGTGGCAGAATGGATTTCAGGTCAGCGTACTTTATGACAGGTACAGTTTAGGGCATCCTGGCAAGGAGGCATTTCTACAGAGTAGCTCTAAGTTCTGGCTGATGAAGGCCCCCTCTATGACACCTGTGCTTTGTCAACGATCGGCACAAAAGATGCGCTCACTGACAAATAAATGAGTTCTTGTTGATTGTTTGATGGCTGCTGTGTTCACACCAAACAAACATTGCTTTAATTTGTACAATATAATTAGGATCTTAATAAATTGTGCCACGTGTTGTCTTCTATTTCACTAGAAGATTATCATCCGTAACGGCCGATATCGGCCAAATATGGATGATAATCATTTAGTGTAATATAGGGCCTTAACTTCTCTGAAGGAATTTACCGATAACACAAGCTTTTCAAAGATGTCAACAGGCTTTAAAAGGTGTTCCCATCCAAGCTTGTCATCCCCTATCCTGGGAGCAGATCTCTGGGGAGCTGTTGGAACCTCCACTGATCCAGAGATTGAGAATGCAATTGCTTCGCCCTGAAAGGAGTCTTTAGTGGGTTTGCTTAGCCACGCCAGTTGGTACACCATTCATTATTAATAGGTCCAACAAACACTTCTGATGGCTTAGCTTGGAAGCGTTCGGCATCCCCAAAGGGAATCAATGCCCCAATAGATCATTCATTGCAGGGTAATTGCATCCCTAGGCCCCAGTGATCAGTTTGTTATCACCTATCTAATAGATAACAGGAATAACGGGAATAACAGGCTAAGCTGGTAATACCCTTTAGGGTGCCTTCACACCTACCGACTCGCAGCGTTAACAACGCTGCGAGTCGGCTAGGTCCTGGCAGATCACTGTCAGTACATACACGAAGCAGTCTGAACAACTGCTGCGTGTATGTAAATCTGCCGGCCGCTTAACCCCTTCTGATGCCGGCCGCCTCCCGCTCCAGCTCTGTATCATTACCTCCTCGCTCCACGGGGTCCCGGCGTCCTGCTCTCCCGCCCGGCCAATCAGTGGATGCGGCAGGGCAAAACACTGATTGGCCGGGCGCGAGAGCAGGACGCCGGGACCCCGTGGAGCGAGGAGGTAATGTATACAGAGCTGGAGCGGGAGGCGGCCGGCATCAGAAGGGGTTAAGCGGCCGGCAGATTTACATACACGCAGCGGTCGTTCAGACCGCTGCGTATATGTACTGACAGTGATCTGCCAGGACCTAGCCGACTCGTAGCGTTATTAACGCTGCGAGTCGGTAGGTGTGAAGGCACCCTTAATGATCTGATTTGCTATTCTACCAATAATGTCTAACAACATGTCCTCAGATGTTGTAAAGAAAAGCTAAGAAACCTGCTGCAATAATAAAATAAGCACGACCACAGAGACAAAATCTAGAAGAAATGAGTGTGGAACAAATGGTGCACGTCATGAACTCTGCCCTGTATATATAGAGGAAAAAGAAAGCAGTTCAGACAGCTGGCATCACTGTAAATTTCTATAGGAGCAAAGCCAATAATCTCCGGCCTGTATTTTAGTTAGGAGATGATGTCAACATTAAACTATGTGACACATATTTGCTCTCCACCTAAACCAATCTTTTAATGATTTCAATGGAAAGCAGCAGCGTCCAAACATGCGATTTCTTCCAGCAAACTGAAATATTACTGAATGTCATAAATGATTGAATCCAATAAATGTTTGGCACTAAAGTGCCTTGCTGACCGGCTTGATAGTATAATCTGATACAGACGATAATTTTATATGCACTGACATAGATTGAAAAAATATTTCCACTTTGTGCATTTTGAGTTGTATAGCTGTTCTTGATGTTTATGAACAAATTCAGCCATTTCCAGTAAATGTGTCCAATTGCTCAATCTACTTGTTGGATTACTGTTTTACCCCCATCAATACAGAGAAATAACCCTTTGCTGCCAAATGTATAAGAACATTTTGTCTCCAGCAGTGCCCGAATCATTTACAAGAATTTAATAAAAAACAGCCAGTGTTTCCTTCCTTTCTCTTTACATGCTAAGTGCAAACATATTTCTTTTTAGGACAGGTTCAGATTTCCATTTTTAACATATTGGAACAGATTTTTAGCTTTTAGCACAATGTGCATTATACATAATAAATCCAGAGAAGATTTCAAAATAAGTTACACAAACATACAGGTGAATTAACATAACATAATAAACATTGTCTGAATCACGTTTTTCTTTCCACATTGAATCAATGATTAGAGCAGTCTGCATATTGTCTGGAATTCTCACCACAGGATTGGTAGTTTGGTAGGTAATAGCTTCAGGCATCACACTTAAAGGGGTACTCTGGCCCGGGGGTATTTTTAAGCTATGGTTTCGGGTCCTGGATCACGCCGCCCGGTACACCCGTCCTGCGGCCGCTTCCTGGTGTGAGCTGCCGCATGAGGCGTGACGTCTCAAGGCAGCTCAGCCATTCAGCGGCCGTAGCGGAGTCCCTGACCAATACCACTATACTGTGACTGGGTAACACTGCCATACCAGACCTTACCAATTCTACCATTTCTTTATACATATTAGTTAACTGCTTATTTTCTTTTGATTCCTAATTGTTTTCATATTTTGGGATAATATTTTTAGGGTTTTAGAACCATTTAAGAATTTTCCTTAGAGTTTATGGGGGACATTTATTAAGGCTGGCGTACTCATATGCTGGTCTTAAGTTAGGCCCCAGCCGAATTTACTAAGAGGCGCACGTCTCTTACTGAACGTGGCAGACTGTTGGCCCCGACCCTGTACCCGTTGTACCAGATCTACACCGGATTCCAGCAGGTGTAGATTTAAATCATGATAAATGAGGCACAGGAGGAGGCCACGCCTCCTCCCCACCTTGCTGTGCCCACCCTCCGCCCCACCCCTGTCCGGCAAGTTGGAGATAAGGCCCCAGCCTTAGATTTGAAAAATTTCCCCCTTGGTGTCAAGATACAATATTAATTTCAACTCACAATGGTCATTCTGAAACCAATTAATATTGTATCTTGTGGGACCACTGTATATCATAACAGCACAAAAAACTTTTAAAAGGAATCGTCAAATCTGTTGAATTATGACTGTACTCCAAAATTATTTAATTAAAAGTGGTCAATAGCAAGTACCAAGAGTAATGTCTACAAAATTACAAATTCATCTGGTGCCAAATAATAATAGCCACGGGAGTCTTTAATTTTACTGACTTGCTAGAATGTTTTATAGCCATTAGTTTTTACTATATAAATTAGGAATCAATACTTTTGGCAGCTATGTCATTAAGGACAAATGTTTTTGTGCTTCATTTTAAAGTAACAAGAAATTAAGTAAACACCATTTTCGTTAGAGAAAATGGACAAGAACTGGCAGGTTTGTGGTTACAGTAAGATATGCATGACATAAATTCAAGAACCACATACTTTCTACAGGTCATATAAATGCATTAGTATATTACCCAAACATCTGTAAAAGGAAGCTACCTGCAGGTTAGAACTCTGCTGTTATGCTCCCATAGAGAACAAGATGCTGAGAAGAAAGGTAATTTTCTCACCTTCATCCTTAGTGCCATTTTTATCAAATCTTCCATTTTGTTAATATGTAAAATAGTTGGTTTGTTTAATTGGGGCACGATTCAGTTCACAGATTGGCCCCGTCCTTCTCTTTCTCCTCATGAATAATTGTATCTTGATGAGCGACCAGAGAGGCCACTGCAGAATGCCACCTCAAGATTCTTGAGAAAGCAACGGGCAGGCAGAGATCTGTAGTTGACAATAAATATTTATAATATTAATAATATCATGCTGTAAAACAAAGCTGAACTTACCAGAAATTCAGGTCCAGTCTTCTGAGGGCAGATTATCTGGCTTGTGCTGGTTGTAAAATACACTCCGGAATTCCGGCCAGTATAGAGTGTCACAGCTCAATGTGTCCATCAATCACATGACTGCCTTCTCTCTGTGAACGCCCAGATGGCCTGGGATACAAAGGACTTCCTGTTTTCTAACTCTTTGAGAAAAAAAGAGTCAAAACACAGGAAGTGCTGTGTTTTCCATGATAACTAAAAAAATAATAAATGTAAATTGCAAACTTGCTTTAAATCACATCTACTTTTGGTTTAGATTTTTAAAGTTATAGCAACACTTTAAGGAAACCATTTCCCTTTAGTTTCATGATAATATCCTTCTCTTCAGCCCGTCAGAACATGATCTGTACTGATGAGGGGCAAAAGCATGAGTAGCCTTTCCTTCTAGAGAGAAAAAATAGGACATGCCCTAGTGCGGAGGGGAATCTTGTCATGGATCCCTCAATAGTAGTCTATGGAATCAGGGTTAAGCATACCAGCATATGGCATATACAGTAGGACTACAAGGCCCAGCATGCCATAGAGGCCTCAGCATGACAGGGGAGGGGACAAGGCTCATCATGCCATAAAAAGGACTACAGGGCTCAGCATGAAAGGGAAGGGGACAACAAGGCTCAGCAGGATGCCTACATATGGTTGAATACATACTGATGCAATCACTGATGGTTTTCCACCAATCATGGATCTAACTAGCTGGATTAAATTAGGGTCCTTAAAAGTCACTGGATATGTGAATAAGGCCTTAGAGCAGAGCCTGATCAGCTTCCATAGATATGACACAGGAGGCCTCGGGGATTCCTCCTTTTGTCATAGCAACCATCAGGGCTGTGTGATTGCTTCACACAGCCCGATGTGAACAGAGTGAGAAAACTCTTTCTTTTCTGCGATATATTTGCTGACCAATAAATGTACTCAAATGACCTCTGGATTTGGCTAATGGATACAAAGTGCACTGTTATTTCAATTTGAATACAACACAGGTTAATACAGAGTCTACAAATGACCAATGTGCTTCTTACATGTTTAACACCAGTAGCGAAAATAGAGGGGGGCAAACGGGGCAGTCGCTCCCTGGCCCACCAAGGCTGGGGTCCCATTGACAGAGGCCAGCTGATCCAGGTGGCAGGGTGAAATTTGCCTCTTGGGCCAGTCCCCCAGTAGCTGTTCAAGGCTGTAGCCGCCACGTATTGTGGCGCCCCGCCCCTCAGCGTCAGAGAAACCTGCCTGGGGATCTGGAAACTAAGTTCCAAATCCCCGGGCCAGAGTGACTTTTAGCTGTGCGTCCGCATACACAGCTGAGGAATAGCAGGCGGGAGACCAGGGTGCTTCCTGTGCAGGCAGCCTCTGTATGTTAGGCTGCCTGCCTGCATCAAAAGCTAGAAGAGGAGCTGAGGAGTCCCCAGAGGAGCTGCGGATGAGAGGTGAGTGGGTGTTTGTTATTTTCACTCTCACCTTAGGGGCTACAACACAGAGCAGAGGGAGGGGAAACTTTCACTGCACAGAGGAGGGACAGCCGCGATGGCCCGATAAGCCCCGCCCCCAGTCCGAGCCCGGGTTGTATACTGACTGACCATCACTGCTGAAGTGTAGGATACCCAAGGAGGAGAGATTGGCTGTACAGCACATGAGGTATTAACCCAGTCAATGCCACTGTGCTTTATATGATGGAGGTCACTCAGCTCAGTGTAATGGGGGTCACTCAGCTCAGTGTAATGGGGGTCACTCAGCTCAGTGTAATGGGGGTCACCCAGCTTCCCAGCTCAGTGTAATGGTGGTCACCCAGGTCTCTCAGATCAGTGTAATGGTGGTCACCCAGCTTCCCAGCTCAGTGTAATGGTGGTCACCCAGCTTCCCAGCTCAGTGTAATGGTGGTCACCCAGCTTTCCAGCTCAGTGTAATGGTGGTCACCCAGCTTCCCAGCTCAGTGTAATGGTGGTCACCCAGCTTCCCAGCTCAGTGTAATGGTGCTCATCCAGCTTTCCAGCTCAGTGTAATGGTGGTCACCCACGTCTCTCAGATCAGTGTAATGGTGGTCACCCAGCTTCCCAGCTCAGTGAAATGGGGGTTACCCAGCTTTCCAGCTCAGTGTTATGGTGGTCACCCAGCTTTCCAGCTCAGTGTAATGGTGGACACCCAGGTCTCTCAGATCAGTGTATTGGTGGTCACCCAGCTTCCCAGCTCAGTGTAATGGTGGTCACCCAGCTTCCCAGCTCAGTGTAATGGTGGTCACCCAGCTTTCCAGCTCAGTGTAATGGTGGTCACCCAGCTTTCCCAGTCGCATCTTGTACGACTACCACATGAAGAGGGGTATACTACAGAGGGACCTATACTGCACAGAGGGGGGATATACAATAAACAGGTTACATAAAGGGGGCTTTACTACAGGGGAGTTGTATGGAGATGAGGATGATGCTTGAACAAGGTGCCTAAAATGTTTCTCTAGTAGATTCTGTGGGGACGAGTCATGGTAAAAGAAATCTTCATGATGGCCGGGCCAGATGGAGAACTAAGGAAAAGCGAAATATCAAAAACATCACCTGTAATTCATGTAGTGAAGACGCCTCTTGTGAGTATGGCAGTAACATTTATAGTGAGAATATTTACTTCATGTATACTGGTGTTATTTGGCAGCTATGATGCTATTTAGAGAATTGGAATTAGAAAATTCTTAGGTTATTAATATTATCCTTTATATATGCAAAAATTTGCTGTAGCTTGTAGCTAGTATGTGTGTCCCATGCTAGGCAATCAGCTACAGCTAGGAGATAGACGGACGGACGGACAGATGATATAGTGATATGGTGATCACAACCAGCTAACACCTTCTAATAACTAAAAGTTTATTACCTATACCACCATTAAGTGTAGATAAAGATATACTGATTAAAGGGGTTCTCCAGGATTAAATAAAACATTAGTTGCTTTCTTCCCAAACCAGCAACATACCTGCAGGCTGTGTGTGTTGTATTACAATTTGTCTCTATTCTCTTTAAGTGGAGCTGAGCTGCAATACCACACCCAAACTGAGGACATGGGTGGTGCTGTTTCTGGAACAAAGCGGCTATGGTTTTCTAATAACCCCTTTTTTTTACACAGTTATATATGTGAAATTTAGAAAGCCTCCTACACTGCTCTCAATCCTTAAAGGGGTTATCCAGTGCTACAAAAACATGTTCACTTTCTTTCAGAGACAACACGACTCTTGTCTCCAGTTCAGGTGCGGTTTGCAATTAAGCTCCATTCATTTCAAGGAACTGAGCAGCAAAACCCTGCCCAAGCTGGAGACAAGAGTGGGGCTGTCTCTGGAAGAAAGTGGCCATGTTTTTGTAGCACTGGATAACCCTTTTAATCACTTTGAGTAATGGAGCAGAATATACCCTTTATTATTCGAAAAGCATTGTGGTCTACTGAGGTTCCCTATGGGTAACATAATAGGTTGGGGGCCCACTCAGACTCACTCGCGCCCCCCCCTAGGCTGAACCCCTAGCTACGCCCCTGTTTAACACCCTTAGTCATTGTCACATGCCATGTTAAATCCTACCACTTTGTTCAAGGTGTCAAGATAGTCCACAAGATCTGTATGGAAATTTCTGACAGTCGGTGAGCTGTAACCTTTTTTTTATTTATTTTATTAATCCATGATTATTAAATGGTGTTTTCTAGAATGAGGTTACCTGGTAAAAAAACTGATTCTAGGGGAGACACCCCCAATAATAAGCTATTATCACCAGGAGGCTGCAATGTTAATTCTACTTTGTGGCTGCAAACATTATGTACAGTACCACTTATCAAGTCCATCAACATTCTTCTCTGTAAGCTACAACAGAGAAGCACTTTGTATGTGTATGTATATTGTTGAAGCACTCTTTCAATAACCTCCATGTAAAATTTTATTAAATGTTTCTCTGACCTTGGCAACATTAGACGTTTGCTGGTGCTAGGTGCTAAGCCCACACAGCAGCTTTAAACTAAAAATCAATGAGTGTTTTTTTTTTTTTTTTTATTTCAGTCGGTGTGCTAGCTACATAGCTGGGCACTTTACAAGATTTTTCCATCCAAGAACCCACAGACCTAACACCTGCATTGTGATTGACAGCTCTGGTGTATGGTCCTGATGTATTATACTACGGTGTTATGTGCACAGATCAGTAAAAGATGAGGATAAGTTAATAAGATAACTAAACTGCAGAGAAAGGATTTTTAGAAGACTAGTGGAAAAGCTATATTCATGATATCCATTTATAATAAAACTGAGATCTAATGGAAAACATCGCAGTTCTGTCAAGCTTAGTTTTGATGGCTAAAATAGCAGTGCCTGTGGTCTTCTAACCAGCATACATTAAATGATGTTACTGCAGGTTAATGGTCATAATGAGAGTTGTAGTTCACAACATTTAAAGAGCCTGAGATAAATGGCCGTGGCCATAGGCTTAAACCATCACAGCCTCTGATAAGGGTAGATATAAATCTTTGCTTTATGTAGGGATGTTGGAAATATTCTTGATAAAATATTAGCAAAGGCACAGACCTAATGTACAGTATCAAAACTGTTTAAGAAAAAAAAGGTGCCCTTGGTGTATGAGTCTACATTTAGAAAATGAAATCTGAAATTAAGTTGCTATGAACATCAAGGTGACTTTTTCATCACATGTTTGTAAACTCGCATTGAATTCTGTAACGCTCTTAGATTGTCCATGCTTCAATTTAAACTGCAGAATTTGGATGTTTGCCAGCAAAGCCAACTGAACATTTGTCTTGTAATGACTAACGAAGAAACTAATTACTACAGAGAACATGGAATCTACCCCCACTAACAGTAACTTATGCAGATCAGACCATGGAAGACAGCTCTCAAACTGAACCTCGACTGGGAAATGGGAATTTAAAATGATTTATTTGTGTAAATAAAACAAAATACAGATAACTTCATAGCCACAACCGAGATGTTTATTGGAATACATGTACAAGTGGATAGAATATATGTAAATGATATGTGAACAACCGCAGCTCTAGAATCCTTGTAGAAGCTTAAATGATCCATTCTTGTTAGTAAAAGGAAATAGCCAATAGGGATGAGCAAAAAATGGATTCACAGTAAAGATTGCAAAGTAAAAATAATATGCTCACCTGTCTGCGCTCCTCCAGTGCCCTCTTCAATGTTCCCCTTAGTCTCCTTTTCAGTGTCCATCCACCCTGCTCTGCCAAATATCAACTGAGACGGGACAGTGCTGCAACCAGTAATTGTTTGAGATAAGAGTGACAGCCTGCTCAGGCAATTACTGGCCATGGCGCTGTCCAATCTCAGCCATTATTAGCTAAGCGGGCTGGAGGTGGCTTAGGACACTGGAGACCCAGAGGACAGCACTGGAGAAGCATGGACAGGTAAGTATTGATTAGCCAAAAGCTGAATTGCACCAAAACAGTGAAGCAATTGTTTAGCTTTTTTAGTGCAGTGCTGCCCAGGTGTCCAATTTGGAAACAAAGAAATTAAAAGGGGAGGAGCCATCACTCAGCACATACTCATCCACCATGTACTTACCGTATCTGATGATGGTGGTGGTTGATGTTGTAGACATCTTTCTCTCCTGTTCTTCTGATGGTATTAAGGACACAATGCTAACCTCATAGTAGGGATCCAGATGGGTGGCCACCAATTAGTCAGCACTGGTGAGAATCCCAGCAACTCGGCAGTCATTTCTTAGGCAGTGCAGCATGTAATTACTCATATGAGCAAGGCTGCCTACAGTCAAGGACAAACTGACTTCAGTGGGAGGTGTTTCCTCGGGTTCCTCTGCATCCCCCCAGCTGCACTCCAGAGGCACCCGTGTGGTGCTCTGGTTGCCACCGTGCTGTAAGCATAAATCCAATCCGGTCCATGGTATGGATGAGGGGACCGACAACTGGGATAATGGGCCTTCTTCCTTCTCTTTCATTTCCTCCTGTACCACCATGATATCATTCATCCTAGCCTGAAGTATTTTTTCCAGCCGGCATATTGCCTATTCTTGGTTGACCCTGTCCTCTTTGTATTTGATGGTGAGAAACTTGTTGATGCAATGTCGGGTGCATGAACTCCATGGAAACCAAAGAAAACCTTCTTTTATTTAGCACACAATGAAAAAAACTAAGCATGAGTACGTGCAAACATAAAAAAGAAATGCAGTTGTTTACTGCATTTTGGAATAAGCACTTGACTGTACCTATAAAGCTGCAAAGTAGCAGACTAAATAACCCTAGCCCCAGTCACATGATCATTACATATGTGCAAATCATGTTGATATGTATCAAATCATGTTAATTAGTCATACCTTATATAACTTTTAACTATATAATAGTTTTCACAGTTTTCAGAGTACCTGTCTTAAAAAAAAAAAAAAACTTTTGAAATGTCAACGAAACATGTCAAAGGTTTTAATAGATCTTGGTCTCTCCCCCTGCTCTGCGTTCATCCACTCAGAAAGATTGTACAAACTTACATTAAATGTCTGCCCTGGTAACATAGTAACATAGTAAATAAGGTTGAAGACAAGACAAGAGTCCATCAGGTTCAACCTAGGGAAACCCTACTGTGTTGATCCAGGGAAGGCAAAAACCCCTATGAGGCAGACGACAATTGCCCCACCACAGGGAGAAAACTCCCTCCCGACTCCAATGGCAACCAGAATAATCCCTGGATCAACGTATCACCGCAAATCTAATGCCCATAACTTGTGATATTATATTGTTCAAGAAAAGCATCCAGGCCTCCCTTGAACTTATTTAATGAATCAGCCATGACAACATCATGTGGCAGAGAGTTCCACAGTCTTACCGCTCGTACAGTAAAGAATCCGTAGAGGATGCCTCCTAGTCATGGTTACAGACCTAGGAGTAAAAAGATCACTACAAAGATCTCTGTACTGTCCATTCATATATTTGTACATTGTGATCAGATCACCCCTAAGACGTCTTTTTTCTAGCATAAATAACCCCAAGCTTGATAACCTGTCCTGGTACTGTAATCCACCCATTCCCTTAATGACCTTTGTTGCCCTCCTCTGCACCCGCTCCAGTTCAGCTGTGTCCTTCTTATATACCGGTGCCCAAAACTGTACACAGTATTCCATGTGTGGTCTGACCAGTGATTTATAAAGAGGTAAAACTATGTTCTCATCTTTAGCATCTATACCTCTTTTGATGCATCCCATTATTTTATTAGCCTTGGCAGCTGCTGCCTGGCACTGATCACTAAAGTTGAGTCTACTGTCCACCAATACCCCCAGGTCCTTTTCGGAAGTAGTTTTACCCAGTGTTTTATTATTTAGCACATAACTGTACTTACTATTTCTACGGCCCAAGTGCATAACCTTACATTTATCCACATTAAACTTCATTTGCCATTTCACCGCCCAAGCCTCTAGCTTCTCCAAATCCCTCTGTAATATGATGTTATCCTCCTCTGTACTGATTACTTTACCCAGTTTAGTATCATCTGCAAAAATGGAGATTCTACTCTGTAGCCCCTCAACAAGATCATTAATAAAAATATTAAAAAGAAGTGGACCCAACACTGACCCCTGTGGTACCCCACTAGTAAACCCCAATCTGAATATGTTCCATTAATGACCACCCTCTGTTTTCTATCACACAACCAGTTACTTACCCATTTGCATACGCTTTCCCCGAGTCCCAGCATCCTCATTTTGTAGACCAAACTTTCATGCGGCACAGTATCAAATGCCTTTGAAAAGTCCAGATATACAACATCCACAGCCTCCCCCAGGTCCAATCTATAACTAACCTCTTCATAGAAGCCGATCAGATTAGTCTGACAGGACCGATCCCTCATAAATCCATGCTGGTGCTGCGTCATAAGATTATTTTCATTAAGATACACCAGTATAGCATCTCTTACAAACCCCTCAAATATTTTACCTACTATAGATGTTAGACTTACGGGCCTGTAGTTTCCAGGATCACTCTTTGACCCCTTCTTGAATATTGGTACCACACTAGCAATGCGCCAGTCCTGTGGAACAATCCTTGTCGTAATAGAATCTTTAAATATTAGGAATAACGGTCTGTCTAACACAGTATTTAATTCTTGCAAAACTCTAGGATGGATACCTTCTGGGCCCGGTGACTTATGGATTTTAATGTTTTTAAGGCGTCTCCCCACTTCTTGTTGTGTTAGGCAGGTGAGATTTATGGGAGGATATATATTATCCCTAGTCATGTCGTCTGTTATGGGATTCTCCTCTGTGAATACAGTAGAGAAAAATGTATTTAATAGATTGGCCCCTTCCCCCTCCACCATTACACCCAGATTATTTTTGAGGGGACCAAAATTTTCGGTTTTAAGTCTTTTGTTGTTTATCCTTCTTTCTGTTGCTATTTTTGCTTCTTTTATTTGCTTTTCACACATTCTATTCTTCTGTCTATAGTTGCTCAATGCTTTCCTACTACCTTCTTGTTTTAGTAGTCTGAATGCTTGTTTCTTATCATTTATTGCATGCCTTACAGCTGAAGTTAACCACATTGGATTTCTCTTATTTCTATTACTTTTATTCCCATATGATATGTGTCGTTCACACGATTTACCCAGGATGCTCTTAAATAAGTCCCATTTCTCTTGTGTACTTTTATTTCTGAAGGCATTGTCCCAGTCTATGTTCCCAAGGTCTTCTCTTAGTTTTTGGAAATTAGCCTTCCTGAAATTTAATGTTTTTGTAGCCCCTCTGCTAATTATTTTATTGAAGAATAATTGAAAACTTACTATGTTATGGTCACTATTACCTAGGTGACCCCCCACCTCTATTTTTGATATTCTGTCTGGTCTATTGGTTAAGATTAGGTCCAGGAGTGCCCCCTCCCCTCTTGTTGGTTCCTGTACTAGTTGTGAAAGGTAATTATCTTTAACTATTTCCAAAAACCTGCTTCCCTTCGTGGAGCTGCAGATTTCTGTTTTCAAGTTTATATTTGGGTAGTTAAAGTCCCCCATAATAATGACTTCCCCCTGCCTCGCTGCCGCATCTATTTGTCTTATAAGAAGATTTTCTGACTCTTCCACTATACTTGGAGGTTTAATTCACTCCTATAAGAATTTTATTATTCTTCGTCCCTCCCCTTATTTTTACCCAAAGAGATTCCACATTATCATTACTTATATCCTCCCGCAGAATGGGCTTAAGGCATGATTTAACATATAAACAAACCCCTCCCCCTTTCTTATTTTTACGGTCATTTCTGAATAGACTATAACCCTGGATATTAACAGCCCAGTCATAACTCTCATTCAGCCAGGTCTCGCTTATCCCCACTATATCATATTTCTCTTCAACCATTATGAGTTCTAATTCCTCAGCTTTATTAGTGAGGCTTCGAGCATTAGTATACATACATTTAATATGTTTGTCCATATTCCCTTTCCTCTTGTCACTAGTGACTGTTCTAACCCCTCCCGCCGCTCCACCCCCAGTTTCATAATCTAGGCCCAGCTCTCCATCTACTCTGTCTTCACTTACTATATTGTAGTTGCCCTCCCCCCCGGTCCCTAGTTTAAACACCTCCCCCAGCACGGCCGCACCCTCCCTACTGTAGAGCCTGTAACCGACCGAGAAGTTGGCCCAGTTCTCCATGAACCCAAACCCCTCTATCCTACACCAGCTCTTGAGCCACTTATTTACCTCCCTAATCTCCCGCTGTCTCTCAGGTGTCTCTCAGGTGTGGCTCGTGGTACAGGTAATATTTTGGAGAATATCACCTTGGAGGTCCTAGTTTTAAGCTTCCCGCCTTAAGTCCCTGAAATCGTTTTTAAGGACCCGCCACCTACCTCTAACTTTATCATTGGTGCCAATGTGCACCATGACTGCTGGGTCATCGCCAGCCCCTCCCAGTAATCTGTCAGCCAGATCCGCGATGTGACGAACTCGGACTTATGGTCACCATAACTCTTTTGTGCATGGGCTTCTCCCTGCTCATTCTCTTAACCAGTGGTGGCCTGAAAACTGTAACCCGAACCAATCAAAACTTTAGAGATGTCTCTCTGACATATCAATAATTTTTTTATAATGGCAGATAAGCTTTAACGAGCATGTCGAAGCTAGCAGGACATCAGGGAGAGGTATGTATAGTTTATTATTTTACAAGGGCTGCATGGGCATCGCCAACGAAGTCCGTGCAGCCCATGCTGTATGATTATTGGGCTGTATATGGGCTTAGTAAACAACATCAAGTCATCACCCAAGTAATTTGCCCAAAATTTACTAAATGGTGATATATAGAGATATAGGAAATTTGTTTCGCGTAGTCTTTCTCACAGGACAGCATTAGACATTGTAAAGCGGAAGCCCCACCAGGGGCAATGTCTTAGTGCAAGAGGTGTCAGCAATGTGACTCTGCGCTCCTCGGTCCGTATTGGGTGACCGAGGATGCGCTGAGCCTATGGTTGTTTTTTTTTTACTTGCATTATATGTCTGAATGCTGCCTTAGCTTCCCAGCCACACCCGCATTGCCTGTTACACTCTGGCAGTTCTGGGGTTAATCCTTCTTTGGGCCTGTCCAGCTAACCTGGGTGCTAAGATCAGGGCTGATCCAATCAGCTGCCGGACCCAGTCCCTGATCCCAGATAAATATCAGCTAGCTCCTCTTTTCCCTGCAGTTATACTCTGCTAAAGATTTTACCTCTGCTATTGTCTGTGTATTTTTGACCTTTGGCTTTGTTTCCTGACTTCCCTGTTTTGCTGCCTGTCATGACATTACCGCCTGACTATGACTACTCTTTTGGATCTTGATTTTGTACTTTTGCTGCCTGACGTTGTTCACCCTGATTGTCTACTCTGGCTTATTGTGTTTGTTTTGTCTGTCCTGTTCTGTGCTACACTTTATCAGTGTAGGGACTGCCATCGTGGTTGTCCGTGGCTGTTTAGGGCCGTTGAGGCAAGGTAGGGACAGAAGGTGGGTTCTAGTGGCTAGGGCTCACTGTCTTGTCCTGTTCCCTACCTCGGTCTGGATCTTTTTTAGGAGATCTTTCAGTCCTGGGAAGGAGCGGAGAAACCTATGCTCAATAAAGTGAAGGTAGTCTCTAGGTGAAGGTAGAACACTGGAATGGTCTTTTTAACACACTAAACCCCAACAAAACATAACCCCCTGTGGCATGGTGTGGCTGTAAGAGGCAGTACTGGAGTGGGAATAGGGGTTCAGGTGGACCTCCTGGTCCATATACTCCACTACAACCTAAGAGCTGATGAGGCTCTGAAACCCACCTGGTGGAGCTCTATTAGAGACTTCAGAACTTCCCAGGTGAAGACTCCCAGGGTAGGAGAACACAGGCAGTGCTAGGCCTGTGGGAGCTGCAGCCAAGGAGTCTTGGTGAGACTAGTGGATCTGGTAGTGTTGAGCAGTGGGCTCAGAAGTGACAGCTAGGGAAGCTGTGTAGTACAGTCAGTGGCTAGACGGCCTAGGTTTTACTTTATTTGCAAAGTGATGCTTATGTCTTATGTTTTTCTTGGACTGACAAATAAAGCGGCTATGGTCAGTTTAAAGCATTCAGCACTGACAGGACTGAAGTTTGTGATGTGCCAACCGTCTTAGACCCAGGAGATGGCGATACCAGCGAGTAACCCCCAGATTGTCACACCCCCAAACAATAGCAAGTTAATGCAATATGGTGAAATAAACACATTACGTGGTTTAAGAACCAGGCACTTTTACCTAAATAAAACGTTGCAATTAATATAAAACTTTTGAAAAGCAGATGCCAGGCACATTTCTTAAGCTACATATAACTTGGGCAGTCCTGCCACTAAGTGGTTTAGCAATGTCTCAACTAACTCAGCGCAACTGCCTCTGGTAGAAAGCCAAGATGGCGGCTCTGCCCTTGGCACTGGACAAGGGTGATCGCTCTTCTCCTGGGGGGAGTGGTGGGAAGGCTGGAAGCCGTGCCGCTGCTGCTGCTCCCGATGTTGCTGGGGTGGAGGACTCGGCCGAAACCCCCGCAGGCATTGTGGACACAGCTTTCTCCACTTTGGTGGCAGTGCCAGAACCGCTGACCACCTTCACTCCCGGCGCAAGGTGCAGATGCCAGGTGGCATTCGCCTCCACAACGGTGGTGGTGGTGACATCCTAGAATCCCAGAAGGTTGGTGGACCAGGACTGCAGGCTCTGGCTGGTGCGGTTGGTACCTTGATGGCCGCCTCTGGAACGGCTGTGGGAACTGCTGGAACTGGTGGAGCCGCTGGGACCGGAAGAGTTGGAGCTGCTTCTGCAGCTGCTGCTGGAGCCAGAGGGGAGAGAGGCGATGGGACCGCAACCGTTGGAGATGCTTCTGCAGCTGCTGCTGGAGCCAGAGGGGAGAGAGGCACTGGGACCGGAACCGTTGGAGCTGCTTCTGCAGCTGCTGCTGGAGCCAGAGGGTAGAGAGGCGCTGGTTCAGCTGTGCTGGACACGGAGGCTCTCCTGCGTGAGGGTGGCAGCAGTAGCAAGCGCAGGGCCTTTGTGGATCCTCAGACCAGTTGTCCTCCATACCACTGTAAGGTGGAAGTAGTATTCTAAACTGAGGTGCGGGTCTGCTCTCTGGAACGGGGCTCCAGGGCCGTTTCTAGGTAATTTTGACTACAGGTCAAAAATTGCGCCCCCCCCCCCTTCAAGTGATGTCAGAGGAGGTGGAGACAGGCTGCGGCTCAGGCATGTCCTCTGGCTTGTCGATAATGGCAGCTGCGGGAGCTTGGGACTCTGAGACTCAGCTGCTGGCTTGCCATGCTGCCGACGTCTGAACCACCTCCTTTTCCGGGCGGTCCATGTTACGCCCACTTCCTGTGTGGGATGGAGGCACTGTTTCTCCTATCTCTAGCTAGAGTGCCGTCTGCTTCAACAGGCAGCCACTGTGTGCAGGGGGAGGGGCGGGGACTACACAGAGCTGCTGAATAGCGATTTTTACCTTATTCTATGGGAGAAAGGGATAATAATCCCTTTCTCCCATAGAGTAACCATATAACTGTATGCCAACACGGACAGCAGCAATCGCGGCCGCCATGTTTGGCGAATTTTTGAAGCAATGCGAAGCAAATTCATCCCTGGATTCGCTGGGAATCTGGCTTCACCAGAACCGCTTTGCTCATCCCTAGTGATTTAGACTCATACATCACTTTTGCTACAAGTAATTGCTAAATGGATCTATGCAGAACATGGTGGGCAGTGGACTTTCAAGAAAGGCAAAAGTGTTTGCACAATAAAGCCTGCTCAGCAAATTTGTAATTATTGTTTCAGAATAATATTTATAGCAAGCTGATGATTTCATGCAGAAATGTGAAGATTCTGCTCCACTTTGTGCCCAGTGAAGCTGAAAATCTAGTTTGATATTGATTTGCGACTTGTCTGAGCTCTCAAGAAACTGCCATTGTATAGAAACAAGACTCAGAATTGTGGTTTGTGTTTTGATTTCTTTCCCTCCTATTAACTGAAAACCTGAAAGCGCTTCCATTTTACAGTGAGTTTATGCATCAAAATGTATCTAAAGGAGGAAAGATGATTTGCAAAAATAGCCATTCTCTGCTATATACTTGTAATCAGAAATGTTGCCTTTACAAGCATTCTGATAATAAAGAAGGGCAATGGGGAATTCAAATGTCTGTCTGCTGCACAGAGAATACCACAGCAAAAACTTGTTTAAGGGTAAATTCACATTAGAGATTTCTGAGTGGATAAAATTCTGAATAGTTTGCATCACTTGTTCAATCTGTTCCCTGACTTTCATCTAAAGAGAAAAAAGCATAAAAGTCCATTTTAAGTTTATATATGCTTTACACAGCAAAATTGAAGTGTAAATGAAGATTTATAGAGTTAGTGCTCTGTTTTTTTATTACATAGCTTTTAATCCCTGCTATTTTTTGCATTGTAAAATCAGTTTTCATGGCAATAGAACCCTTATAGTCCCACTATACAATTGTTTAGATGTTTTAGGTTACAAACCCACTTGGCGGGTCTGCAGCGAGTCTCCATGCTGCGTTTTTCGAGACTCCCTGCAGATCCCGGCCCTATGCTTTTAATGGCAGACAAACACGCAGCAGGGATGTACATCCCTGCTGCGAGTTTGTCTGCAGCCCTCCCCATTAACCCCCCGGCCGCCGGAGCTGATACTTCACCTGATCCCGGCTCCGGCGGTTCCCGATGTCTTCAGCAAGCCGGAGCGGGGACCAGGTGAAGTATATGCTCCAGCCAGCCGCCCGCAGCCCCGGCCGCCCGATCGCCCCCCCGCAGCCCCGGCCGCCCGATCGCCCCCCCGCAGCCCCGGCCGCCCCCCGCAGCCCAGGCCGCCCGATCGCCCCCCCCCCCCCGCAGCCCCGATCGGGCGGCCGGGGCTGCGGGGGGGGGCGGCCGGGGCTGCGGGGGGGCGATCGGGCGGCCGGGGCTGCGGGCGGCTGGCTGGAGCATATACTTCACCTGGTCCCCGCTCCGGCTTGCTGAAGACATCGGGAACCGCCGGAGCCGGGATCAGGTGAAGTATCAGCTCCGGCAGCCGGGGGGTTAAAGGGGAGGGCTGCAGACAAACTCGCAGCAGGGATGTACATCCCTGCTGCGTGTTTGTCTGCCATTAAAAGCATAGGGCCGGGATCTGCAGTGAGTCTCGCTGCAAAAACGCAGCATGGAGACTCGCTGCAGACCCGCCAAGTGGGTTTGTACCCTTAATGCAGTTCTGTTAAGGTTTCTGTAAACCTACTTAACCGAACTGTAAAAAAAATTGCCCCTCTCTACTTCTTACCCAAGAAAAACTGTTCTAAATCCTTGGCCATTAGATGCCTCACTACTTTCCAATATTCCATCCACTACCCATTGTTAGGCAACTAAATAAACCAAAAAAGATTGATACAATAAACTGTGCTGTCCCAAAGATCCAAAATTAGAACCACAAGATATAGAAAATAGATGTATTTATTGTAAAAACAAGGTTTTTGCGTTACATTCTCCCTTCTTTAGAAAGGTGCATAATAAATAATCTGGTAAAAGTGCAGTTTAAAAACCTAAAAAACCCGCCAAACACACCCCTTTTCCAAAGGGAGAGGGAAGGGGGAGGGGACAGGGGAGGGATAGGGGAGGGTATACATAGTGAATAAAACATTACAGCAATAAATATAGTTAGAAATAACATTAGAATAGCTCAGCCAAAATCACCGTCTCAATAGACTTGCTGCACAGTCTATCCTACATCTCAGTCCAATAGCTAGGTTCAAAGGAGAAATTCCGCGGCTGGTGTGCCATCAGTGGCCACCAGAGTCTCAGTAAGCGCGCAGTAGGGAGTGGAGATCTTCTAGAGTGAATCCCTATAGCACTGTTCCGCTGTACAAAAGGGGAGGAGTTATGGCATAGCAAGTACCACAAGAAGCTGTTGGAAGTCACTGCCGGCGTGTGATATAGCACACATTTGGACACTCATATAATGCAGACCTGTGTTGGGATCGCACTTTCTTAAAAAACTTAGGCTGGGTTTACATATATAAGTTGGCATCAGTTGCATTTTTTGCCTAAAAACTGACCACAACTGATGTCACAACTGATGCCAAAAATGCATCAGTTGTGATCAGTTTTTCTATCCTTCTTTTCATTAAAAACCATCAGTTCCCATCAGTTGTCACAAGTTGCTCTCATCAGTTGATATTTTTTTTCCAAGTATGTTTTCCTGTCATTTTCAATGGGATTTGCGGGGAAGCGCACGGGGGCTATATACTAATTGGGGGAGCTCACAGGGGGGCTATATACTACAAGGGGAGAGCGCACAGTGGGGCTATATGGGAGGGGGAGAGCGCACAGGGGGGCTATATGGGAGGGGGAGAGTGCACAGGGGGGCTATATGGGAGGGGGAGAGCGCACATGGGGGGCTATATACTATTGGGGGAGAGCACACAGGGAGGCTGTATACTAATTGGGGGAGAGCACACAGGGAAGCTAAATATTACTGGGGGGACAACAGGGGGGCTATATACTACTGGAGGAGAAACAGGGGGAGCTATATACTACTGGGGGACCAAGGGGGGACTATAGGGGAGAGGGAAAGCACACAGGGGGAGAGATGTGTTTATTTTGTGCTACTATTTGCCTGAACGCCGGATGCCAGAGCCGAACGGCATGCGTCCTGCCCGGCAAGGCATCCGGCGCTCTATTCGTTTGAATTGGTGCGGCGCCGCATGACCAGAGCGGTGGTCCGCCAGGACGCTGCAAGATGCGTCCTAACGCACCGACGGTACGGCGGTGCGGTGGCCACTAGTTCACCGCCGCACATTTTGAACGATCCCATTGAAAACAATGGGATCAGTTCAATGATGCGTTTCCCTCCGGCGCTTTTCTCCTGCGCCGGAGGGAAACGCCGCCGCACCGCCGGACATATGTAAACCCGGCCTTAGAAGACACAAGGTAATCGAAAAATGGCTTCACGAGTCTTCCGTAATGATGAATGCTGGGGCTGGACTCTGGATTCTGATGGAGCAAGAGGGCCGTATAACACTATACCAGGTACTCCAGAAGACCGCTGTCAATGTAAACAAAATCCGATACATATATTAACAGTATTATATGTATTTAGCCTGTCAATTACAGTGTAACCAGTGTACAGTATTTATAACACAAAAAGCAAAAAACCTGCAAGAATAAAAGATGTAGATAAAAGAATTAAAATTAATTAAATAAAATTTAATTACATAAATACACCCTATAAAAAGGGGCACAGTAATAGAAAACTATGTTAGGACTATGTAACATATATTAGAATGTACAGACTACACACAGACCTATGACAAGTAGTAGAAAAAAACAAATATAAAATAAATATCAGAAACAATGAGATGTTGACAAACATTTTCTATGTATTCATTCAAACCCTCCGGTACATGCATTTTAGGTAATAATTCTCATGTCTCCTAAGAGTTTGGTATCTGAGATGTAGGATAGACCGCGCTGCAAGTATATTGAGGCAGTTTATTTGGCTGAACTATTCTAATGTTTTTTCTAACTACTGTGTATTTATTGCTGTGATGTTTTATTCACTATGTATACCCTCCCCTATCCCTCCCCCTTCCCCTCCCTTAGGTAAAGGGGTGCGTTTGGAGGGCTTTTTAGGTTTTTAAACTGCACTTTTACTAGATTATTCATTATGCACTGTTCTGATGAAATGTGTAAAAATTGTGCTTTTACAATAACTACATCTATTTTCCATATGTAATTTTGGATCTTTGGAACAGCGCTGTTTTTTGTGAGTACCAATCTTTTTTTGTTTATTTGGTTGCACTGAGTCTACGGGCCCCAGCTCAGGGAGTATCCCATTTTTGGTACCTTTGGCTTTGCAGTCCCTAATCCTCTCCACCACCACATTTTTTCTATCACAGATCTGCTGCTACCCCACTATCCCAAGAGGGACGATATGCACATAGCCCAAGGGACCTAAAGGTGACCGCAATCATCTATTTCTCTTATCCTGGCTCCTTCACAGTGAGACAGGAGGTGCCAGCGCCCTCGTTTTTTCTTTTTTGTTTCATGGCAGATTACCACTGTGATATCACAAGAATTACCAAAACGTTATAATACAAAATCACTCACACAGTAATATTACTGTACAGAGCTAAGCATACACTTACGTGACAAAGTGAGTTACCACACTCCCTATGGTCCAGGTGTACCTGAACCCTGGACATTTTTCATGATTCTTTCATGGCTTTTTGTTTTTAGTCAAACTATTATGCTGTGTGTCCAGAACTGTGATAGTTTTATTCTTACACCCCTCACACTTAAAACTTTATTGAATAAAAGTTCTATTCCTTCATTAGCTTCATTTTTGTTCCTTAAAACCCCTGGTTCCTTAGCAAAGTGTAGCTTTCATGCTTAGCTTCTTATAAATGCAATATTTGTTTTGATGTTTCAAGTGGTAGTTTTAGAAAATGTTCTCTAATCCCATTTGTATTGACTAAAACTATCCAATGTGTTCACTGCGACCTTGGAAATTTAATTTAAAAGCACACTTGCCTTCACATATGTTTGCAATAAAGATCTTTCGTAAATGGTGCAGTTGGAACATTTTTCCATATTACTGGAAGCGTGCATGATGAAGTCATCTAAACCACATGCTTTTGGCAACAAAACTCAGGAAACATATATATTTTATATGTACCTTTCAGCTGAAGACCACATTTATATTTTATTCGTCATGTAGCAATTAGCTGTAAATAAATTCTTAAAATAGGTAATGAATGTTATGTATCTATAGTTAATGTATATGTCTATTGTGTCTTTTGAGTTCATTTTGCTTAACCCTTTCAGCACTGGTCCAGATAGTGCCTTGAGGACTAGAGCCCATTCTTGAAATCTGAAGTATAACAAAATATGAAGTATAATAGAATAATTAAAGCCCGCACATTCATACTAACACTTGTTCACACTATGCAGTTTGCACGCAGCCATTGCTAACAATAAATCAAAAACAGAAAATTGCTGCATCAAACTGCAAGTGCCATATAGCTGTGTGCAAACAGCGTAGTGTGAACAAGTGCTAGTATAAATGTGTGGGCTTTAATTGCTTTGTTATGTTTCACATGCGGGGGGTGGCCCCTCCTTTATAGCCGTGCACTTCACTCAGCTCCTGTAGGTGTATTACAGTTCAGTTGCTCCTACAATATATTCCCAGATATATAGACTTATAGTCCGAGAGAGGCCAATGCCAGTGTAGGGTCCAACTCTCTGAAGACAACTTAATGTGGTGAGTTGGTAGAGTCTGTTTGACTTGTTTCCTAAGAACCTCATTTTTTTAAGATAATTTCGAAAAAATAAAATAAAATGCTATATGGCACTTGCAGTTTGCTGCAGCAATTTTTAGTTTCATTTTTTAAATCTGACCAGTCTGGCGGTTTAGTTATGTGATAATTATGCATGTGGAAATGCTAAACATATGTAATTTTTTATTTATTTTTCTTTATACATTTATTATTGCATTGGGGGCTATGAGGATTTTATGTGTTTTGTACTTTATTTGTATTTTATTTATTTTTATTTTGTACTGTAATTTATACAGTAATTTTGTACAGTAATTTATTTATGTGTTTTTTACTTTTTTACTTTCCCACCATGGAGACTTCACTATAGGATTGCCTGATGATAAACAGATTGCAGTGCAATGCTGACTTATCATAGGCATCTTTTTTACAAGTAAACTACAGATCACTGGCACTTTCTGACACCAGTTGATTTGAAAGATATATAGATATTTTTTTAACTACCCCTTTAAAGAAGAATGTTTAAAAATCAAGGTGCATTATTTTTACTAACTTACTAATTATGTAAATAAACATAATATTATCTTCCAGATGTGACTGTCCTCAAGTGTTTTCTGTCCATGGCACAGTCCTTGATACCTCTGCATGAGGCTAGGTTCACACTATGTAACTGTACGGCTGTATTTTTTATGCGGCTGTAAATGTGCGGATGAAACTACGGCCGTGGGAAAAAATAGACATGCGGCTCAAAACATACGGTCATTTACTTGGAAATCTGGTTCAACTAAAAATAACAAATAAAATCTTAAGAAAGTGATGCAAACACCTCTGGATGCATCTGGGAAAGCAGGGAACACAGTTTACATGAATTGCTATTATCGGGGTTTGCGATCCTCTGCACTAATGCCGATGTCTCTCATGGTTAATCTATTAAAATAATAAAACACATTTTCGTTGTAATAAAGTGCCTTTGGTTGTTCAATAATTAAATTTAAACTAATCCATCATTTTGCAATTAAATATACTGTTAAAATAAATATATATATAAATAAATGTATATTTATATATATATATATATTTATTTTTTGACAGTATATTTAATTGCACAATGATGGATTCGTTAGAATTAAATTATTGAACAACGAAACTGAATTTATTTTATCGAAAATGTGTTTTATTAATTAAATATTAATTAGTACAGGAAGCTCCATAAGCCGTTAATTCATATTGCCGGCAAAAGAGCATTCTGTACTAATCATCACTTTACTTTAATGAAAACATCAAATTTTTCTTCTAATTATGTTATCACAATAGCATTAGTAGAAGAAACATTTAGAATTATATGTGCGCTCAGCTGATTGGCTGATCGGCTGAGCGCACATCTAAAGAGCCGGTCCGCAGTACAGTGACTTCATTGTGCTGCGGACCAGCGAAGAGGACACATCGGGGTGAGTATAGAGCTCTCCCCACCCCCTCCCCAGCACTGCACCCCTCCCAGCAAGGAAGGGGGGGTCAGTTAACCCCTTCCTTGCTGGGATGGGTGCAGTCTGACATCAGTCTGGCCCCCAAGGGGTGAAGGGGGATGCAATACATCCTCCCTTAACCCCTTGGGGGCCAGACTGTAAGCAGCGATCTGTAAAGATGCTGCATACTGTAAGGTGCACAACACCGCTCACAATGATGGGTGTTGTGCTCCTGTTTGTGTGTTTTTTGTGTGTTTCTCCCTTTTTGTTTTTCAGATATCGGTATCCTGGGGATTACGTCGGATTCCGTGGACTACGTCGATGACCAGCGTTTTTTTTTTTTTTTTTTTATATAAAATGGTCAATGAGGGGTGTGGGGGTGTTTTTATTTGAATAAAAATTTTTTTTAACTTGTGTCTTGTCTTTATTTCTTTACTTTATAGACTTAGTAGTGGAAGCCGTCTAATAGACGGAATCCATTACTAAGTTGGGGCCTAGTGTTAGCCGGTATAAAATGGCTAACACTAACCCCCTATTATTACCCCAGTACCCAATGCCACCAGGGGTACTGGGAAGAGCCGGGTGCCAGTGGTCCCGGAGCGTCAAAATTGGCGCTCCTGGGCCGGGCGGCAGCAGGCTGGTAAGATTTAGGCTGGGGAGGGCCTAAACCAATGGCTCTTCCCACCCTGGTGTTACCAGGCTGCTGTCGTTTGGTTTTTAACCCGGCTGGTTATAAAAATAAGGGGGACCCTATGCGTTTTTTTTTTTAAATGAATAAATAATAAAAAACGCATAGGGTCCCCCCTATTTTTATAACCAGCCGGGTTAAAAACCAAACGACAGCAGCCTGGTAACACCAGGGTGGGAAGAGCCATTGGTTTAGGCCCTCCCCAGCCTATATCTTACCAGCCTGCTGCCGCCCGGTCCAGGAGCGCCAATTTTGACGCTCCGGGACCACTGGCACCCGACTCTTCCCAGTACCCCTGGTGGCATTGGGTACTGGGGTAATAATAGGGGGTTAGTGTTAGCCATTTTATACCAGCTAACACTAGGCCCCAACTTAGTAATGGATTCCGTCTATTAGACGGCTTCCACTACTAAGTCTATAAAGTAAAGAAATAAAGACAAGACACAAGTTAAAAATTTTTTTTATTCAAATAAAAACACCCCCACACCCCTCATTGACCATTTTATAAAAAAAAAAAAAAAAAAAAACGCTGGTCATCGACATAGTCCACGGAATCCGACGTAATCCACAGGATACCGATATCTGAAAAACAAAAAGGGAGAAACACACAAAAAACACACAAACAGGAGCACAACACCCATCATGGTGTTGTGCACCTTACAGTATGCAGCATCTTTACAGATCGCTGCTTACAGGCTGGCCCCCAAGGGGTTAAGGGAGGATGTATTGCATCCCCCTTAACCCTTTGGGGGCCAGACTGATGTCAGACTGCACCCATCCCAGCAAGGAAGGGGTTAACTGACCCCCCCTTCCTTGCTGGGAGGGGTGTAGTGCTGGGGAGGGGGTGGGGAGAGCTCTATACTCACCCCGATGTTGTCTCTTCGCTGGTCCGCAGCACAATGAAGTCACTGTACTGCGGACCCGCTAATTATATGTGCGCTCAGCCGATCAGCTAATCAGCTGAGCGCACATATAATTCTAAATGTTTCTTCTAATAATGCTATTGTGATAACATAATTAGAAGAAACATTTGATGTTTTCATTAAAGTAAAGTGATGATTAGTACAGAAAGCTCTATTGCCGGCAATATGAATTAACGGCTTATGGAGCTTCCTGTACTAATTAATATTTAATTAATAAAACACATTTTCGATGAAATAAATTCAATTTCGTTGTTCAATAATTTAATTCTAACGAATCCATCATTGTGCAATTAAATATACTGTCAAAAAATAAATATATATATAAATATACATTTATTTATATATATATTTATTTTAACAGTATATTTAATTGCAAAATGATGGATTCGTTAGAATTAAATTATTGAACAACGAAAGGGACTTTATTACAAAGAAAATGTGTTTTATTAATTTAATATATTAACTATTAGAGGCATCGGCATTCGGCATCATTGCCGGCTATTTTTGAAGTACTCCGTACGGACCGCCTGTCAATCCACGGCCGCGTTTCCAGCCGCAAACAATGGTCTTGTTCATTTTTTACGGGTCCGTTTACGATCGGGCCGTAGATTCATACATAGTGTGCACTGTGCAGCCGTATATCCTATTCTTTCCAGCGTACGCATGAACCACCAAAAATACCGCCGCACAATTACAGCCGCAAATACAGCCGCACAGTTACATAGTCTGAACCTGGCCTAAAGGTGCGTTTACACGTAACGATTATCGTGCGAATTTGAACGATAATCGTACGTGTAAACGCAGCAAATGATCAAAAGACGAACGAGAAATCGTTCATTTTGATCTTTCAACATGTTATCAAATCGTTGTTCGTAAAAAATTTGCTGATCGTTCCGTGTAAACAGTCGTCGTGCGAAAGTCCGGCCGCCGCCTACAGCCCTACCTGGCCTCCCGCTCGCAGCCCGGCCCCCCGCTCATCCGCAGCCCCCTGCGCCGGCTCGATCGCCCCCCCCGGCGCTCCGATCACCCCCGCCGCGAGCATACATTACCTGCTCCGCGTAGCACATCTTCGAAATCCCCAGCTCCCCTCTTCAGTGCTTTGATTGGCTGAAGAGGGGAGCCGGGAATTTCAAACGGCTCCTCTTCAGCCAATCATTGCTCCTCTTCACCACTGATTGGCTGAAGAGGAGCCGTTTGAAATTCCCGGCTCCCCTCTTCAGCCAATCAAAGCACGGCAGCACTGATTGGCTGAAGAGGAGCCATTTGAAATTCCCGGCTCCCCTCTTCAGCCAATTAAAGCACGGCAGCACTGATTGGCTGAAGAGGAGCCGTTTGAAATTCCCGGCTCCCCTCTTCAGCCAATCAGTGCTGCCTTGCATTGATTGGCTAAAGAGGAGAGCCGGGAATTTCAAACGGCTCCTCTTCAGCCAATCAGTGGTGAAGAGGAGCACTGATTGGCTGAAGAGGAGCCGTTTGAAATTCCCGGCTCACCTCTTCAGCCAATGAATGCACTGAAGAGGGGAGTCGGGGATTTCGAAGACCTGCTACGCGGAGCAGGTAACCAATGCTCACGGCCGGGGCGGCGGGGGGCGATCGGAGCGACAGTGGCGGCGATTAGAGCGGCGGCGGTGGCGGGGGTGGCGATCGAGGCGACGGGGTGGCGATCGATCTGGGCAGGGGGCTGCGGATGACCGCAGGGGGCTGCGGATGACCGCGGGGCCAGGCTGCGGATGAGCGGGGGAACTGGCTGCGAGCGGGCCGGGCTGCGGGCACGCGATCGGAAAACGATTTTTCCGTATGATATATCGTACCGTCTAAATGCTGATCGTTATGAAAAAAAAATCATTACTCCAACATCGTTAATCGTACGATCGGGCCAATTATTGTTTTATGTAAAAGCACCATTACACTTTGACAATATTCTGATAAAATAAAGCCTCTATTCTTGCACAGTTGCCTATTTTCATTCATAGGTGTAGACATAGTACCGGATACTGGTATTTGAGGGACATAATAAGAATATACCAGCCTTAGGTTTCCTTTTAACCTTGCTGATTTTTCTTTACAGACAAAGGATCCAGTTATTGTATTCCATACAAATCATTGGGAACTTTTTATAAGCAAATAACCCCAAAGGAGATGATCTATGACACCCTGTAATACAAACATCTGCAGTCTTATCATCACATTGTTTTCATCTCACTTTAAAGCTGCAATATGTTTCCATTTTAAATGTACATCATGAAGCTTGTGAAATAATTTGTACACAGACATGAGAGAAGGTTTATACTACAAATTACAAGTTAATAAAACAAGATTCTCCGGTAGATGTGCCAAATCAAAAACTCCATTTACAATGTTTGAAACAATAAAATACTAAGCAGATATATTTCTGAAAAATAAAATGTCAAGTTGTTATGCCTTGTCAGCTGGTAAGAGATGTGCAGCATGAGTGAATGTATGAATGTGTGGCACTTTTTTGTGATCTTGTACATTACTTACAATGAGGCCATGTTTGATCTGTTGATCTATAATACCAGTTGTCTGTTTGGTGATCCAGAAGCATAGATGTGGCTTTAGGGGGAGAATGACTATAGCATGGCCAAGACCTGTAATTCCATGTCTGTTACAGTATAGTTCTGGCCCCACTGGCTCAAAGGCTTCTACAATGTTGTTCAATGCTCAGTGAGGTGGCTCAGTAAATGGGGGCTGCACAGAGGGTGTAGTTGGTTTCTGCAGGGCTCTCCCTGCATGCTATCTGGGCTGTTGGTATGTTGGGTTCCCAAGGAGGTGGGGAGCAGGAATAAAGCCAAAGACTGATATAACTAAAAAATAAACAGTCCAAGCAAGGAAGTTTCTTCCACAGAAATGGAAGTGCAACAATAAAGCTGCATTAAAATGATCTCCTGACAGTAGAAATTAATGGCAGCTACTCAAGTGATTTCTCTTGAGTCTCACTAGTGTTTGACATGGTAGATCAGCAACTCCTACTCAGTATACGCCACTCTATTTGCCTTAGAAATATTGCCCTCTCGGATCATGTGCTCAGTGTATGATTTGCCTATTCTACTTCTCCTTTCCCATTTTTGTTGGGACAACAAAGGGACCAGTCTTTGGTCCCTTATTCTTTCTTATTTATACATTTCGTAATGGTCAACAGCAGTGGCGGAAATACCACTTGTGCAACCGGTGCAGAGCCCAGTGAGTTAATAATATGGACTTTGTCTTCACTGCTTCACAGTGACTTCATATAGCTCAACAGGCACCCAGTTACTTGGTAAACTTGATACTGACTGCAAGTATTCCACAAAAATTCACCCACAATCTACCAAAAAGCAACCCACAATCCACCCTCCTATTCTCTCCTCTCCTTACTCTGCACTACACACACAGCCAACTGCCTATCCAGGAAGGGAATCACTTTATATAGAGGGGGGGGGGGGGAAGGGATATCTGGCTAGTCCCATGTTTTGAGACTTGCAGCTGAGGCTCCATGGACCTTTTTGCTTATTGATGTGTCCCAGGGGACAATACACTTAGAATTTCACTGTATTGAGTGCTAAAATAAGCATATGACAGCGTCTTCTTTGGCTGTTCTACCTGAGATCAGTGATCTGTTTGCCCTATTGGTCTACTAGGCATTGCTCCCACCTAGCCAGAATCCTGCTCCACACTCATGAGGGGCAACACCCTGAAACAGCTATCTGTGAATGGATACCTCGCTTTGGTATTTCACTGGTCATATTATCAGACTCGTAATTGTGTTGGATATTAACTAAAGGGAACACTTAATATGGTGGTTTTGGTGGTTTCCATACAGGAGCTATCCCTTCGCTAGAGGCTTCCCTGGAAGGATATTTGGCTAGTCCCATGTTTTGAGACTCGTAACAGAGGCCTTTTTGCATATGGACTTTCTTCCAGAGACAGCACCACTCTTATCTCCAGTTCAGGTATGGTTTGCAAATAAGTTCTATTGACTTCAAGGGAATTGAGTTACCAAACCCCACCCAGATCTGCTGCTGCAGATCCTGTACGTGTGAACGCACCCTTAAACTTGCAGCCCTGTTTCAAATTGGCGTGGTCAAGAGTGTCTGTTCCATCTTCACTATTAGGAATGCCCCTGACAGCATTTTTACTATTCATCACCTGTGTGAACACTGCACATGTGCTGGATCGTTAAGGAACCTGTGCACCTGTTCAGACAAAGGATGAATAGAAAAAACCTGACTGAAGCATTCCTAATAGTGAAGAGGGCGGGGAGAAGGAAACGGAGGGGTGTTGCAAGTCTAATGCACAGACACTCTAGGACATGCCAATTTGACACAAGGCTGCAAGTTTAAAAGTAGTTTTTTAGGACAATAACTGCATCATCTGCCGAACGGACCCCAGAACAGATCTTGAATTAAAAGCAGCTATCCAAAGGTACAAGCGGTTTGTTGGGGTCAGATTGTGTGTACAGAGTCGCTTTAAAGGGGTACTCCAGCGGAAGGGGCATTTTTTTGCTGGGACCGGTGGGTCCCGCATCGCGGCACTCCGGTGCCCGGTTCCTGGCCGCTTCCTGGTGTCTGACGCGGGCCCGAGACGTGACGTCTCAGGTCCGCTCAGCCAGTCAGTGAAGGAGGCGGGATCCGTTTCAAGACCGCTCAGATCCTGCCTCTGTCACTGACTGGATGAGCAGACCTGATACGTATCGTCTCGGGCCCGCGTCAGACACCAGGAAGCGGCCGGGAACCGGGGACCGGAGCGCCGCGATGCGGGACCTGCGGCTGGAACCGGGAAGGTGAGTGGATGTCTTTTCCCTCAGCCACCTCATCCCCGATCCCAGAGAAAAAGGGCCCCTCCGCTGGAGTACCCCTTTAAATTAGTAGGAATTACTATGTGTTCATTTTATTTTTGTTTCTGTAATAATTAACTTTTTTTTCCCTTTTATATGTCTTTTTTTATTCCAAAAGGAAATGTATACAATTGTAAAGAGGATATTTGAAATCACCCTAAAAATATCCCTAAAATTAAAGAGGTACTCCAACAAAAAAAAAATTATTTCAAATTAACTGATGCAAAAAAGTGCCAGAGATTTATAATTTAATCTTATTTAAGAACAATGAATCAGATAGCATTACAATATGTTACTTTGTACCTGTAGGCTCAATGCGCTTTGCCTTACTATTAGCAGGAGGGTATAATAAAGCACACAGAGTCCCCTGCAGCTCCATGGCAGGTAACCACAGGCTCTCTGTGCCCCTGCTGATGCTGGTGAGTGTAGTGCCATATGTTGGAGCAACTGCCTAAAAAGCAAAGCTTTCAGTGCAGATTATCTCTGTAATATGGCATGCATTGGAGCATGTCACATTAAGTTCCCACTAAAGCCTAGGCATGCCATATTATAGCCCAATATATTTTGAATGTCGTCGGGAGCTATATTATGACCATGTGCAAAAGCCCTTAAGCTGCAATATTTCTGGATAATATATCTTCAGTATGTAATCAATCCTAAGGCAAAACAACAGCTGAAAATGTTTTACACAGATCATTATTCCATGATTGTAAATAAAGTTGATTGTATTAGAATACCCAATTACACTGAATTCCCTATAGGGTAATGTAGTTCATACAGAGTTGAAAAATGACTAGCAATATCTGTCATCAATAAAGTAAATGAGGTATAACCTGTTTATTTTATCAAAATGTTGATGGGTCCAAAGTGAATTATGAGCTTTACTTTGCCTCATGCTAAGCTAATTATACACATATATATATTTAATAATGTGAATACAGGGAAGGGTTAACTTAATGAGAGTAGTAACATCAAACTGATTAGATTGCATATTGATAGCTATTAAACTGGTGTCTTATTTTCACATGCTGCATCTTAGTGTCTAAACATATAAACACCCAGTTCATGTTTGAAGTAAAACAATACTGACTAATAAAAAGAATGACAGATTGCTAGCTAGACTGTCACATACTGTAGTGTATTTAGTAGATTTACAATTTTTCCACCTGCTCACTGCCTTGTGATCATGCTGGATAACAGACTTCAAAGCAATGGTACATAGGCAACATTTCTGTAAGAGAGGACCCCCCCCCCCCACTGTCCAGCTCATATGGTCTACTACTGGACTCCGCATATGGTGTAGAGAAACCTTTTGGGCCCCTTCAGGCTCCAGGGCTCAGTTGCAACAAGAAACTGTATTTCCCCCAGCGTTACACCCTAGGCTGTACATCATATTTGACAATTTCTTTAACCAAATATGTGTTTGTAAAGAAACATTGCACATAAAGGAATATTTCATGCTATTCTGCTTTATTGTGCTTTTCATTTGATTATTTTATTCTTTTTTTCTTATTGGTAATGGTTGTGGAATATTAATAACTGAGGGTCAGTTCTGAGCAGATGTGAGATGGTATTTCACAGAAATTGTATTCATTTCCACAGGGTAATCATAGATAATTATAAATCTGATGTTTTAATTATACCACTATAACATTTCATAGACAAGCAATAGAAAATATAAGCTTTTTAGTAATGCATACATTTTCACAAAACATTCTTATTATTACATATTTTATTGGGATTTTTAAATTTATCTCAGGAATTTATGGTTGTATGTTATTGCGTGTAAATTTAGCTGTTTCATACTGGCACTCCTGGGCCCAGATTTATCAAGGGGTGGAAAATTTTAACTGGTGCAAACTACCCACAGCAACCAATCACAGCTCCTCTTTCATTTTACTGGAGCTGAAAACGGTGCTTTGATTGGTTGCTGAGGGCAGTTTGTACCAGTCTAAATTTTACACCCTTTGATAAATCTTCTCCCTGGTGTTTTATTTTTCCCCTCCTAGAACGTCCATCTATTGTTTTCACATGTGTGAGTATATTTTTAAATAATCCATTTAATGACTTAGTGTAGTTGTTCATCTATTTTTTTCCCATTGGCCAGACTGAGCTGAAATAGCAGATGATGTTATGATGGTAGCAGTCATCAATGTAAACTATTTCCTGGTCTCCTTTCAATCACTGGCTGAGGAGGAGGCCACACAGATATGCATATGATTGCATACAGATACATACAATATGAGGTGTATAATATATGGGACACTGTGTTAGAAGCTGAGACCTGTATGTTAAGGCAAGGCAGTCAACAGTCAAGGCAGAGAGGGGTGAGAGGAGGAATATGATGCTGAAACCCGACTCCGCTCCTTTGCACCTTAGTACGAGTAAAAAAAATTTAGGGGCCCTTGCACACCATGGAAGTCGCATGGAAAAGCTCCGGTGGCCCCTTCTCCCCCCCCCCCCCCCATACACACACACTTCTGCTTGAAGATCTGCCTGTCCCATAGGCTCCATTTTATTTAGGCAGTTTCCGCCCAAAAAAAGAATTGACACGTCAATTGTTTGGGCAGATGGCAGGATCCGCCGGACCAGAGAATGGAGCCTATGGCACTGACAGATGTTCAAGCGGGAGTGCACACGGAATCTGACAGAGCTTATCTGAGCGATTTCCGTAGTGTGCAAGGGCCCTAAGTGTGCAAAAGACACAGGTATCATTTGATTTATTGTCCGTCAGTGTCTATAACATAACTGGTTATCAATTTTAAAGGCTTTGTGCAAGATATGAAAAAAGGTTTCCTCTTCATCCAGACATAATGTCATATCTATTTATGGGCTGTGTCTGGCACTGCACATCAGTCCTATTCACTTGGCTTTATTTTTTTTCCACAGATATGTTACCTACTCTAAATGCTATTAAGCAGTAATTCGGGAAAATAACCACCAATTACGCCAACCCCTAGTTTCTATTAACACACAATGGTAGAAGACATTACCAGATGCTGCTAAGTGAATTTCTTTTGACAGAGAGCTTAACATAATAAAGGACAGAAAAGATTATAGCATGTCTTCGTGGATTTTATTGGTAGAATATAAAGTACAACAGAAGCTTTAAAATCGAATTTAGCATTGCAGCCCACTTTATCCCTTTGTGGCACTCATATCACCCTGGATGTTTCTTAAAACTATAAAAAGTACCTTGCTTTCCCCCCCATTTTTGGAATATGCCTTTTTATGTGTGAATATGACTATGTGAGCATAACGCGCTGCATGAAAGTCTGTGAATATAACTAATCTTCAATTCTGTTCAGTTCAAATGTAAAAATTCTATTCTTTGAAATAAAGGGAAAGTGGCAAAATGAATTAGACTTTTTTCTTCTGTAAAAGTAGTTTGTAGAGACCTGTAGTAATGTATTAATAATTTAAAAAGTACTGTAATAATTATGTTGCATATTATCAAAGTCCATCTTCTAGGCTAGATGTTAATACACTGCATGTGTGACATGGAGGTTTTGCAATCTTTAATCCTTATACAGAGAATATTATTGGCTCCACAGCAGTCTATGAGTGCAGTCCAAAGGTACCCATTTGAACTACACCTTTTTCTGCTTCGAAATAGTTTCTCAGTCTATTAATTCTGCAGCTTAGTCTATTTATAGCATGTCTGCTGAAATATCAAGGTGTATTTATGGCCATTTTCAGTGGGATATTGTATATGTGACCTTAAGTAATTTTCTTTGCTGGTCAGGGACCTTCTGTGAGCAGCTGGAAAGGTGATGATCATTATCCTTCACATAACTGGGAAAAAAAGATTGTAATGTTCACACAACATGTTTGATAGGAGCACATATGCCTTTCCCTAAGCCCCTTCGCTTATCATTGTTCAATCAAGCTTTACAATCACAAACTGTATGTCTAATGTTTTTTTTTTTTCTTACAGTCAACATTTTTATTGATAATATTTATAAGTGGAAAGACAGTTATGAGCAACATGAAGTCATACAGTCTGGGACATGCAGGTCCCAACATAAACAAATAAGAGTATGCAGTGCTCAAACATTATATATTATAATTTTTAAACTTTTGTGTTGAAAATTTCTTAAACAGAGAGTCAGGGGCGTTGCTAGGGTCCTAAAACATCCGGGGCACGGGCCCCGAGTTGACTTCTGCAGTGGCGTTACACACACACACACATACATATATACATATATATATATATATATATATATATATATATATATATATACATTTTTTTTTTAAACAGACGATCACATAGGCTAGTATTTGAAATTGTGACTCACAGTTGACGTCTTCTCTGATCAGTCACTCACTTTTCTCTTTTTTTTCCATTAGGCCCAAGCCATAACCCTTCTCTCCAGAATCTGCCAGGACAAACATTTTAGGCTCCTTGCTCCAGCACACAGTAATTAGGTCTCCTCTGTGCCCTATATGCCCTACCTGTGCTACCTTGTGCCTCCAAATAGTATAGGTTCCCATGCAGCAGTCCTCATGTAGTATATGGCGCCTTGTGCAACACACACTATAAAGTATATGCCCCCCATGCATCAGACCCCATACAGTATATGCCCCCCTCTGCTGTGCAGCATCCCCATATAGAACTTCCCTCCTGCTGTGCAGCATTACCATGTAGAATACCACCTGTTGTGTAGCATTACTATATAGCATACCCTCTGCTGTTCAGCATCCCCATACAGAATACCCCCTGTTGTGCAGCATCCCCCCTGTTGTGAAGCATCCCCATATAGAATAGCCCCCCCCCCCGTTGTGCTGCATCCCCATTTAGAATAGCCCCCCTGCTCAGCATCCTCCCTATATAGAATAGCCCCCCTACTGTGCAGCATTCCCATATAGAATAAACCCCCCTGCTGTGCAGCATTCCCATACAGAATATCCCCTGCTGTGCACCCAAATATAGTAATAATGCTCCCTGCTGTGCTATCCCACTTTGTTAAATGCCCCTACTGTGCCCCCATATAGTAATTATGTCCCCTGCTTTGCTCCCATATAGTAATGTCTCCTACTGTGCCTCCATATAGTAATAATGTCCCCTGCTGTGCTTCCATATAGTAATGTCTCCTACTGTGCCTCCATATAGTAATAATGTCTCCTTCTGTGCCCCCACATAGTAATACTACCTCCTGCTGTGCCCCTCATATAGTAGTAATGTCTCCTGCTGTGCACCCAAATATAGTATTATTGCCCCCTGCTGTGTCCCCCATAGTAAAAATGCCCCCCCCACTTCTATGCCCCTATATAGTAATATAGCAGCTACTGTACCCACCATAGTAATAAAGTTCCCCCCTCTGCCTACAATAAACCTGCTCCCTACACACTACCCCATCTGACCCCCCCACACACACACTACCCCCATCTGCCCCCCTACACACACACACACTACCCCCATCCTCCTCCCCCTATACACACACACACACACACACACACACACTACCCCATCCTCCTCCTCCTAAACACACACTACCCCCATCCTCCTACACACACACTACCCCCATCCTCCTCCTCCTACACACACACTACCCCCATCCTCCTACACACACTACCCCATCCTCCTCCTACACACACACACTACTCCCATCCTACTACACACACACTACCCCCATCCTCCTACACACACTACCCCCATCCTCCTACACACACACTACTCCCATCCTCCTCCTCCTCCACACACACACTACTCCCATCCTCCTCCACACACACTACTCCCATCCTCCTCCTCCTCCACACACACTACTCCCATCCTCCTCCTCCTCCACACACACACTACTCCCATCCTCCTCCACACACACTACTCCCATCCTCCTTCTCCACACACACACACTACTCCCATCCTCAGCCACACACACTACTCCCATCCTCCTCCACACACACACACTACCCCCATCCTCCTACACACACACTACCCCCATCCTCCTACACACACTACTCCCATCCTCCTACACACACACTACCCCCATCCTCCTACACACACACTACCCCCATCCTCCTTCTTCTACACACACACACACACACACTACTCCCATCCTCCTCCTCCTACACACACACTACCCCCATCCTCCTTCTCCTACACACACACACACACTACTCCCATCCTCCTCCTCCTACACACACACTACCCCCATCCTCCTCCACACACTACTCCCTTCCTCCTACACACACACTACCCCCATCCTCATCCTCCTCCTACACACACACTTCCCCCATCCTCCTTCTCCTCCACACACTACTACCCCCATCCTCCTTCTCCTACACACACACTACCCCCATCCTCCTACACACACACTACCCCCATCCTCCTCCACACACTACTCCCATCCTCCTACACACACACTACCCCCATCCTCCTACACACACACTACCCCCATCCTCCTTCTCCTACACACACACACACACTACTCCCATCCTCCTCCTCCTCCTACACACACACTACCCCCATCCTCCTCCACACACTACTCCCATCCTCCTACACACACACTACCCCCATCCTCATCCTCCTCCTACACACACACTTCCCCCATCCTCCTTCTCCTCCACACACTACTACCCCCATCCTCCTTCTCCTACACACACACTACCCCCATCTGACCCATACACACACATAGAGTACTACCTGGTCACCATCTCCCCCCCCCCCCCCCCCCATACCATTCCCCACACACTATCCCTGCAGACCCAAACACACACAGTAACTCCCCCGGGGGTTACAATACTCACCCCCGTGCAGCAGCCTAAGGTAAAGGAGCGCGGCGCGGGAGAAGCCTGACGCCGCTACAGCTGCTTGTGGACATCCACGGAGCGCAGGAGAGAGGCGGGGCCAGAGCGTGCGGCCGTCCACTGCGGGCCTCCGTCCAATCAAGAGCAGGGTGATGGCGTCCAGACGTACTGCACTAAGTGGCGCCGGCTGATCCCGCTCCCGCGGCCCGCCAGCGCTGAAGAGACAGCAACCTGGGGCCTCTGATAGTGATCTATCACAGGCCCCGGCTGCTGTTATTTCGGCGCTGGCGGCATCAAAAGACTTTCGGGGCTAGGCTGAAATCATTCGGGGCTTGGGCCCCGAATGATTAAACCTACCGACGCCACTGCAGAGAGTATATTATGTCTAACAAATATTAACTGAATAGGCTTATAGGGTCACATAATTATTAGGTAAGGCTACATGAAAGGTCATACTGTCCCACCAGAGTACTAGATTCTGCAGGGAGAGAAGACTCATTGTAATGGGTTGAAACAAAACCTTTTTGGAGATTCTTAAGGAACCACTTGCAGTAGCCATTTGCCACTGTGGCCTATTTAGGAATCAGACAGGTCCTAATCCACACCAGTGGGCAGCTGTCAGGACTCTTGCTGTCTGGAACTAGATGAGCACATATCCTATTTAGATAGAGGGTAAATAATCAGAATTATAAACCCCTGGCAGTATAGGCCTTTACTGGATTTATCAAGAGGCCCACATCCAATGTGGCAGCCTCAAGAATCTACGCCACCTTTGAGCTGTTATAAGTTTCAACTGTGACTTACTGTGTTACCAAGTATAAATTGATGTGCGGGACAGCCAGGGCCCCTTTCTGGAAAACCACACTTCTTCTGCCTTACTTAGCCTACGTACCAAGCGCAGCATAAATCTTAAACTAGATCTGCATTTCCAGGGAAATACATAGTGCTTGAAAAGAGCGCCCCTTTACCAGTGACTTCCTTTTAACTTTAATCCTGGGTGCTGTCCCTTTAAGAGCGACTTGGGTCCCATCCCTTTAAGAGCAACTTAGCTCCCGTCCCTTTAAGAGCGACATGGGTCCCTTTAGGAGCGACCTGGGTTGCTTTAAGAGCGATGTGGGTCCCTTCGCTCTTAAAGGGACCCAGGTCGCTCTTAAAGAGACCCATTTCGCTCTTAAAGGGACCCATTTCGCTCTTAAAGGGACCCAGGTCGCTCTTAAAGGGACCCAGGTCGCTCTTAAAGAGACCCAGGTTGTTCTAAATTGGACCCATTTGGCTCTTCAAGGGACCCAGATCACTCTAATAAAGACCCAGGTCGCTATTAAAGGGATCCAGATCGCTCTTAAAAGGACCAATTTCATTCTTAAAGGGACCCATTTCGCTCTTAAAGGGCCCCCTGTTGCACTTAAAGGGACTCAGGTCGCTCTTAAAGGGACCCAGGTCGCATTTAAAGGGACCCATTTTGCTCTTAACCCCTTAAGGTCAAAGCCTATTTTCGTTTTTGCGCTTTTGCTTATTCCATTTTAAGTTTAAAAGTCCATAGTGCTTGCATTTTTTCACCTAGAGACGTATATGAGCGCTTATTTTTTGCGAAACCAATTGTACTTTGCAATGACAGGCATTATTTTTCCATAACATATGCTGCGAAACCAGAAAAAAATCATTTGCGCTGTCAAATTGAAAAAAAAAACGAATTTGTTTTGATTTCGGGGAGTTTTGCATTTACGCCGTCCGTCCTATGGTAAAACTGACTTGTTATGCATGTTCCTCAAGTCGTTACGATTACTATGATATATAACATGTATAACTTATATTGTATCGGATGGCCTGTAAAAAATTCAAACCATTTTTAACAAATATACATTCCTTAAAATCGCTCCATTCCCAGGCTTATAGCGCTTTTATCCTTTGGTCTATGGGGCTGTGTGAGGTGTCAGTTTTTGCGCCATGATGTGTTCTTTCTATCGGTACCTTGATTGCGCATATACGACTTTTTGATCGTTTTTTATTACATTTTTTCTGGATTTGATGCGACCAAAAATGCGCAATTTTGCACTTTGGAATTTTTTTGCGCTGACGCCGTTTACCGTGCGAGATCAGGAATGTGATTAATTATTAGTTCAGGCGATTACGCACGCGGCGATACTAAATATGTTTATTTATTTATTAATTTAGATTTATAAAATGGGAAAAGGGGGGTGATTTGGACTTTTATTAGGGGAGGGGATTTTTTATTAATAAAAACACTTTTTTACTTTTTTTTTTTACTGTAACTAGAAGCCCCCCTGGGGGGCTTGTATATAGACAGCACTGATCTCTCATAGAGATCAATGCTGTGTATATACACAGCAAAGATCGATTAGATCGGTCATAGATTACTATGGCCTGCTGCACGGGCAGAAGAACGGATCTCCCCCCCGCGATCGCATCGCGGGGGGGAGATCCGTCCCACTAGACACCAGGGATGTGTTTACCTAAGCCTCTAAGTGCAGCTGTCAGGTTTGACAGCTGCACTTAGAGGCTTAATTAGCCGGCGCGGCAACGGGACCCGCGCCGGCTAATAGAGGCACTGCCCGGCTGCACGTGTCAGCCGGGATCAGCGCCGCTCTGAACACCCCGAGCGGCACCATGACGTATCAGATACGTCATGGGTCGCTAAGGGGTTAAAGGTACAAATTTCGCTCTTAAACAGCCCCAGGCCGCTCTTAGAGGGACCCAGGTCGCTCTTAAAGGGACATAATTCGCTCTTAGAGGGCCCAGGTCACTCTTAAAGGGCCCCAGGTCGCTCTTAAAGGGACCCATTTTGCTCTTAAAGGGACCAATTTCACGCTTAAAGGGACCCATTTCGCTCTTAAAGGGACCATGGTTGCTCTTAAAAGGACCCATTTTGCTCTTAAAGGGACATATTTTGCTCTTAAAGGGACCCAGGTCACTCTTAAAGGGACCCAGGTCGCTCTTAAAGGGACCCATTTCGCTCTTAAAAGGACCCATTTCGCTCTTAAAGGGACCCAGGTCGATCTTAAAGGGACCCAGATCGCACTTAAATGGACCCAGTTTGCTCTTAAAGGGACCCAGATCGCTCTTAAAGGGACCCAGGTCGCTCTTTAAGGGACCTATTTTGCTCTTAAAGGGACATATTTCGCTCTTAAAGGGACATATTTTGCTCTTAAAGGGACCCAGGTCGCTCTTAAAGGGACCCAGGTCGCTTTTAAAGGGACCCAGGATGCTCTTAAGGGGACCCAGGTAGCTCTTAATGGGACCCACGTCGCTCCTAAAGGGACCCATTTCGCTCTTAAAGGGACCCAGATCGCACTTAAAAGGGACCTAGTTTGCTCTTAAAGGGACCCAGATCGCTCTTAAAGCGACCCAGGTCACTCTTAAAGGGACCCATTTTGCTCTTAAAGGGATATATTTCGCTCTTAAAGGGACCCAGGTCGCTCTTAACCCCTTTCGATTTCGATTTCCAATTTCGATTTTTGCGTTTTCGTTTTTTCCTCCTTGTGCTTAAAAGGCCATAGCTGAATTATTGCATAAAGTATACTGCGAAACCAGAAAAAAATTCAAAGTGTGGTGAAATTGAAAAAAAAAAAGGCATTTTGTTTATTTGGGGGAAATGTGTTTTTACGCCATTCGCCCTGGGGTAAAACTGACTTGTTATGCATGTTCCTCAAGTCGTTACGATTACTATGATATATAACATGTATAACTTATATTGTATCGGATGGCCTGTAAAAAATTCAAACCATTGTCAACAAATATATGTCACTTAAAATCGCTCCATTCCCAGGCTTATAGCGCTGTTATCCTTTGGTCTATGGGGCTGTGTGAGGTGTCATTTTTTGCGCCATGATGTGTTCTTTCTATTGGTACCTTGATTGCGCATATACGACTTTTTGATCGCTTTTTATTACAATTTTTCTGGATTTGATGCGACCAAAAATGCGCAATTTTGCACTTTGGGATTTTTTTGCGCTGACACAATTTACCGTGCAGGATCAGGAATGTGATTAATTAATAGTTCGGGCGATTACGCACGCGGACATAGCAAACATGTTTATTTATTTATTTATTTACTTTTATTTATAACCTGGGAAAAGGGGGGTGATTCCAACTTTTATTAGGGGAGGGGGATTTTTATTAATAATGACACTTTGTTTTTAACTTTTACACTTATACTAGAAGCCCCCCTAGGGGACTTCTAGTATATACACTTTGATCTCTCATAGAAGTCTCTGCAGCATAGATATGCTGCAGAGATCCATGAGATAGGCACTCGTTTACTTCCTGCTGCTGCAGCCGGAAGTAAACGAGTGCCGAGTCGGGGATGGCGCCATCTTGGAGCAGTCCCTGGCCGGCTTCAAAAACGGAGATCGCTCCTCCGGGATAACATCCCGGAGGAGCGATCTCCTCCACTAGACACCAGGGATAAGCTGAATCCGGTAATCGGATGCAGCTGTCATGTTTGACAGCTGTATCTGATTACTGTATTAGCGGGCACGGCGATCGGACCGTGCCCGCTAATGCCTGCGGTCCCGGGCTACAAGCGGCACCCGGGACCGCCACGGTTCAGAGCGGGGTCACCGCGCGGCCCCGCTCTGAACTCCCTTGCCGGCAATAGGGCGTAAATATACGCCCTTTGTCGTTAAGGGGTTAAAGGGACCAATTTCACTCTTAAAAGGGACCAATTTCACGCTTAAAGAGTCACTGTTGTATTTTTTTTTTTTGCAGAAATCAATAGTCCAGGCGATTTTAAGAAACTTTGTAATTGGGTTTATTAGCCAAATCTGCCATTATCTGCATGTAAAAAGCCTTTTCCCAGGTCCCCCCCTCCTTCCTCTTTTTCATCCACTCTGAAAAATCTGAAAATTGTGACTTGTTGCAGGAGACGTCCCTGTCTGTTCTAGGGAGAGGGGAGGGGGGAGGAGGAAGGAGGGAGTTAGCCGGCAGCAGAAAGCAGATAACAGAGGATTACAGGCATGGAGCTGGGTGACAGCTGTAATCCGAGCTCAGACAGGTCACTAGTGACTGATCATGCAAGAGAGTCCAACAGCATCCACGGTAAAGTTTCCAAATCTTTATTGGTGTCCAAGTCACATAGATACCGTATCTATGTGACTTGGACACCAATAAAGATTTGGAAACTTTACCGTGGATGCTGTTGGACTCTCTTGCATGATCTGTCTAAAACCCACCCGGGGTACGTGGGTGATCCAACGTGCATCCAACTAAGAATTACTGAAGGCATCGAAAGGGACGATTGGTGCTGCAGGACCCACTTATATTGTACTGCATTTAGGTCACTAGTGACTGTCACAGGAGATATCCCGTGAGGGATTTGTAGATTAACTCTTTGTTGTCCTGTTTTGGTCTTTTCTTTAGCTCTCTCCATAGGAGAACAATGAAGACAGGGGGGAGAGCTTCAAACTGCTTTTTCATGATAAAAATGCATTTTTCGGATAATAAACCCAATTACAAAGTTTCTTAAAATCGCCTGTACTATTGATTTCTGCAAAAAAAAAAAATCACGACAGTGACACTTTAAAGGGACCCAGGTCGCTCTTAAAGGGACCCATTTTGTTCTTAAAGGGACATATTTCGCTCTTAAAGGGACATATTTTGTTCTTAAAGGGACCCAGGTCGCTCTTAAAGGGACCAATTTCACGCTTAAAGGGACATATTTTGCTCTTAAAGGGACCAAGGACGCTTTTAAAGGGACCGAGGACACTCTTAAAGGGACCCAGGTCGCTCTAAAAAGGACCCATTTTGCTCTTAAAGGGACATATTTTGCACTTAAAGGGACCAAGGTCGCTCTTAAAGGGACCCAGGTCACTCTTAAAGGGACCAAGGTCGCTCTTAAAGTGACCCATTTCGCTCTTAAAGGGACCCATTTCGCTCTTAAAGGGACCCAGGTCGATCTTAAAGGGACCCAGATTGCACTTAAATGGACCCAGTTTGCTCTTAAAGGGACCCAGATCGCTCTTAAAGGGACCCAGGTCGCTCTTATAGGGACCCATTTTGCTCTTAAAAGGACATATTTCGCTCTTAAAGGGACATATTTTGCTCTTAAAGGGACCTAGGTCGCTCTTAACCTCTTAAGGACATAGGACGTACCGGTACGTCCTATGTCCTCACTTGCACTTCAAAGCGGGGCCGCGCGGCGGCCCCGCTTTGAAGTGCCGCGATCCCGGGTGCCGCGTGTAGCCCGGGACCGCCGCTATTAGCGGGCATGGTCTGATCGCCGTGCCCGCTAATTAGCTAATCGGAGGCAGCTGTCAAAGTTGACAGCTGCCTCCGATTACCGGAGGCAACGTTTCCCTGGTGTCTAGTGGGGGAGATCGCTCCTCCGGGACCTTGTCCCGGAGGAGCGATCTCCGTTACTGATGCCGGCCGGGGACGCGTCCAAGATGGCGCCGTCCTCGGCTCGGCACTCGTTTGTTTCCGGCTGCAGCAGCCGAAAGCAAACGAGTGCCGATCTCATGGATCTCTGCAGCATATCTATGCTGCAGAGATCTCAATGAGAGATCACAGTGTATATACTAGAAGTCCCCCAGGGGGGCTTCTAGTATATGTGTAAAAAAAAAAAAAAAGTGTTGTTTATAGTAAAAATCCCCCTCCCCTAATAAAAGTCTGAATCACCCCCCTTTTCCCAGGTTTTAAATAAAAGTAAACAAATAAATAAATAAATAAACATGTTTGTTATCGCCGCGTGCGTAATCGCCCGAACTATTAATTAATCACATTCCTGATCTCGTACGGTAAACGGCGTCAGCGCAAAAAAATCCCAAAGTGCAAAATTGCGCATTTTTGGTCGCATCAAATCCAGAAAAAATGTAATAAAAAGCGATCAAAAAGACGTATATGGGCAATCAAGGTACCGATAGAAAGATCACATCATGGCGCAAAAAATGACACCTCGCACAGCCCCATAGACCAAAGGATAAAAGCGCTATAAGCCTGGGAATAGAGCGATTTTAAGGAACGTTAACAACGAGTTGAATTTTTTACAGGCCATCAGATACAATATAAGTTATACATGTTACATATCGTTTTAATCGTAACGACTTGAGGAACATGCATAACAAGTCAGTTTTACCCCAGGGTGAATGGCGTAAAAACACATTTCCCCCAAATAAAAGAAATGCGTTTTTTTTTTCAATTTCACCACACTTCGAATTTTTTTCTGGTTTCGCAGTGCACTTTATGCAAAAATTCAGCCTGTAATTGCAAAGCACAATTAGTGACGCAAAAAATAAGGGGTCATGGGGGTTTCTAGGTGGAAAAATGCAAGTGCTATGACCTTTTAAACACAAGGAGGAAAAACCGAAAACGTAAAAACGAAAATGGGCCATGTCCTTAAAGGGTTAAAGGGACCCAGGTCGCTCTTAAAGGGACCCAGGATGCTCTTAAGGGGACCCAGGTAGCTCTTAAAGGGACCCAGATCGCACTTAAAAGGGACCCAGTTTGCTCTTAAAGGGACCCAGATCGCTCTTAAAGGGACCCAGGTCACTCTTAAAGGGACCCATTTTGCTCTTAAAGGGATATATTTTGCTCTTAAAGGGACCCAGGTCGCTCTTAAAGGGACCCATTATGCTCTTAAAGGGACATATTTTGCTCTTAAAGGGACATATTTTGTTCTTAAAGGGACCCAGGTCGCATTTAAAGGGACCAATTTCACGCTTAAAGGGACCAATTTCACGCTTAAAGGGATATATTTTGCTCTTAAAGGGACCCAGGACGCTCTTTAACCCCTTAAGGACCGGGCCTGAAATGGCCTTAAGGACCAGAGCAAATTTTATGAATTTGACCAGTGTCACTTTATTCATTAATAACTTCGGGATGCTTTTACCTATCCGGCTGATTCTGAGATTGTTTTCTCGTGACATATTGTACTTCACATTTCTTGTAAATTGGAGTCGATACTTATAACGAATCTTTATGAAAAAACCCAAAATAGCGTGAAAAATTGTGAAAAAATGCATTTTTCCAACTTTAAAACTTTTCTGCTTATACAGAAAATGGTTATACCACATAAATTATATATTAAATAGCATTAGCAACATGTCTACTTTATGTTGGCGGCATTTATTAAACTATATTTCATTATTTTTAGACAATAGGAAGCTTAAAACATTAGCAGCAAATTTCCAATTTTTCAGTAAAATTTCAAAATCAGATATTTTTAGGGAACTGTTCAGGTTTAAAGTGTATTTGAGGGGACTGTGTGTTAGAAAGCCTCACGAAGCACCCCATTTCAGAAACTGCACCCCCTAAACTCTGCAAAAGCACATCCAGAAAGTTTTTTAACCCTTTAGGGGAGTCACAGAAATAAAAGCTAAGTGTGTAAGAAAATTTAATGTATTGTGTGTATTGAAAATTTTAATTTTCTGTGCAGAGATTTTATTGTAATCCAATATTTTTCATAATTATAAACCTATTACCAGAGAAATGCACCCCAATATTGATTGCCCCGTTTCTGCAGTTTATAGAAATACCTCATATGTGGCCCTATTGCGCTATTTGACGCAACCACAAGCCTCAGATATAAGGGAGCGCCTAGTGAATTTCAATGGCTCCGTTATTTTTGGTCATTTTTGACTGTACCACTTCAGGTTGGCAGAGGCTCTGGGGTGCCAAAACCTAAAAAACACCCCTAAAGGGACACCATTTAGAAAACTACACCCCTCAAGGAATGTAAGAAGGGGTGCGGTGAGCATCTGGACCCCACAGGTGCTTCACAGATTTTCCAAACAATATGGCTTGAAAAAAGACTAAAGTATTTTTTACACTAAAATGTTGTTCTAGCCTTCAATTTTTCATTTTCACAAAGGGATAAAAGGAAAAAAAAAACACAAAACATGTAGCGCAGTTTCTCCCGAGTACGGAAATACCCCACATGTGGACATAAAGTGCCAAGAGGGCGCAGGACGAGCCTCCAAAGGGAAGGAGCGCCAATTGGCTTTTGGAAGCTGGATTTCACTGGAATGGATTTCAAGGGCCATGTCGCATTTACAGAGCCCTCGTGCTGCCAAGACACTGGAAACCCCCCACAAGTGACCCCATTCTGGAAACTACACCCCTCAAGGAATCTAACAAGGGGTGCAGTGAGCATATGGACTCCACTGGTGACGGGCACAAATGTGGAAAAATGTGACGTGAAAGTGAAAATTTTCATTTTTTTCACTTTCATGGCACAAATGTGCCCGTCATCCAGGGGTCCATATCCTCACTGCACCCCTTGTTAGATTCCTTGAGGGGTGTAGTTTCCAGAATGGGGTCACTTGTGGGGGGTTTACAGTGTTTTGGCAGCACAAGGGCTCTGTAAATGCGACATGGCGTTCATCATCCATTCTAGCCAAATCCAACCTCTAAAATCCAAATGGCGCTCCTTCCCTTCGGAGGCTTGCCCTGCACCCACATGGCGCTTTATGTCCAGATGTGGGGTATTTACGGACTCGGGGGAAATTGCTCTACACATTTTGTGTTTTTTTTTTCTTTTAACCCCTTGTGAAAATGATAAATTCAAGGCTAGACCAACATTATAGTGTAAAAAATTTAATATTTCATTTTCACGCCACATTGTTCCACATTTGTGCCCGTCACCAGTGGGGTCCATATGCTGACTACACCCCTTGTTACATTCCTTGAGGGGTGTAGTTTCCATAATAGGGTCACTTGTGGGGGGTTTAACTGTCTTGGCAACACAGGGGCCTTTTGAATGCAACATGGCCCCTCGAAATCCATTCCATCCAAATCCAGCCTTCAAAAACCAAATGGCGCACCTTCCCTTTGGAGGCTTACCCTGCACCCGCATGGCGCTTTATGTCCACATGTGGGGTATTTCCGTACTCAGGGGAAATTGCTCTACACATTGTGTTTTTTTTTATCTTTTAACCCCTTGTGAAAATGAAAAAATCAAGACAAGATCAATGATTTAGAGTAAAAATTAAAAAAAAATTACACTAAATGTTGGTCTAGCCTTGATTTTTTTCCATTTCCACAAGGGGTTAAAAAAGAAAATGAACACAAAACGTGTAGGGTAGTTTCCCCTGAGTACGAAAATACCCCACATGTGGACATAATTTGCCATATGGGCACAGGGCAAGTCACCAAAAGGACAGAGCGCCATTTAGAGGCTGGAATGGGGGATGGAGGCCATGTCGCAATTACAAAGCTCCTGTGCTGCCAGAACAGTAGAAACCCCCGACAAGTGACCCAATTCTGGAAACTACACCCCATAAGGAATCTAACAAGGGGTGCAGTGAGCATATGGACCCCACTAGTGATGGGCACATGTGTAGAACATGTGCCGTGAAAATAAAAAATACCATTTTTTTCATTTTCACATCCCAAATGTGGCCGTCACCAGGGGGCCATATCCCCGCTGCCCCCCTTCTTAGATTCCTTATGGGGTGTAGTTTCCAGAATGGGGTCACTTGTGGGGGGTTTCTACTGTCCTGGCCGCACAGAGGCTTTGTAATTGCATCATGGCATCCTCTAATGGGAATGGCGGCCATACCTATTTAGCTGGGGAAAAGGGACAATTCTAATTTATTTGGGGGTATTAGGCCAATTATTAGTTTATAAGGTTGAAAATGACAGGTGTCCATCAAATTCAACCTGTGTTGATCCAGAGGAAGGCAAAAACCCCTCGTGAGGCAGACGACAGTAGCCTCATCACAGGGGAAAAATTCCTTCCCGACTCCATAATGGCGATCAGAACAATCCCTGGATCAACGTGACCCCTGAAATAGGAATAAGGGACAGAATTTAGATAATGTGGAACCCCAGTGACGTGTGGTGCGCCTTGGAGCGATCCAGTATACAGAGGCCGGGGTGATCAGGACAGGTGGCACACTGGTAAATGGCGTCCTTCCTGATCCCCCTGTTACACCACACTCTGCACTTCTTCTGGGGTCTCCTGTTCTCCAGTGTGGGGGACGTCACCTGGAAAATGTTGTCCTGGTGCGATCCGGGGTCCCTCATATCCAGAAGCGCTGGGTCCGCTCCATGGCTGCTAAATATTATGGCGCTATTACTACTTCTGATATGTTCGGATCGTGCCGCAAGCTACAGTAGCTCATGCAGCGAGGGACCAGAAGAGGGGGTGCTGGTATAAAAGTTATCCCCGTACAGGTGGTGACCTTTATCCAGCAGTGGGAAGATCAGTTCCCGGACGATGTCCCCACTAACTCCGAGGATGGGGGGGGGAGTGGGCATCTGGGGGCTGGATTCGAGTGTCCCTTCCTTCATACACTCTAAGGGTACATGCACACTGCGGAATCGCGAAGGATAACCCTTTGTGCATTCCGCAGTTGGCACCCGCCGGCGGACTGATGCAGGCGCACGTCTCCGTCCGTGTCGTAGACTCCATTCTATGCACGGGCGGATTCCGCTCTGCGTCCAACGTGTTGATGGAATGACGGATGATGGAATCCGCCCATGCATAGGATAGAGTCTATGACACGGGCGGAGACGCGCCCCTGCATCAGTCCGCCGGCGGGTGCCAGCTGCAGAATGCACGAAGGGTTATCCTTCGCCATTCCGCAGTGTGCACGTACCCTAAATCTGTAAGTGTACCCTGAGGTACTCTCACAGAGTTTGTAGAATTTCACGCCATACCGTCATCTCTTATTGGGACGGTACTGGCGGAAAAGACGTGTCTGGGGGGCAGCGTACGCTACGCTACTCCCAGACACGTCACTGGATGATGAGGAGGATGAGGATGAATGGAGGAACGAAGGACCCCCCATTCATCCTCACTGGCTGTTTCGGTGTCGGAGGCAATAATAACGTATGCGTCCGATACCGAAAACACCCTGGGGGCCATCTTTATATGGGGATTGGTATATGGGGTATGTAGTGGTGTAGTGTAAAACTTTATTCAATGTAGTGTGGTGTAATGTAGTGTTTTTTTACGTGTTTTTTACAGTAAGTATACAAAAAAAACCTACGCCAAAAATGGTGTTGCTGATGAATGCCGCACTTATGTTCGGCACTTATCAGCAGACCGTGGCAGTAGGATATAAAAAAAAACCACCCTACGCCAAAAAGGAGGAGTTGCTGATCAACACTCAGCGGCGATAGGGTGCGGAAAATAGGAAAAAAAAAAATTGGGAAAAAAAATTTTTTTTTTACTACATTCTGAACATCCCTGTAGTGGCTGATACGTGTATTACACTTATCAGCCGCTAGGGGGCAGCAGAGCGCAAGATCCGAAAATAGACGACGCTGGAGCCGGAAAAATACGAAAAAAGACGACGCTGGAGCCGGAAACAGACGATCGGGACTCACGGAAGAAGCCGAAGTCCCGACAAGATGAAGAGGACGCCGGGAACCCGGAAGACGCCGATCAGGACCCCGGGACAGGTGAGTAATGTACAAATACCTGCTCCGGACCCCTCAGCTACCTAGCTGAGGGGTCCGGAGCAGGTATTTATTACTTGTGGGGACTTTGATCGCCGTGAACGGCCGGCCGGCTGGCCGGCCGTTCACGGCGATCGGGACGGTGGTACCGTGACCACCATTACTTTTTACAGTAATGGCGGTCGGTGCCGTCCTCGGACAGCACCGACCGCCATTTTTTTCCGGGTCATCGGGCCACCGATGGCCCGGAAAGGTTCCGATCGCCGCTATGGGCTTATCAGCCAATAGCGGCGATCGTCGGCATGGGGGGGGTTAACAACCCTCCATGCCGACAGGGAGAGATGGCCTGCTATGTATTATAGCAGGCTATCTCCCCCGATCGGGACCCGGCCGGCCGCGGCGCCCGTTTAAAGGGCTGACGTACCGGTACGTCATGGGTCCTTAAGTGACAGTGATCCATGACGTGCCGGTACGTCATGGGTCCTTAAGAGGTTAAGGGACCCAGGTCGCTCTTAAAGGGACCCAGGTTGCTCTTAAAGGGACCAATTTCACGCTTAAAGGGACATATTTTGCTCTTAAAGGGACCCAGGTCGCTCTTAAAGGGGCCCATTTTGCTCTTAAAGGGTCCCAGGTCGCTCTTAAAGGGACCCATTTTGCTCTTAAAGGGATATATTTCGCTCTTAAAGGGACCCAGGTCGCTCTTAAAGGGACCAATTTCACTCTTAAAGGGACCAATTTCATGCTTAAAGGGACATATTTTGCTCTTAAAGGGACCCAGGACGCTTTTAAAGGGACCCAGGTTGCTCTTAAAGGGACCCGGGTCGCTCTAGCGACATGGGTTTCTTTAAGAGCGACATGGGTCCCATACCTTTTGAAGTGACTTGGGTCCCTTTAAGAGCAACATGCGTCCCGTCCGTTTAAGAGCAACTTGGGTCCCGTCACTTTAAGAGCGACTTGGATCCCTTTAAGAGCGACTTGCGTTCCTTTAAGGGCGACGTGGGTCCCTTTAAGAGTGATCTGGGTACTTATAATGGTAAAGATCATTGCTCGGTTACCATGACAATCTTAATCATGTCAGTGAGACAAAATCATTAAAGGACAACTCCCGCGGGACCCCCCCCCAAAAAAAAAAACCACAGACACCATACTCACCATCCCTCCGGTGACGATCGCCTTTCCTTTCGCCCGCCGTCCGCCTCACCGTCACCGCCGTCCAGCGATGTCTCTGATTTCCGGGTCCTGGGGATGGAAAAGGCTGCCAGTGCGCTTGCGCACTGGCAGCCTTTTCATTGGCTGGAGCGCATCACATGGCTTCCAGCAACCTCAGCCAATCAGGGCTGACGAAGCTGGAAGCCATGTGATGCGCTCCAGCCAATGAAAAGGCTGCTGGTGCGCATGTGCACCAGCAGCCTTTTCCGTCCCATTAACTCTCTATGAAGACGCAGAGGAGGAAGAAGACCCGGACCGCTCTGACGTCGTCGTCACCAGATGCCGCCCGGGAGAAGAGGACCGTGACGATCGTAATAGGTAATGTATATATTCTTTAACTTCCGGGCGGGGGGTCGGGGGTCCGAAAGTGGGGGAAGGGGGCCAGACCGGGTATTTAACCACATTACAAAGTTATATAACTTTGTAATGTGTGTTAAATAAGCTAAAAAAAAATTTCGTGGGAGTTGTCCTTTAAGGACCTTCCATGTATTACATCTTCTATTGGCCAATAGTGGACATGTGACTGTGGATGGTGTGATACATTGCCTGACAAAACCTTAGAGTTCCTATTGGCTGCTATATTTCAGCTATTTGCTTATGTGCTGTGATTGGCTGTTAGCGGTTAGAGTGTGGCCATTATTTGCAATGGGCCATTATTTTCTATGGGAAATTTGGGGTCGTTTAACGTAAATTTCTTAAAAACGACAAATCCGATCGAAACGAAAAATAGATAGCACACCTCACACCGCCGAGGGCTTCGAAACGCAGTTTGAATGGAGTGTGTGCGCAAAGCGGTTCGGGCTGTATTACGCGCAGAAAAATGGCTGGAAGAAGAAGAAGAAGAAACGGAAGCAGAAGAAGAAGAAGAATACGGATTACAATATAGTGCTTTTCAAGCACTATAAAAAGTAAACCAAGCAGTGCAGACTTCTCCCCTTAAGGTAATAAAGCACCAGTTTGTAAATAATGGATCTCCCTGCTGATGTAAAACTAGAGAGATTTGCTTACTGCTGCAGTCTTCTAGCTTCTTGCTTTACAATCGCCGATCCCAGTAAACCTCCCCCTCCAGCAAAGCACAGTCAGACCTGCCCGTCTCCTCCGGAAGTCAATCATTCTGGAGGAGGTGGGCAGTGGCCTGAGGCTACAATTGCAGATGAAAAGTTAAGACACAGATGGCCGTGTGGAGCGGGCACAGACAGTGTCACAGACACAACTTTGTAAGCTGTAGGCCCAGGAATAAAGAATGTTTTTATGAAGCACGGAGCAGCACGGACAGTAAGTACATACTGCTCATATGATTGGCAATGGGAAACTAGCAGCACAAATAAATGCATATCCGTGCTCTTAGTTTCACTTTAACAATACTAAGGGCTTATTCCCACATCGCATATTTTACAGATACTACAGACAGAAAAGCCCTGTAGTGGAGTGTTTCGCTGCCTGAAATGATGTATCAATATCATGCGGGGAAACTGTTTGCATCTCCACTGAACTGTAATTACAATGCCGCAGAGATTCAAACAGTTTTCACACTTCCCCATCCTTAGTATTCGTAAAATACAAGACAGGGGAATAAGCCCTTAGTTTTTACATTACACAATATACATATTGATACATACATCCTTCAGAAAGATAGAAAGATAGAATAAACTAGTTATGAATGTTTAATTATAGGATCTGCCCTCCCCCCCCCTTTTTTTTAAGAAAACCTGTTAGTGTTACATAATGGGGATAGGTACTATTTATATTATCTGATACAAGAGAAAAAATAGATGCATGAACAGTATAGCATTTAGTACAATATACCATGTAGTCATGGAAACAAGTGAAAGTGGCACAAAGTCTTTATATGCAGGAGTATATGAACATTCAATAACTGGCATGCATTTGCAGAATAGAAAAGTTATTATATGTGAAAGTTGTTTCCCAATCTATTATCTTTCTGTCTCAATCATATGATTAAAACCACTAGAAGGTTAAGTGAATATAATCGGTTTTCATGTTCAATGACATTGCCTAATAAGCGTGATATACTGTATCAGGCAACAAGTGAATTGAAGCTGATATTTTGAAAAAAGTTAAAATGAGTGAATGTTAGGATCTTAGCAACTTTGACCTGGAGAGCTTTTGATGGCTAGATAACTCAGAGCATCTAAAAAATAAAAACCTTAACCGCCAACGCTCCAGCCCACAGGGGGTCTATATACAACTGGTGGAACATACAGAGGGTTTATATATTAATAGGGCAAACACACAGGGGGTCTATATTAATGGGGCAGCACACAACGGGTATATACTACGAGGGGCAGCACACAAGGCGTATATACTACTGGGGGCAGAACACGGGAATATATTACTGGGGCAGCACACAAAGGGTATAAACTAATAGGGGCAGCCCACACAAGGTCTATATTACTGGGGCAGCACATAGCGGTCTATACAACATTGGGGCTGCACAGAGGGCCCTGATACTATGTGGGGACTGCACAGAGGGGTCTATATTATATAGGGACCTTACCACAATACTGGGGCACAGAGCATTCCTAATTATTAAGTGGAGGCACAGGGACACCTTCAAACTGTGGGGGCACAGAGGGGTGTAATTACTTTATAGGGGTACAGAGGACCTAACTACTGCATGTGTTGGAGCCTAAAATGTTTCTCTGGTAGATTCTGGAGAAAGGATTCACAGTCAGGGGAAGTCTTCAAGGTGGCCCACACTGGATGGAGAGAAAAAGAAAAAATTAGGACTCTGATCAGAGAAGACACCCCCCTGTGAGTCTCTGAATGTAACTGCACTCTGTTTTAGGGTTGTAGTGGTCATGGTGTGGCGGTATTATGTAATATGTATCATTGGAAATATCTATCTGTTTTGTTCAGAGCAGTTTTGAGGCAATATGTAATTACTTTATGGTGGTAGTGTTATAAGATGACTACTGTATGTATTGGGCCTCTTAATACAGTGTTGGGGCACTTTAAGGGCATTATACTGTGTTTGTGGAGCATTGATTCGGATAACGCTGGGTTTGGGGTGGGAGACACTTTTGAGGGCTAGTGTATTAAAATGGCTCTGCACCTGGGGCTGCAGCTTTGTACCTGGTACATTGGAGGAAGATTTCCTTTTGGTGCTGAAGAAAGTATGAATTCTTGTGCTATGCCAGTCCAGACCTGGAATTCCTCCAGTTGTGCGACACTTTGTGTATTTTTGTAAACATTTAGCTTAAACTGTTACTGTGGTTATGACTTTCAAAATCTAAATCAGCAGTAGATGTGATATAAAGCAAGTTAGCAATTTACATTCTTTTTCTTTAGTTATCATGGAAAACATGGCACTTCCTGTTTTCTGACTCTTTTTTTTCAAAAAAAAAAAAAATAAATGTAATTGATGGACACATTGAGCTGTGAATCTCTGTACTGGACTGAATTTCTGTGTTTAGTCTTTTTTTTTTCAACCAGCGCAATCTGCCTTCAGGAGACTGGACCTGGTTTTCTGGTAAGTTCAGCCTTGTTTTACACCATGATAAAAAAAAAAAAGAATGTAAATTGCAAACTTGCTTTATTACTTTCTTACTTTCTACTGTTGATTTAGATTTTGAAAGATATGACTGACACTTTAATTTGTATTAACTGATATTCGTGCTGTATTTATCTCCGTTAACTTCTAAAGCTTCTTACAGAATTCTGTTGTTCCAAAAGAGCAGTGTGTTGTGGTAGCGTAGACAAGAATCCAAGTCAGAACTATGGCTATTTACAAAGAACAACATTTTGTAATATTTGCAGGAATATTATCAAACATAAAAATAATCGATCTATATAAATAGTATCACCTGCTGGACAAGGAATGATTTCTTGTTATTAAATTGATCATTCATTCCAGTTAAATATCTTACATGCCTGCAGTGATGTAAACAGGAGACTTAAAGATCAAAACCATATCTCTAAACAGCAATTATTTGTTAGTTTGACACTTTTCTGACAAATTCTAAAACTGCTAAGCTGATTGGAAGAAAACCTGTCATTACTATAACTCAGTATAGTACAAAATAGCTAAAGTAAAGTATTATACATATAAAGTTACTTTATATGTATATTTGAAATAGTGTAAAATGATGATGAAAAGTAACATTCTAGAAAATAATTCATATAATTAGACACCGCTACCTTCTAGCTAGCAGCAATGCACAGCTGTAATAGTCATTTAAACTGTTTTTGTGTATTAAACTGGTATCAATAAACCAAGAGTTAGCTGCAACAGCCAATAGTGCCAATGGACAAATAGGCACTCTTTCAGGAAACAGAACACAATACAGCCAGTAAACCAGAGTAACAGTTTTTAGGCACAAAAAAAAATTAAAAGGTGCCTACTATAGGAGCTATATCGTAAAAGAAATTAGAAGCAGATGCAGCTGTACTGTACTCAATTCTTTTACAAGCTCCTTCATCCCTTTGCTGTGTAAATGATGGCATTTGACAAACTATTGGCATGTTTTCTAAAACAGTCTAGACAATTAATAGAGTGTAAATGAGATGGTTTTCTGCTATAAGTCACCTTATTTCTCTTTAAACAGCATATTACAGTTTTTGCACCAATGTTTAATTTATACGCTAGGAAAAACTCCCACCTTATAAGTTAAACCTCTAAATAGCAGTCCCTCCTCCCCTCATCACCAATTCACCCGATAGAGGTCAAAAGAGCGTCATTTTGGAATCCATCATGCCCGAATGTTTTGAAAAAGTTTTACAAAGGAATGTACTCTCAAAAATTTGTAGTAATAAAAAGTTCATAAAAAGTCATATAAATCCCCAAATAATGGCAATAAACAGTTTGTCCCACAAAAAACAACTCAACACATAAAAGCATTTAGTATCACTCTTGACTGTTATTTCTGACTATACTATACTGACTTTTCATTTGGATTTCATACCTTCAACTTCTGATCCTGACTTTCTATACTCCTCTTCAGATGATGACTTTGGCCCAGTTCATGACCACATTGCTGTGAAAGAAGTCATATGCTGTGGCCAGGTTCTTATAATACAACCACTTTCAATCTCTTGGCAGTACCCTGAGGGTCTTTTTCCTAGCGCCCAACTCTGTGTAAGCCTAACCAGATAAATTTTTTCCTAGTCTAATCTTCAAACATTTTCTCCATTTGGACTGTACCAAACTCCATACTGGTACTGCTCATGCTGCATTTCTGACCCCTTTCCTGGTTTGTCATTGCTGCTTCAACAACTGGTGACAATCCTGGGGACTGCAAGCTAGTAATTGTGTTCTAGTAGTGCATGCCTCCTTTCAGGGGTTAAGATCCTCACCCTAGTCTAGCCAGTGCAATACAGAATGCAGCCTAAAATTATGAGAAACTTAGTATTTGATGTACTAGCCAGACTTAACATGAGTTGTAGCCAGGGTTAACTTGATCCCTGACGCAACAATTGTGTCAGGGAGCTATGTTAAGTCAATTAGAAAGTTGAGTTAAACGCGTTATTGTGATCAAGTTAACCCGGTCTACAACTCATGTTAAGCCTGGCATATTCTGTAGGTGAATATGATGTAGCGGAAGATCCTGCAAAACTTTTTGGATATAGTTTTGCTCTTGAAAGAAAACATCTTCACAAACAATGCAGTTCTGCACAAATCATTGTGCAACATGAAAATATAAGTGGCACTCTATTAGTCAAGTAATTTTTGCATGAATTCTAGGACCCAAGGCTTACCAGTAGAACATTTCCCAAAACATCATACTAATTCCACTGACTTACCGTCTTCCCATAGTACATACTGTAGCTCATCTGTTTTATCAAAGTCTTTGCCCTCTATGCACATCAGTAAGCCTTGGGACTCATGATCAAAATCGATTGTCCTTCCTTGGGTCACATTTCTTTCCTATCCAGTGCATGCCTAAAACACAACCTCAAAATCTGCTTGTAGATGCTTTAAAGAAAGTGTGTTGTTATTTCAGTTTGATTTTTTCGAAGTCGCTTGGTCACTATGCAATTTTCCCAATTGTAACATATCATCAGTAGATAGATGGAAACATACACTCACCGGCCACTTCATTAGGTACACCATGCTAGTAACGGGTGGTCTTCTGCTGCTGTAGCCCATCTGCCTCAAAGTTGGACGTACTGTGCGTTCAGAGATGCTCTTCTGCCAACCTTGGTTGTAATGGTTGGCTATTTGAGTCACTGTTGCCTTTCTATCAGCTCGAACCAGTCTGCCGATTCTCCTCTGACCTCTGGCATCAACAAGGCATTTCCGCCCACAGAACTGCCGCTCACTGGATGTTTTTTCTTTTTCGGGCCATTCTCTGTAAACCCTAGAGATGGTTGTGCGTGAAAATCCCAGTAGATCAGCAGTTTCTGAAATACTCAGACCAGCCCTTCTGGCACCAACAACCATGCCACGTTCAAAGGTACTCAGATCACCTTTCTTCCCCATACTGATGCTCGGTTTGAACTGCAGGAGATTGTCTTGACCATGTCTACATGCCTAAATGCACTGAGTTGCCGCCATGTGATTGGCTGATTAGAAATTAAGTGGTAACGTGTAGTTGGACAGGTGTACCTAATAAAGTGGCCGGTGAGTGTAGATCAATCGATAGATAGATAGACACAATTTATATAAATGCAAACCAATATCATACAAATGATGTACAATATAATAATGTTGGTAAGATAAATGCCCTGCTTTGCGCAGTAATGATTCAGAATTTTTATAAAATTACACAGTAGATAAAAGTATTTTAAACAGTAGGATACTACCATTTCTTACCCAGCTTGACATATTTGCATTTTGTGTGGTCATTTTTTCTTAGCTATCATAACTCACTGGGATAAGATTATCATATTAACAAAATGTTTTCCTGCTAAATATATAACTGCATTGAGAATTTCTGTTTCACAAGTAAAATACTTTATATTTGGGAAGTCTATCTCAATAATAATAAAAAAAAAAAAGTTTGTATTGTTTTTTATAGAAACCTTCTCATTAACAGCAGGTTAGAGGACCTTTTCATAAGGCACAAAAGACTGAAAATGAAGGTTATTTCTTACCATCATCCTCTGAGTAGTTCTTGAGAATTCTTTTCTGTATTCAAGATACATATTAGATGTTTGGTGCACAGGGGGCAGGACTAACTAATTTTTCCATTTAAAGAGCCATTTGCAGAAACAAAGGAATTCCGGCCAGTAAAGAGAGTCACTGCTCAATGTGTCCATCAATCACATGACTGCCTTCTCTCTGTGAGCGCTCAGATGGCCTGGAAAAAACAGGACTTCCTGTTTCCTGTTTTTTGAGGGAATAAAAAGTCAGAAAACACGAAGGGCTGCGTTTTCCATGCTAACTAAAAAAAAAAATGATGAATGTAAATTGCAAACTTGCTTTATATGACATATACTGCTGATTTTGCTGATTTAAATTTTGAAAGTTATAATGACAGTGACACTTTAAGGCTGTCAGAAATCACTTCCCCTAAATCATTCTATTTTGAAGTCTTGGAAAACACAGAACTGCCAGTATTATACTCGGATAGAGGATGTCTTCTTGCCAAGTTCATTATTTTAGACAAAAACTGGAAACCAGTGGGGATCGCAAGAAGGTAGAGAATCCTAGGAAGAGACCAGTGTAAATCAACAAAGCAACCATACTTGGGGTAAGGACACGTGGAATTAACGTAGTGCTGAAACAGATAAAGACTGTGGTGAATAATTCTGCTCTGTTTGTGCTCTGCACTGATAAACAACATACAAAAGTTAAGAGGTTTGTGGAAAGAATGGATGCTATGAAGGAGGAGTTGGTAGAAGAAAGGTTCTTGATGTTGGATCAGACCAGGAGTTACCGTGATCTGTCTCATCTCTGTGAACAAGTTATTCTGTTAAGTAACTAATGTGATATGCAACCTCCATGCTCATAGTGCTTAAGTAAATAAAGGGCGGCATAACCGCCCAAAAGTCCCATGTTATAAATACTGTACATATATTTTCAATTGCCACCGTATGCATGACTTAATTTTTAGTATTACGTTTTCCTAGTATTTTGCTATTGCAAATGTCGTGCTGCTTTCAGTTTTGTATAAATTGCAACATTTGTTTGGAATTCCAGTGATATCTAGATCTAAGCCTAGTTGTACTTCAGTTTAATGCAAAACATTGTTCTTTTTTTCTGCCTTCCTCACCATCACTCTATACATCTGTTTTTGTGCATATATAGAGAGACCTATCAGAACTATCTCACTTGGCAATGCCTTTATGATGCTTAAAAGTGAAGCTGTCAGCTGTAATTCACATTCCAAACTGCTGACACTGTTATATAGCTGTTAGGACAAGGACATACATAGTATTTTTTATATATTTGTGCTCCGAGAAAGTAGAAAAAAAGTTTTTATCGTATAGAAATGTCAAAGAGTCTTTCCCTAGTTCCTAATGTGCAGCAAGCTGTACCACCTTTAATAAGTGTTTTTATTGAAAACACAGCAATCACTGAACTCAGGGAGATCAGTGAAAAAAACCCAACAAAGTACTCACTCAAGAATCTCCATTAATACACTGCCTCTTATAAATTTAAATATGCAAAAAAGGTGTCTGTGGAGCCTTAGTTGTGAGTCTCAAAACACAGGAATAGCCATACCAGAGTGGTTTGGTGATCTCCCCACTGGGAGGCACCCCTTGAAAATAGGCTTTCCTTCCCTGGAGGGATATCCAGCTATAACAATGTTTTGAGACTCGCAACTGAGGCTTCACGGACCCCTTACTGCTAGTATGGCTGCGGGAGTTCCATACCCCCAAGAGTTAGAATAAATATGAAATTGCTGTTTGGATTAGCCTAAAGTGCTGCAATTGACTATGGTAAGTATAGGAATATCGCAATGTCAATAATACTGCACAGGGGCGTAGCTAAAGGCTGATGGGCCCTGGTGCAAAATGTTAGCATGGGGCCCCCCATCTCACCCGATCAGGCAAAGTCATATCTAACATTATATCCAATTACTGTAATGTGCCACCATGTTCTAATGCACTGCCACTGCCTCCACCTCATGTACTGCACTACTGCCCCTTATAATTAATGGACTGTACTGTGTCATTGTCTAATCATTGTATTCCAATCTTTGACTCTCCAGCTGAAAAACTACAACTCTCATCATAAACTGCCAGTTGGAAACGATGGGGGTTGTAGTGCTGCAACCTGAAGAGCTACATGCTGCAAAACTACAACTCCCATAATAAACTGTCAGCAGGGCACAATGAAGTTTGAACTTCTGCAACCTGGAGAAGTCACCTGATATCACCTGCAGTCCAATGTAACACCACAGATAACAGTGATATCCCTCTGAGTACAGATAATGTAGTAGATTTCACCTGCAGTCCTATGTAACAGCACAGATAACAGTGATATCTCTGAGTACAGATCATGTAGTAGATGTCACCTGCAGTCCTATGTAACACCACAGATAACACAGTGATATCCCTCTCAGTACAGATAATGTAGTAGTCACCTGCAGTCCTATGTAACAGCACAGATAAAACAGTGATATCTCTGAGTACAGATAATGAAGATGTCACCTGCAGTCCTATGTAACACCACAGATAACACAGTGATATCCCTCTGAGTACAGATAATGTAGTAGCTGTCACCTCTGGGCACCCCTACTAAATGATGTTCTACAAAATAAGAAAAGTGTCATACAGGGACTCACAGGTGACGTCTTCTTTGATCTGAGGCGTCATTTTCCCTTTTCCTCTCCATCCGGCCCAGACCTCCATGATGATTTCTTCCAGATATGTTTCATCTTTTCAGAATATGCGAGACAAACAATTTAGGCTCCGCACATTTCTAGCAACTTCCTTTCCTTTCTCCCTCCTGTAGGCTCCCATAGTAACTGCGCTGTGTAGGATGCCCCCTGTATGTAGGATCCCCTGCTGTGCCCCCTGTATGTAGGATTCCCTGCTGTGCCCTGAGCTAATAATGCACCCAGAGGTGCCCCCATGAGCTAATAATGTCCCCAGAGATGCCCCCATAAGCTAATAATGCCCCCAGAGGTACCCCCATGAGCTAATAATGCCCCCAGAGGTGCCCCCATGAACAAATAATGCCCCCAGAGGTGCCCCCATGAGCTAATAATGCCCCCAGAGGTGCCCCCATATACTAATAATGCCCCCAGAGGTGCCCCCATATCCTAATAATGCCCCCAGAGGTGGCCCTCATGAACTAATAATGCCCCCAGAGGTGCCCCCATATACTAATAATGCCCCCAGAGGTGGCCCTCATAAACTAATAATGCCCCCAGAGGTGCCCCCATATACTAATAATGCCCCCAGAGGTTCCCCCATAAACTAATAATGCCCCCAGAGGTGCCCCCATATACTAATAATGCCCCCAGAGGTGCCCCCATGAACTAATAATGCCCCCAGAGGTGCCCCCATGAACTAATAATGCCCTCAAAGGTGCCCCCTATGAACTAATAATGCCCCCAGAGGTGCCCCCATTAACTAATAATGCCCCCAGAGGTGCCCCCTATGAACTAATAATGCCCCCAGAGGTGCCCCCTATGAACTAATAATGCCCTCAAAGGTTCCCCACATGAACTAATAATACCCCCAGAGGTGCCCCCATGAACTAATAATGCCCCCAGAGGTGCCCCCATGAACTAATAATGCCCCCAGAGGTGCCCCCATAAACTAATAATGCCCCCAGAGGTGCATCCATGAACTAATAATGCCCCCAGAGGTTCCCCCATATACTAATAATGCCCCCATAGGTGCCCCCATATACTAATAATGCCCCCAGAGGTGCCCCCATGAACTAATAATGCCCCAGAGGTGCCCCCATGAGCTAATAATGCCCCCAGAGGTGCCCCCATATACTAATAATGCCCCCAGAGGTGGCCCTCATGAACTAATAATACCCCCAGAGGTGCCCCCAAATACTAATAATGCCCCCAGAGGTGGCCCTCATAAACTAATAATGCCCCCAGAGGTGCCCCCATATATTAATAATTCCCCCAGAGGTGCCCCCATAAACTAATAATGCCCCCAGAGGTGCCCCCATATACTAATAATGCCCCCAGAGGTGCCCCCATGAACTAATAATGCCCCCATGAACTAATAATGCCCCCAGAGGTGCCCCCATGAACTAATAATGCCCCCAGAGGTTCCCCCATATACTAATAATGCCCCTAGAGGTGCCCCCATGAACTAATAATGCCCCCATAGGTGCCCCCATATACTAATAATGCCCCCATAGGTGCCCCCATATACTAATAATGCCCCTAGAGGTGCCCCCATGAACTAATAATGCCCCCAGAGGTGCCCCCATATACTAATAATGCCCCCAGAGGTGCCCCATGAACTAATAATGCCCCCAGAGGTGCCCCCATATACTAATAATGCCCCCAGAGGTGCCCCATGAACTAATAATGCCCCCAGAGGTGCCCCCATATACTAATAATGCCCCCAGAGGTGGCCCTCATGAACTAATAATTCCCCCAGAGGTGCCCCCATATACTAATAATGCCCTCAGAGGTGGCCCTCATAAACTAATAATGCCCCCAGAGGTGCCCCCATATATTAATAATTCCCCCAGAGGTGCCCCCATAAACTAATAATGGCCCCAGAGATGCCCCCAGAGGTGCCCCCATGAACTAATAATGCCCCGAGAGGTAACCCCATGAACTAATAATGCCCCCAGAGGTGCCCCCATGAACTAATAATGCCCCCAGAGGTTCCCCCATATACTAATAATGCCCCCATAGGTGCCCCCATATACTAATAATGCCCCTAGAGGTGCCCCCATGAACTAATAATGCCCCCAGAGGTGCCGCCATATACTAATAATGCCCCCAGAGGTGCCCCCATGAACTAATAATGCCCCCAGAGGTGCCCCCATGAGCTAATAATGCCCCCAGAGGTGCCCCCATATACTAATATTGCCCCCAGAGGTGCCCCCATATACTAAAAATGCCCCCAGAGGTGGCCCTCATGAACTAATAATGCCCCCAGAGGTGCCCCCATATACTAATAATGCCCCCAGAGGTGGCCCTCATAAACTAATAATGCCCCCAGAGGTTCCCCCATATACTAATAATGCCCCCAGAGGTTCCCCCATATACTAATAATGCCCCTAGAGGTTCCCCCATATACTAATAATGCCCCCTGCTCTGCCCCTAAAAAAACAAACCTCCTACTCACCTAATCGCGCTGTGTGGTTTCAGGCAGCAGCTCTTCCTCCTCTTCGGGCTCCATCTTGCGAGCCGCAGGGACGGGACTTCCGGCAGGCGTGATGACGTCACATGATCACGCCTGCCGGAGAGGTCACGTCCCGGCCTTCCATAGGCTGCTGGTATGAAGTACCGGCAGCCTATGGGAGGGAATACAGGAGGAGGACGCTGACAGGTCCTGCTCGTGTATTCTGATCGCTTTAATGTTCCGCCCTCTCACTGTGCGGGCGGAACATCAAAGCGATTTCTGCATCCTGAGAAGCTTTTTGGGATGCTCAGAGACAAGTGGCAAGGGGGGCCGTGCGGGCCCCCCTATCGTAGTGGCCCGCACGTCATGGCGACCGCTGCGACCCCTATAGCTACGCCACCGATACTGCATGTAAGTGCAGACTTTGTGTATCACTTATCTAAATAGATGAGGGTATGTAAAATATGCTACAACATGTAAGCTGGAGTGGAAAGGATAGCAATATAGGTAGCGGAAGATATACTGAAAATCTGAGTGTTCACATTAGCGTAAAAGCACTATTCTAAATATAAGAGACTGATATTGTAGTTTCATGCATATAGTAATTAGCCAGTACCTTAAATGTAAATGTACTACCAACGCTGAGCGTGCTGTAAGTAGTCCACTGAGTTTAAGTGACATCACTGTTTGTGGTTACAGATGCTGGTTGGGGTCAAAACATCTAACATATTTCACCGAGAAGCTGTAACACCTCCCTCCTCCCATACCTTACCCTGCTCAGGACTCAGCTTCCAGCTTGCAGTTATTCATGAGCTTGAAAAACCCTCTTTGATTCCTTGTACAAGAGAATAAAAGAATTTCTCTACGTCTTGGAAGCACAGAAGATTCTATTTACCTTATCCATGTGATTCTGAGACTTTTTTCTTGACATATTGTACTTTGTGTTAGTGGTAAATTTTGGTTGGAACGCTCAGTGATTATTTGTGAAAAGTCCACAATTTTGAGACTTTTTTCTCACTTGAAATTCTCTGCATGTATTGAGTGCAGAAATTGCACTCCTTAAATAATTCACAAAGGATTAATGAACTTGGTAACCCTTTAGATGATTCACAGTAATTAAAGCAACATGCCAGTGAAATTTAATATTTACATTTTTTTGCTAATTTTCCTTCCAACCCAAGTAATCAGCATTTGATTATCGGTGGCTGAAAAAGTTTGATGCGGCCCTAGTGAATCCTGGAAGACATAGGTACAGCCACACATGAAAAGTGTGATTGAGGTTCGCTTAATTTTTTTTTATTTTTATTTTTAATTCTTTTTTCTTTAACACAACAGGTATTAAAATATAAATGCACCTCAATTTATTACCCTGATTCTGCAGTGTTTAGAAATATTTCATGTGTGGCCATGGATGCATCTTACTTTGGGCATAGGCCTCAGAGATAAATAAGCATTACGTGAATTTTTGTGCCTTATAGTTTTTAGGGTGTTTTTTTATAATCAATTTTCTTTTTTATTTTGTAAGAAAATACATAAACATAAGGAATATGGTCAAAGAACAACAAACCAACTTATTGGCAATTTCAAAACCAACAAACAGTTCAACCATTCCACTTTGGTAAAAACAGCATTTTTGATAGATAGGTTGATGCCTTGTAAGACCAGAGAAATTGCAAAAAATAGTTTTTAGGGATTTTTTATGCACCATATTGGGTTTGCCAAGAAACTGATGTGCCATAACATAACAAATCCCTCAAAAGACCACTTTGGAAACTGTACCCCTCAAGAAATTTATCTAGTGGGTTAGACTGGGTTCACACTACGTTTAAAAGATTACTACGGCTGGATTCACACAATGTTTTTGCAATCTATTTTTGCAAAAATGGATGGAAAACAGATGTAATTGTGTGCATCCATTTTTGTCTGTTTTTCCATTGACTTCAATTTTTTTTTAAAGGATCAAATTACATCTTTTTTTTTGAATTTACACAAAAACGTAGTCAATCATATGTTTGTGTACATAAAAAAAACTGATGCATTTGGAAGTCAATGGAAAAATGGATCAAAATAGATGCACATAAATGCCTCTGTTTTACCAACAGATTGCAAAAAGTAGTGTGTTATAGAACAAAGCTATGGGCTTTATTAGAATTAGGCTCTAAAAATGACAAATTTTATTTTTTTACAATATTATTATGCACCCCAAAATGCAATATGCAATTTCTCTTAAGTACTGCCATACCTCATATATAACCATATACTGTTTTTAGGGTACACAGCAGTGCTCACAAGACAGGGAGTGCCATTTGTAGTGCAGATTTACCTAGAATAGTTTTAGGCTATGTTCCCATGATGTACTGATAAGCTCAGACAACAGCTGTTATTGTCAAACAATGGATGGAATTAATGATCATAAACATATCTTCTGAGCTTATCTGTGCTATGTGGGAACATAGTCTTAGGGCCCTATTCCACCGGACGATTATCGTTCAGATTATCGTTAAATCGTTCGAATCTAAACGATAATCGTTCGGTTGAAATGCAGTTAACGATTAACGACCGAACGAGAAATCGTTGATCGCTTTATAAGACCTGGACCTATTTTTATCGTTGCTCGTTCGCAAAACGTTCGCAAATCGTTCGCATTGAATAAGACATCGTTCGGTCGTTCGCAATAGATACGAACGCAATAGCGAAGAAATACGGAAGAAGAAACGATCGCAATTACGATCATAAGTAACGATTATCGTTCCATGGAAATGAGTGAACGTTTTCAGGTCTTTCGCAATAGCAGTCGTTTGAGATCGTTAATCGTTAACGATTATGCTAACGATAATCGTCCGGTGGAATAGGGCCCTTAGGGTGCCAATTTGCATTAAGGACATTAGGACACATAAAGTAAAGATTAAATTTTTCCTTATAATATGTACTTACAGCTGTACCCTACATGTGCTTTAGTATCTCTTCTATACGGCTGGATCAGACAGGCTAGCAGTTGCTTCCCACAGTCATCAATAAGTCTTAAAGGGGTTGTCCGGCGATAAAAAATTATTCACAGAATAACACACATTACAAAGTTATACAACTTTGTAATGTATGTTATGTCTGTGAATGGCCCCCTTCCCCGTGTTTCCCCCCACCCACGCTAGACCCGGAAGTGTGGTGCATTATACTCACCGCATCTCGTGTCGTCCACGGTCTCCGATCGTCAGCAGTGATGACTTCTTCGGGAGGCCGGCGGATCTTCCCGAGTGCCGGCCACCCTCTGCAGCGTCATCCGAAGCTCAGCCGCGATTGGCTGAGCATAACTGTGCTCAGCCAATCACGGCTGAGCTGCTGATGACGCGGCCACGTCATCAGCTGCTCAGCCGCGATTGGCTGAGCACAGTTATGCTCAGCCAATCGCGGCTGAGCTTCGGATGACGCTGCAGAGGACGGCCAGCACTCGGGAAGATCCGCCGGCCTCCCGAAGAAGACGTCACTGCTGAGGATCGGAGACCGTGGTCGGCACCTGACAGGTAATGTATAGCGCACCACACTTCCGGGTACACGGGTGGGGGTGGTGGGACACGGGGAAGGGGGCCATTCACAGACATAACATACATTACAAAGTTGTATAACTTTGTAATGTGTGTTATTCTGTGAATAATTTTTTATCGCCGGACAACCCCTTTAAGGGCTTTTTCAGAGGTCAATTATCATAGTTACATAGTTAATACAATTGAAGAAAGACACAAGTCCATCAAGTTCAACCAAGGAGGGGATGAATTCAGGGAAGGGGACAGATGAGGATAGGATCTATACATATCCATTTATATTATTTTGGTCTAAGAACTTGTCTAGGCCGGTTTTGAAGCCCTCCACTGTTTTGCTGTGACCAGATCCTGGGGTAGACTGTTCCACAGATTCACAGTTCTCATGGTAAAGAAGGCTTGTCACCTCCGGAGATTGAACATTTTTTTCTTCAGGCGGAGGCCCCCTTGTCCTTTGAGGGGGTTTTACCTGGAACATCTTTTACCCATATTTCTTGTAGGGGCCATTTATATATTTAAATAAATGAAATCATATCTCCCCTTAAACGTCTCTTCTCCAGACTGAACAAATTTTAATTATTTTAATCTCCCCTCATAACTAAGATGTTCCATTCCCCTTATGAGTTTAGTTGCTCGTCTTTGTACCCTCTCCAGCTCTAGAACATCCTTTTTATGAATCTGGTTCCAAAACTGGACGGCATACTCCAGATGAGGCCGCACCAAAGCTTTATAAAGCGGTAATATATACCTGTCCCGTGAGTCCATGCCTGTTTTAATGCACGACAATATCCTGCCGGCTTTAGAAGCAGCTGACTGACATTGTGTACTGTTCTGTAGTCTATTATCTACAAGTACACCCAGATCCTTCTCCGTCAGCGACTCTCCCAGAGTAACTCCCCCCAGGACATATGATGCATGCGGGTTATTAGTACCCAGGTGCATAACTTTACATTTATCCACATTGAACCTCATTTGCTAAGTGGACGCCCAAACACTCAGTGTATCTATGTCAGCCTGTAACAGCTGCACATCTTCCATAGACCATATTGTACTACAAAGCTTGGTGTCATCTGCAAAGATAGAAACATTGCTGTTAATACCATTCACAATATCATTAATAAACAAGTTAAACAGAAGGGGGCCCAGTACTGACCCTGCTTCACTGCTTCATTTAGTAGCAGTGGAGAAGAAGAAGAGAAGCTGCTTCCGCATCAGACTGGCCCAGGACCAGATGGGTTAACCTGCTGCCTGTACCGGACCTAACCAAGCAACGCCCGACAGCAAAACCGTCCCCCCCCCCCCCCCCCCCGTCGGCTCTCCGCACTGAATCGGTATCTCTAAGTAGTGCAGGTCTGAGGTGAGCTCAGGAACAGGCGCCAGGACTGTGTCCTCTGCTCCATCCCTGCAGACAAGGACAGATCCTGCTCTCATCCACAGATGAAGTGTGGATAGGTAATGTAAAAGTGCAGAGGGCTGCACTTCCCCAATCTATGGCTTATCTGGGGGCAGAAGGGAGGCACTCAGTTAAGTACCCGTGCCCAGCGGACATCAGCATCTGGTGAGTGCAGGCCGCAACCGGGGGAGGGTTACTACTTACCTTCTTAGCTGCTGCGCCAGCTGACTTGAATCATCATGGTCACAGGCCGTGCTGACAAAGCCTCTGCAGCTCCCTGCTTCTCCAATGAAGCAGGGAGCTTTGGGGACCACCCACTACCTGCCTTCTAAGGGCAGGTGGCAACAATAACAGGTGGTAACAGTAAGGTGGTTACCCAGCTTTCCCAGCATCTTGTTGTCATTATGATGGAGGTCACCCAGCTTTCCCAGCTTCTTGTACTCAGTATCATGGAGGTCAACCAGCTTTCCAAGCATCTAGTACTCAGTATGATGGAGTTCATGCCGCTTTCCAAGGATCTCAGGATCCTGTAGTCACTATGATGTGGTCACCCAGCTTTCCCAGCTTCTTTTACTCAGTATGATGGAGGTCACCCAGCTTTCCCAGCATATAGTACTCAGTATGATGAATGTCACCAAGCTTTCCCAGCATCTAGTACTCAGTATGATGGAGAACACCCAGCTTTCCCAGGATCTCAGGATCTTGCAGTCAGTATGACGTGGTCGACCAGCTTTCCCATCATCTTATGCTCAGTATGATGGAGGTCACCCAGCTTTCCTAGCATCCTGTACTCAGTATGATGTAGGTCACCCAGCTTTCCCAGCATCTTATACTCAGTATGATGGAGGTCACCCAGCTTTCACAGTAACTTGTAGTCATACAAGTAGATGATACTAAACTGGGTGAAGTAATCAGTACAGAGGAGGATAATATCATATTACAGAGAGATTTGGAGAAGCTGGAGGCTTGGGCAGTGAAATGGCAAATTAAGTTTAATGTGGATAAATGTAAGGTTATGCACTTGGGCCAAAGAAATAATAAGTACAGTTGTGTGCTAAATAATAAAACACTGGGTAAAACTACTTCCGAAAAGGACCTGGGGGTATTGGTGGACAGTAAACTCAACTTTAGTGATCAGTGCCAGGCAGCAGCTGCCAAGGCTAATAAAATAATGGGATGCATCAAAAGAGGTATAGATGCTAAAGATGAGAACATAGTTTTACCTCTTTATAAATCACTGGTCAGACCACACATGGAATACTGTGTACAGTTTTGGACACCGGTATATAAGAAGGACACAGCTGAACTGGAGCGGGTGCAGAGGAGGGCAACAAAGGTCATTAAGGGAATGGGTGGGTTACAGTACCAGGACAGGTTATCAAGCTTGGGGTTATTTACGCTAGAAAAAAGACGTCTTAGGGGCGATCTGATCACAATGTACAAATATATGAATGGACAGTACAGAGATCTTTGTAGTGATCTTTTTACTCCTAGGTCTGTAACCATGACTAGGGGGCATCCTCTACGTCTAGAGGAAAGAAGATTTTATCATCAGCATCGACGCAGGTTCTTTACTGTACGAGCGGTAAGACTGTGGAACTCTCTGCCACATGATGTTGTCATGGTCGATTCATTAAATAAGTTCAAGGGAGGCCTGGATGCTTTTCTTGAACAATATAATATCACAAGTTATGGGCATTAGATTTCCGGTGATACGTTGATCCAGGGATTATTCTGGTTGCCATTGGAGTCGGGAGGGAGTTTTCTCCCTGTGGTGGGGCAATTATCATCTGCCTCATAGAGGTTTTTGCCTTCCCTGGATCAACACAGTAGAGTTTTCCTAGGTTGAACCTGATGGACTCTTGTCTTCTTTCAACCTTATTTACTATGTTACTATGTGGTCACCGAAATTTCTACCCATCTTAGACTCAATATGATGGAAGTCACCCAGCTTTCCCAGCATCCTGTAGTCAGTATGATGGAGGTCACCCAGCTTTCCAACATCATATATTTAGTATTATGGAGATCACCCATCTTTCTAGCATCATATATTCAGTATGATGGATGTCACCCAGCTTTTCAAGTATCATATATTCAGTATGATGGAGGTAACCCACCTTTCCTAGCTTCATAGATTCAGTATTATTTCCTAGCATCGTGTACCCAGTAGGATGGAGGTCACCTGGCTTTCCCAGCATCTTGTACTCAGTATGATAGAGGTCACCCAGCTTTCCAGCATTGTATATTCAGTAGGTTGGTGGTCATCCAGCATCTTATACTTATACTTCTGTGAGAAACAGTGGGAGAAGTGTTTGGGTGTGGTTAAGGGGTGTGTCCTCGGACGTGGGTATGGTTAGGGGGGGGCGTGTATTTGGGTGTAGTTGGGGCATGTCTATGTCCCTCTTTGCATTATGCTAAAGTTGGGAGGTACTGTATGCCAAACTTTACACTACAGGTATGGCGGACCTCCACCAACTATACAGTACAGGTATACAGAACCCCCACACTATACGGTACGCACAACACAAAGCATTATATACACTACCATTCAAAAGTTTGGGCCACATTGAAATGTCCTTATTTTTGAAGGAAAAGCACTGTACGTTTCAATGAAGATAACTTTAAACTAGTCCTAACTTTAAACAAATACACTCTATACATTGCTAATGTGGTAAATGACTATTCTAGCTGCAAATGTCGGGTTTTTGGTGCAATATCTACATAGGTGTATAGAGGCCCATTTCCAGCAACTATCACTCCAGAGTTCTAATGGTACAATGTGTTTGCTCATTGGTTCAGAAGGCTAATTGATGATTAGAAAACCCTTGTGCAATCATGTTCACACATCTGAAAATAGTCTCGCTCGTTACAGAAGCTACAAAACTGACCTTCCTTTGAGCAGATTGTGTTTCCGAAGCATCACATTTGTGGGGTCAACTAAACTCTCAAAATGGCCAGAAAAAGAGAACTTTCATCTGAAACTCGACAGTCTATTCTTGTTCTTAGAAATGAAGGCTATTCCATGCGAGAAATTGCTAAGAAATTGAAGATTTCCTACAACGGTGTGTACTACTCCCTTCAGAGGACAGCACAAACAGGCTCTAACCAGAGTAGAAAACACATTTTTGTTGTAATAAAATTAATTTAGTTGTTCAATAATTTAATTTAAATGAATCCATACTTTGCAATTAAATATACTGCAATTAAATATACTGTCAAAAAATAAATATATATAGAAATATACATTTATTGATATATATATATATATATATATATATATATATATTTATTTATTTTAACAGTATATTTAATTGGACAATGATGGATTCGTTAGAATTAAATTATTGAACAACAAAAGTGACTTTATTACAACGAAAATATGTTTTATTAATTTAATATATTAACCATTAGAGGCATCGGCATTGCAGAGGATCGCTAACCCCGTAATGTCGATTCCTGTAATACTGTTGCTCTGCTTTCCCAGATGCATTCCAGAGGTGTTTGCCTCACTTTCTAAAGATTTGACCGCATGTCTAATTCGGCCGCATGTCTATTTTCACACGGCCGTAGTTTCAGCAGCACATGTCCGGCTGCGTAAAAACTACGGCCGGACATATACGTAGTGTGAACATAGCCTAATAATACTAGCAATAATTATATCAGAAATAACATATACTGAAGCACTTTACAATTCTTGGGGTACAAGTAAAGACAAATATAAGACATTACAAAATTACACCAGATATTTAAACAAATGAAATGAGGACCCTGATGGCAAGAGTTTACAACCAGCCGATAAATAAAGCCGATGCAACAATATGGTGGAAGGAGGTAGTGGATAGCAAACTTATCCCCCACCCCCCCTGGCAAAACTTATTAACTAAATCTGCATAACTAAAAAGAAAAAGATCCTTTTATTGCTAACTAAAAAACACATATATTTCATTAATATCATGCTTATTGTTCAATTTTCCTATAAGCTGCCTAGAAATAATAAACTGGTTGGGGAGCATTCTAGTCCTGATGACATCAACCGAGTATGGAGGAGCTCCCACTTCATATCTGGAGGCACCAGAACTGTTTTAATCACCATAATTCGACAATACATGTAAAGTGGACCAAATAACAAATAATTTGTGATGATCATTTTATTATTTATGACAGTCTCAAGTAGAATGCATGTATTACAATGCCTAGTGTACAGAGTACATCATACCACTTCTAGTGCATAAAAAAACTTTTGTGAATGTCATGCATCTAATGGTTATCAGATTGTATTTTCCTATATATGTTGCTAGGTAATAAACTGTTAAACACCGCAGACATCATCATCTATCACTGACCCTAGAACAGAAGCCGGAGAGCATGAAGACAGTTTGTAAATCACGTGAGTATCAGGCTCTTGTTCTGATGGGTGTGGAGCTTACTGTGCTGCAATAGTACATAATGACAAAGTACCAAGGACAGACTGGTACTACATTGTAAACTACCTTTATTTTCTGAAACACTTCTTACATCACAATGGACAGTAAAGGCCCTATTACACCAAAAGGTGTCTGACAGATTATTTTACAGATTCTTTCAGCCAAAGCCAGGAATGGATTTGAAAAGAGGAGAAATTTCAGTCTTATCTTTACGACCTTTTCTCTGTTTATAGTCTGTTCCTGACTTTGGGTGGGTTCAGACTGAGGAATTCTCGCGGAAAATGTCTGCGGAATTCCGTCACCATTCTATGGGCCGGCGTATTCCGTTATACTCTGAAAGAAGTGTCATCTCACTTGCTTCAGTGGATCGCGGAATAAGCCGGCGGAAAAGCACGTGCCCGTGTGCCCGCTGACAGAATTCCGCTGACATTTTCCGCGAGAATTCCTCAGTCTGAACCCACCCTTTGGCTGAAAAAATGTGTCAGATAATCTGTCAGACATCTTTTGGTGTAATAGGGCCCTAACTCTTCAAGACATCTCAAGAGAAAAGGCGCTTATTGATACGAGACTGCAGAAATATATGCTTTTCCAGTAATCTTAAACCAGCGAAGGAGAATTTGGAAGGATTTAATGCTCCTTTCCCAAGTTCGCTGCTCTAGCCCAGTATCTAAGAAGTTTTTTCATTGATCATTCTTTGTTTTAAATATTTAGGGTTTACATATAGGGGAATAAATATAAAAAATGTCCAACTGATTGGCTTTCTCATAGCAGCCAGTTATAAGGTTAGTTGAGATATGAAATCTGAGCTCTGATTGGTTGTTGTGTGGAAAAACAAGACAATGTTGCAGTAAGGGCCAGTTCACACGGAGTAAAACTGGGCGCATGAGCCCTCCCATAGACAGCCAGTATGACACGGACGCTGGTGGGATTCCGCGGCGGAGATTTCCCCAGCAAAATCCACTTTGATTCCAAGTACAGTCATTTTGTATGACTTTTTATACTCGCAGCAGAATTTTTATTCTGCTTTGAGTATTAACAGCCTCATCCTCCTTAACCCCCCATGGCCCAGTGAATACTTTATCATTGGCAGCAGCGGGACTGCGCAATGATTGGCTGAGCGGGATGTCAGGGAGACGGGAGCCACAGAAGCAGGCCAGAGGGCGGATAGATAAAGTATTATATGGTCAGCGGTGGGTTAAGGGGGGCAGGGAATAAAGGGGGGCGAAATATTATGTTATGTTTTTATGTTCTTCCAAAGGCGTTGTATTGACTTTTTATTAGTTTTTTTTGTTTAAAACATTTTTACGTAGGGCAGGTATGGGTCAACTCAAGGGTCCCAAAGTTATAGCCCGGTTTTCTTCTACCTAGAATAGAGACTTAGTTCACTGCCTTAGCCCTGTATCAAAGGGTTTGCTCTCATTAGTCCTTCTTTGTATATATTTGTAAGTAGTTCACTGCCTTTTATCTAAGGGGTTGTCCTTCTTTGAATATTTTTGTAAGTGTACATATGGTGTCATGATATGACTGACAGAAACTAGATGACAGCATGTTAGCACCATTTTGACCGTTTTAGACTGTGATTTTTTGGGAGATATATGTGATATATCGGAGGTATGGGTCATAACAAGGATTCCTAAAGTCATAGCCCTAAGGGAATAGATAAAATTACTTTAATAGTAACCTTTGTCATTGTGACATTTCCTATGCATCCTGCTGCATTTGCTAGCTTTTCTGTATGATTATTGATAATCTTCATGGTATTAGATTTCCTACTGCCTTCATTTCTTTCCGTTAAACTTTCAACTTTCTTCAGTCATTTTTTGGGAGTCAATGAAAGGTCTTTTAAGGATTAATCAATTTATTTAGCCATTGCTTTTCATTGCAAGTCTTTTCTTATCAAGACAAATGCAATATATCCTCACTTGGCTACTTTCATCAAGTTTATATATTTTAACATTATTTTACAGTCTTTCTCTTTATCCAGTATTATCTGCTTCCTGTAACTCCATTTAGTATTTATTTGATGGATTTTACAATCTACAGTTTTATTTAGTAAAATAGCCAATGAACTGCAATCTATAATCAGAGCTTTACTATTGCACTCCCTTATGTACCATTCCTTGTTTACTACTTTATATACCGTACTTGCCAATTATGCTAAGGAATATATGCATTTGTATCTGTGTACATATGCTTTTTAATAGGCAAAACAAGTAAATATTTTATACTAAGAATAAACCCAACTTGTACATAGTTTATTATTGGTGCCAAAATTTTAAAATTTAGTCATTCTTATCATATAAAACAGTGGTACTATCTGTTACACGCATAAATCGCACATATGTTTGAAAAAGACTGCACACCATCAGGCGGGGAGCAGGCTCAGCATCTTAACCGGATCCTACTGCATATCTTACATTTACCACAAGATATAATAAAATTACCATAATTTAATATGGAAATACAAAATCATGATCATCCATAGCAATCCGTCTTTGTTAAAGTTCATAGTTACTCCTTCCAATTCTTTTTTTTTTTTCTTCCTTTATTTTCAAGGGTTAAATTTCAATTTTTGTAGTGCATAACTCAAAGTTTTTACTTACTGCAGTAACGCAGCTGAATCCAATGCAATCGAAACTAAGGGAATATTTACTGTGCAATGTACCAAACCTGACAAGGCTGAGATTTCAAAATAAACTGTACGGAAAAGGCATGATTGATGTCCTGTACCGAGACATTTTAATCGCTATAAAGCTTGGCAGGTCAGATATCAAATGACTTCTACAGTAGCAAACAATATTATTAGTAAGCATATTGTGATTCCGATGTAACAGAAGTACTGTACAGATGTGGCCTCAATTTTTTATGACCTAGCCGATTTGCAAGTCATAAAATAAAATTATACTGAGGAGAAACACTAGTTTTCAAAGCAAGCATGAAAGTGACATTTAAGCTAACTCCAGATGATGAGTGCAATTTATTAATATGAATAGTTCTGCCATACAAAGTTTTGTCATTGAATGTTTCTGGCTCTCATGCCTTTCTGTCTCTTGCTAAAAACACATAGATTTTAGTAGAGTTTACGGCCATGCTATAATGTGCATGCCAGTTGATGACCACCTACTGGTTTATTGTCATATTCTGAGACTATGTAAAGCAAGGGGATTACGATAGGATTGATAGTTTCACCTTGCTTGTGTCTATGGAGACTGAGTGGTTCGTGTATTCATATGACTCTGGTCACCAAATGGTTTAGTTGGAGGGCAGGAAAAACTATTACATGTAGGCCGAGTGCCTGGCCAAAAGGTGGGTTTGTTCAGGGGGAAAGTTTTACAAAAACCACCTGCATTTTATGACTGCAAGAGTTTGTATGCATTGAGCCAAACTCCAACATCAAACCACAGCTCTCTGGATAAAGGCTTATATACAGAACCCAAATGGCAAGATCCACTGGCAGGAATATTCAAAGCACATCTTTTAGGCATATGAATTTAGATTTTATGTGAAATTCTTCATATGCTATGTTCATTTACTTTATCCTTTTGTAATTGTGTTTATATGCACTGTTTCTAAACCATCCTAAACAATTACCTTCAATAATAGTGTTGGCCTGTTAGGGGAATCTGGTTATGTTTAAAATTTACAGTGTATATGATTGTCAGGACTATGCCTCGGTGCTCCCCGGTTCGGGCTTTGCAACCGAGAAGGTGCTGAGTTTGGAGTTTCTATGCAGTGTCCTGAGCCCTGTCTGAACACAGGTGTATCTTAGGTTTGTTCCGCCCCACCCGCCTTGCTTGCTATGCTTTTGGCAGCTTCAGGGTTAATGCTGCTGCTGTTCAGATGATCTTTTTTGAGGATCAGGGCCAGTCCAATCAGCCGCCGAACTGAGTCCCTGATACTCCAATAAGTAGTATTCAGCTCCAGCAATCCTTGCTGGCTATTAATGTTTCTTGCTAGGCTAAACTTTCTCTGCTGTGACCTGTAGTTCTCTGACCCTTTGCTTGTTCTCTTACTTCGCTGTTTGCTGCCTGCCTTGACCGTTTTGCCTGACCCATTGACTACCCGACTTCCTCCTATTTTGTACTTTTGCTGCCCTCTGTTGCTGACCAGGATTATCCACTAAGAGTTATTATGTTTGTCTATCTGTTTGTGTACCACATATATCAGTGCAGGGACCGTCCTCGTGGTTGTCCGCAGCTGCCTAGGGCTGTCAGTGGCAAGTAGGCAGGGACAGTGGAGGGGAACAGAGCAGAGCTCACTGTCCATGTCCTTGTCTTTCCCACCGGTTGTCACTGACGGAGCTAACAATAATAGTATATTGGTTTGGTTGCAGAATACCTAAGCGTGTGAGGGGTGTAGGGGGAAGGGGGGGGGACTTATAGCATAACTAGGAGTTCCAGGTAGATAAAGATAGGATTCTCTAGCCCTTTCTGGACCGGGCTAATTTTCATTTTTACACCTACAGACCCAAATGAGGCCTTATTTTTTGTGTCACTAATTGTACTTTGCAGTCACAGGCTGAATTTTTGCATAAAATATGCTGCAAAACTAGAAAAAAATTATATGCACAGTGAAATTGAAAAAAAAAAAAAACGCCTTTTTTTTTTTTTTTTTTTTTTTGGGGGGGGGGGGGGGGGGGGGGGATTCGTTTTTACGCTGTGTCCCCTGTGGAAAAACTGACATGTCATATATGTTCCTTAAGTCGGTACAATTAAAACAATATGTAACATTTATAACTTTTATTTTATTTGATGGCTTGTAAGAAATTCAAACCATTGTTAACAAATATGTTTCTTAAACTTGCTCTATTCCCAGGCTTATAGCGCTTTTATCCTTTGGTCTATGGGGCTGTTTGAGGTGTCATTTTTTGCGCCATGATTTTTTCTTTCTATCAATACCTTGATTGCGCATATGCGACTTTTTGATAGCTTTTTATTACAATTTTTCTGGATTTGATGCAACCAAAAATGCGCAATTTTGCACTTTGGGATTTTTTGGCGCTTATGCCGTTTACCTTGCCAGGTCAGGAATGTGATAAATCAATAGTTCGGTCGATTACACACGCGGCGATACCAAACATGTTTGTTTATTTATTTATAACATGGGAAAAGGGGGGTGATTCAAACTTTTAATAGGGGAGGAGGCTTCTTCTTAAAAATAACACTTTTTTTTTTATACATAAACTAGAAGCCCCCCTGGGGGACTTCTAGTATATGCACACTGTTCTATCATAGAGATCTATGCTGTATAGGATATACAGCATAGATCGATGAGATCAGTGTTCTATTGCTTTTGGCTGCTGCAGCCAAAAGCAAAAGAATGCCGAGCCGTAATCAGCGCCATTACGGCGCAGACCACAGCTGCCACCAGACGTCATAGGGGGGATCTCCCCACTAGAACACCAGGGAACAGCTGAAGTAAGTCTTCAGTTGCAGCTGTCAACTTTGGCAGCTGCATGTGAAGACTTAATTTGCAGGCACTGCGATCGGACCGTGCCCGCTAATAGCCGCGGTCCCGGGCTAAATGCCGCTCCCAGGACCGCGGCGGTTCAGAGCGAGGTCGCTGCGTGGCCCCGCTCTGAACTCCCCCACCCGCACGAGGATGTACAGTATTGTCCTTGTGCAGGAAGGGGCTAGAGTACAATACTTAACCAGGCTTTGGGTAGCCTAGGGGCTACCACATAAGTAAAATGAGCATTAGCATAGCCAAAAAGTAATAGAAAAAAGTCTAGTGTAATCATCTGTTTAACCCTTTAGTGTCCCATGACATATCTGGTACATCATTGTGACGCGGGGGGAGTTCAGACAGGGGCCCGTTATCTGTTATCTGTAGCCGGGGGGCGCCTCTATTAGCCGACGCGGGTCCCGTTGCCACGCTGGCTAATTAAGCATTTAACTGCAGCTGTGAAACCTGAGAAAGTAAAAAGGGTTTTTTTTATTAATAAAAAATCCCCTCCCCTAATAAAAGTCCAAATCACCCCCCTTTTCCCATTTTATAAATATAAATAAATAAACAAACAAACAAACATATTTGGTATCACCTTGTGCTTAATTACCCAATCTATTAAATTATCACATTCCTGATCTCCCACGGTAAACGGCGTCAGCGCAAAAAAAATCCAAAGTGCAAAGTTTCGCATTTTGTTGGTCGCATCAAATCCAGAAAAAAATGTAATAAAAAGTGATCAAAAAGTCACATATGTGCAAACAAGGTAACAATAGAAAGTACAGATCATTTTAAAGGTTTAAATTTTTTAAAAACCATCAAATAAAATAAAAGTTTTTTTTTTTTTTTTTTTTCAATTTGACAGCGCAAATGATTTTTTTTTCTAGTTTCGCAGCATATTTTATTGGAAAATAAAGTCTGTCATTGCAAAGTACAATTGGTGTCGCAAAAAATAAGGGCTCTTATGAGTCTCTAGGTGAAAAAAAGGAAGCGCTATGGACTTTTAAACATAAAGTGGAAAAAACAACGGCAAAAACAAAAATTGGCTTTGACCTTAAAGTGACACTGTCACCACCTTTGTGCATTCTGACATCTGTACACAGGTGTAAAGGGCAAATTTTGCGTTTTTCATACCTTATTTCATATCATACGTCATGGTGTTTGTTCAAGTAAAAAATGTCCTTTTATCAACTGCAGAATGTATTAAGTGGGCGTGACCTCGCAGCATTAGCGCCACTTAGCCCCGCCCACATTGGGTCTAGACCTTTCGGCCAGCCTGTTCCAATGGCCGGCGAGGGGCGGGGCTAACTATGGCGCTGTGGACGGGGCTAAGTGGCGCTAATGCCGCGAGGCCCCGCCCACTTAACACAATCTGCAGTTGATAAAAGATTACTTTTTATTTGAACAAGCACCATGACGTATGATATAACATAAGGTATGAAAACCGCTTACTTTACCCTTTACACCTGTGTAGAGATGTCAGAATGCAACGTAGAGCTGTGATCAAGTTAACACAGGCTACATCTGTATGTCCCCTTCTGCCACCAAAACAGCTTTGTCCTCTGAGGGTGTCCTGTGGTGTCTGGCACAGAAATGTTAGCAGTAGAATGTTTAAAGAGTACCTGTCAATCATTGAAAAAGACTTTTGATATGTTAGAGAGACATATCAAAAGTTTTATCATTTAGGATCTGAGCATTTAAACAGATTTAAGATAAAAATAAACTAGGAATGTGATGATTTTTAATGTTTTTCCAGCTATATATTGAAATATTTGCTGTATACACATACAAGACCTGCCAGAGGAAACTGACAACAGTATTTGCTACCTAAAAACATGTTGTGGGTTTCATTTTTCTTTAATCACTGTCCTGTCTATCTCACTTTTGCAGTCAGTTCTGTATCATTTTGCTGTCATATTTATTCTGACAACGTTCAACAAGTATTGAGAGAGTAGAAGGAAGTGGCATTCAGATTATTGTTTGCAAAAGATTTTATATTTTAGTTTACTAATACTTGCTCAGTAATGCCTAATATGGAATTTTATATTTGGGGAGATTAAGGAAAATAAAAGCGTTTTTAATACGAACATAATATATATATTACACATGCTCCTAACTTACATAAATGTGCCTCTACCTGCTCTCTTCACAGATTTACTGATTTCCCTTTTTGTGATGATCTAGTTTCTTTCATACCCACAGAAAGAATCAACTTAATGGTAATTTCACCTATAGGACACCCATTATCCATGACTGCAGATTTGTTTCAGGTCCTAAGCTGGATTATAGTCTTTGATGCCCATAGCTAGTTTGATACCCTTGATAATACTTTAGCAGTGGTATAATCAGAATACACAGCAATAAAGGTACACTATAATTGCTTGAACAAAGCAATGTTTCATGAGAAACAAATACTGCAGTGGAGTCTAAGAGGACAGAGGTCAGGTAATGGAGGTTAGGCAGAACCAGATGTGTAGTACAAACAAATGTAACTAGTGAACATAGGCAAACAAGGATCAGAATACCAGAGTAATGAACAGTAAAAATGTCCACCATGCCAAAAGCCCTGGAACTGTAGTCACATCCTACTGATAGATAGATAGATTCGGTTCCATGGAAATGTGAAGCCCCAGTTTAGGCTTGCCCAACTTGCTGAAGCCTCAAGGGAAATGTAAACCTCATGAAACAAGAGGCAAAAAAAAAAAGTCACCAAGACTCAAGCTTCCTTTTCCATATGAGAAGTTGGAAATGTTACTATGGGGCTCCCCTTCTAGAGATTGGATATTATATCCCATGAATGGTTTAAAACAGAATGAGTTAAGAAATAGTAGCGTTAGTTCTTATGTAAATTACAGCTGACAGATTCCCCTAATGTTGATAAATGTATATAAACATCATAGGAAAACAGAAAAAGTTTTATCTTTTGTTGCGTAAGTAACTATAACTTTTTATCTTGTGTTGAGCAAGTAGCTGTAAAAAGAGCGTGTGGCTATTCTCTACAAGACACTTTAAAAAAACAAAATCTGTTTTATGATATAAAAAGAAAACAGTGTCATATTACCTAGAAGGGAATAACAATGTGGACAGATGCAGAAACCAGGGCTGATATTGTAAATGTAAATAAATCAGTTTTTTGGCAGACATATAAGAAGTATTTTTGTCTACATTCCAGAGCTGTCCCATGTCCCTGAAGTAAATGCTGTCAAAGAATCAAACACGGTAGAATGCAATTCAGTTACAGCAGGTCTAAAGAAAGGTAGGGTATAGATCCGGAGCCAAAGCATCATATCTACCAACATTCTGAAAATAAGAATGGATAACAACGCTTTATTCTACAAAAGTTTCATAATCATAATTTTGTTGTATTTTAAACACATTATTTTTCAGCTGAAAGGACTCTCCAGTTAGAAAGTGTGCAAGAGTTTGCTGCAATTACAGCAGTGCAGCTGTGTCCAGCCGCATTTACTATAAGGCTGGGTTCACACTACGTATATTTGAGGCTGTATGTTTGAGGCTGTATAGCAACCAAAACAAGGAGTGGATTGAAAACACAGAAAGGCTATGTTCACATAATGTTGTAATTGAGTGGATGGCCGTCATTTAATGGCAAATATTTGCTGTTATTTTAAAACAACGGCTGTTATATTGAAATAATGGAAGTTATTTACCGTTATATGGCGGCCATCCACTCAATTTCAACATTGTGTGAACAGATCCTTTCTGGGTTTTCAATCCACTCCTGGTTTTGGTTGCTATGAGGACCTGACATGAGGACCAAATACAGCCTGAAATATACATAGTGTGAACCCAGCCTAAGGCTGTAACCGTCATAGAATATAGTTAAATCTATGCCCACTTGAAGATGGCATACATCACTATGGCTGCAACACTGGCAGTCACACATGCTCCAGATTTATTGGAAGGCTGGTGCCTTTCAATAAATCCAGCTTAGTAGACAGAAGATAGCTTTCACATAAGGATAGCATATAAAATGGAGTAAAAATGTATAGATATAATTTACAGCCTTTAAATTAAGTCCAAGGTCCTTTCAGGTATTTCAGTCAGTATTGTGGTCCTCATATTGCAACCAAAACCAGGAGTGGATTGAATACACAGAAAGGCCATGATCACACAATGTTGAAATTGAGTGGCGGCCATCCACTCAATTTCAACATTGTGTGAACAGATCCTTTCTGTGTTTTTAATCCACTCCTGGTTTTGGTTGCAATATGAGGACCACAATACTGACTGAAATATACGTAGTGTGAACCCAGCCCCCAAGAAAAATATACAGTTTTTGAAAAATTGTTTACACTTTTTGGGCTATGTTTTTTGTACGTATTTTTGGACAGCCTTAAGGCTAGGTTCAAATCACAATTTTGCAATACATCTCACTGTATCCGTTTTGGAAAACATACAGAAAAACGTGGCCAACCATATTTTTGTGTATGTTCAAAATGTAAAAGAAAGAAAAGATATGTTTTGATCCGTTCTTTTATAATGTAAGTCAATGGAAAACAGATCAAAACATATGGCATACAACAGAGTTTTTACCATCTGTTTTTGCATCTTCTTTTTTCATAGATCAATACAGTAAACACATAGCAAAATTGTGATGTGAAGCTAGTCTAATTTTGACAGCAAAAGATGGGCATCTTTTGATAATTACGTCTGCAAATAATTTTCATAACAAAAGTATAAACATAGCCTTGAGCTGCTTTAATCCAAAAAAAAAAAAAAAAAAAGGCATACAGTTGTGCATTTCCCTGCAAACTCTCTTCTGCTCAATTATAAGTCTATGAAGTGTGTATCCTGCAGTGAGATAAATAAGGCTTTTATTTTTTTCAATTGTGCAACAACAGAGACAAAGCTGAGGGCACTCACCAATACGTGCAAATTCTTTATTCCTAGTAAAAACTTTAAAGTCAGTAGGAAATCTCACTCGAGTGGGAATGCCTGACACTCATTAGTACAGACTGTTACAGCCGTTTCACGCTTAGGCTTGGTCTGATGAAGCGCACATGCATGTGAATCAGCTGCAACAGTCTTTACTGACGAGTGTCTGGCGTCCCCACTTTAGTGAGATGTCCTGCTAACTTAAGTTTTTACCAGAAATAAAGAAATTGCACATATTGGTGAGTGCCTCAGCTTTGTTTCTATTGTTGCACAATTGTTAATAATATTCATGCAAGAGGAGCACCTTCACAGCAAAAAGGTATCAGTCCAATACACATTAAGTTTCTGCCATTTTCTGAGAGCCTTGCTACAAAGCAGTGCAGGTATATATATTTATTTATTTTATTTTTATATGTTTTATTTCTAAAATGGTAAGGGTGTATTTAAACTCTATGTCATGCTATGTCATGTTTTTTTAAATACTTTTTAAATCATTATTATTTTACACTTTTTGGGGGAGATTTATCCCACATGGTGTAAAGTGAAATGGCTCAGCTGCCCCTAGCAACCAATCAGATTCTACCTTTCATTTTCCTAAGAGTCTGTGAGGAATGAAAGGTAGAATCTGATTGGTTTCTAGGGGCAACTGAGCCAGTTTCACTTTACACCATGTTTGTTAAATCGCCCACTTTAAAGGGGTTATGCAGCGCTACAAAAACATGGCTACTTTTCCCCCTCTCATGTCGCGCAGTTCAGGTGTGGTTTGCAATTAAGCTCTACTTACTTCAATGGAACTAAGTTCCAAACCCCACCCAATCTGGAGACAAGAGAGGGGAAAAAGTGGCCATGGTTTTGTAGCACTGGATAACCCCTTTAAGTCCCCCTAGGGGACTTAAACATTTTTACATTACATTCCATAAACTGATCATTGTTATGCCATAGCATTGCACTGATGAGTGTTATCTGTGATCATTACATACAGTCTGCCTGTAGGAGACTCTATGCATTTATCGCCAAGCTGACTGCCAGGAGGAAGGTAAGAGACCTCCGTCAGTCAGTAAAAATGATCAGGACTCCTGCATTCACACTGTGGGGGTCTCGATTCAACAGTGAAAGGAGCACAGCTCCTGTCACTGTTTTAAATGATGCGATTGCAGCTCCGCAGGGGTTAATGGCGGGCTCCCCTTCGATTCAGGCAGCCTGTCATTAACAATGAGGACCCGGCTACTGAGCTCACTTCTTAGCTCCGCTAGACCCAGTGGTATACCAGTACAGTGACAGGGTCCTATGACCTACCGGCAAGTTATGGGTCCTTAAGAGGTTAAAGGCTCTAACAGGACAGGACACAATCTACTTATGCTTCCCACACTTACATTTTTAATATATATTTTCCAAATGTACCAGGGCAAAAAGAAAGCCATCAGCAAAACAAATGAAAGCTTGTTTATAACAAGATTGTAAAAAGAAACCAATAATATCCACCTCTGTGTTTCAGAGAAAGTTCCTCAAAAGTGGATATGTCATTTTAACTGTAGTATAATGAGTTTTGCATTGAACATAAGTTAGCTCACTTGTTCTATTCAGTATACATACAGTGTAGCCTCATTATTTCATTCCTACAGAACTAGTTTACTGTTTCTACTTTTACTTTACATTAACAGAAAAGTTCTCGATGTTTTATGTTGAACAGTTTCTTGAATGGTTTACAAGCAGCTCGATGTGGAATCTGTTTGCTTTCTCCTAATATAACCATCACCGTTTCCTCGTGCACAATCATTTTTCATGATTGCTTTTTGAATAATTCATTTAAAATGATAAACAGCCAAGATGCTAATTTCTGTTTAAAACGCTATTTGTTTTTCCTTAGCGCATATGCAGATTGCAGATACTGTACATTGTAATGAGTGTCTGGTAATGAGTGTGAGAAAAACAGTGAAAGCTTAATTACATCAATTTAAGACTCCTTGTATGTTTTCAAACAATCTCTTTGTCTTTAAAAAGTTTGACTGTGTGCCAGCAAGCTATACCATGTAATGCTATCTCCGTTTAAAATAACTTTTATTTGCCATTTTTAACCAGTTTTCTCCTCTGTGGGTTCAGTTTCTAATAACAATTTGGTAGATGGAGACTTAGCAATTAAGATAAGGCTTGCAATACTTATCAGCTGCTGTATGCTATGCTGGAAGTGGTGTATCCTTTACAGTCTGACACTGCTCTTTGCTGCCACCTCTGTCCATGACAGGAACTGTCCAGAAGAGTAGCAAATCCCCATAGAAACCTTTACTGCTATGGAAAGTTCCTGACCCAGACAGATGTAGCAGCAGAAAGCACCATGTCTAACTTGAAAGAAAACTTCACTTCCTGCAGGACACACAGCAGCTGATAAGTACTTTAACACCTGATGTGATGTCCCACACTCCACCAGGAATACGGGAGGTTGCTGGGTATTGATTTACACCAACACCCCTTGTCCATGTGGGCACAGGAAGGCTTTTAAGGCTGTCACTAGCTTCTCGTAAAGATATAATATCATATTGGTCCAGAAGCCAGCCCTGTAGTGGATAGCATTAGCTTGATAACACAGGCATGTGGGTTCATGGATCAAGACAAAAGAACAGTTCCAGATTAAATAAAATATTTAATTCCCTTAAGGGCGCACTAAACAATACACTATATGCAGACGTCAGATCCAAACTACAGACAGTAGTACAAATAGCAATTGGTTGTTTCCGTACAATGCGGACCTTAGTGGTAAAGCGAACATATGGGAGGCATGAGCTTGCTGCTTGGTTTCAGGATCTTATCACACTATTACGCCAAATTATGGGCAACAGTATGGCAGTGATCACACAGTGAAGGATTAAAACAGAGGTAGTATATAAACCACCCCAAAATTTAGCCTGTCACAGCATGGCAGTGAGAACACCAGAGAACCATTAAAACAGAGGTAGCATATGATGAACCACCCAAAAACTTTGCCTTACACAACATAGCAACATCCGAAAAGGTAGAAGGTACTGGTAAAAGGACGACAGAGGACACCCGTAAGATGACATCCACAGATAATATGGTTCGAAATGGACAAGACAAAGATGCTAAATTGGATTTGACTTTGAATTTGACTTTAGCAGTTGGGGGTAACATTCCCTGCATCATGTGACTCACCATCTCTCCCCCCACCGCTGTTTTGAGTTTGAATTTGACTTTGAAGTTGACTGTAACAGTTGGAGTAACATTCCCTGCCTCATGTGACTCACCACCCCTCCCCCCCACTGCTGTTTTGAGTTTGAATTTGACTTTGAATTTGACTGTAGCAGTTGGGGTAACATTCCCTGCATTATGTGACTCACCACCTTTCCCCCCACCGCTGTTTTAAGTTTGAATTAGACTTTGACTGTAGCAGTTGGGGTAATATTCCCTGCATCGTGTGATGTTCATGGGGTATGGCTGTCTCAACACAATACTCAACACAACTGCAGAACGTATGTGGCTCAGGCATCCTGGTTTTAATTCCTTGAGGATCTGGCAATTGTCTCATGCAAAAAATCATCACTTGAGGTCCTGCCTTACCAATTATGTGCTGCCCAACAACTACAAAGAGTGAGAGAGACAAACACAGAATTCGACAGCAAAGTTTGCATTGTTCATTGTAGCACTATTTGGTAATAAAAGAAACACATGTTTGTGCATTTTTATGTGAAGATCCTTCTCGTATTTCATTTGAAAAGATGTGCAAGGTCAGCTTCCTATATTTTATTTCCCCTGTTTTTGAAAGTCAATTTTCTGCCATGTTCTGCCCCTTCACAGCCAGAGGAGTATGTATCTCCTTACAGTGCAAGGATCTGCAGCCCCCTGTGGCAGGGAATGGGCAGACAAAACCAATAATCCACTCTTAAGGAGAAAGATAGTGCTGCAACATTCGGACAATTTTCCAGAATGAGCAAAACACTGTGCAGTCTTTGTTATGATTTTGTAATAAATTTGTAATAAATTTGTAATAAATGTGCTCAGACTCAGGGAAGGGTCCAGAAAAGAGTTCCTGGGAGCATGGTTTTGGTGGTGGATCTGAATCCCTTCTTTACTTGGAGGGGCCAGGCTGTGGGGAAGGAGGCTGAGCTGCTGGAGCAAGGATTACACTCCCTTGGGTAGCGTGGGTGGACTGCGTGGAAGAATGGGTGGTGAAAATTACTGGACACATTATCTGCTATCCACGTGATCACCTGTTCATACTGCTGCGGTTTCAATATTGGTCTACCATGAGACCCCATAAGTTGGGCGAAGAAGCTAGGGAGTGAACGTCTGCGGTGTGCCACTGCTCCCTCCTCAACAGGAAATATAGTAGAGGACCCACTAGTTTTTAGAGGATTGTGGGATACATTCTGTTGGTGGCTGCACCTATATACACTCTGTGACAACCCCCTTAAACACTGTGTGTGCATTAGGATGGCAAAAACACTCTGTCCGATCTCTGTCCAAACACTCTGTCCGATCTCTCCACCCTCTTCATCATTAGAATTGCTCCAGGCAGATTTTCTCCTATTCATCAGCTGTGAAAACACGGCACATGGGCTGGATCGTTAAGGCACCTGTGCAGTGTTCATTGCAGAGGAATAGAAAAAATACTGCCAGTGGCATTCCTAATGATAAAGAGGGTGGGGAGGAGGGACAGAGGGGTGGTGCAAAGTTAGGACCCAGATACTCTAGGCAATGGCCGTTTGGCACAGGGATGCAAGTTTAAAAGTTGTTTTTTAAGACAATAACTGCCGAATCACCTGCCGAACAGACCCCAGGACAGATCTTGGATTAAAAGCAGCTATTTGAAGGTACAAGTGGTTTGGGGGGACAGATTGTGAGTACAGAGTTGCTTTAAGGGTTCTGGATCACTGGGGCCCCCTGTGGAGTTTGTTTCCTAGCATATTGCTTGCTTTGCTCAATCACTGACTACCCCTAATATATACAGTATATTTGCTCAATCTATATATTGTAGGTAACCATATTTCATACCCCTCACACCTGAGTTGTTTTTGTTGTTGTTGTTTTTGTAATAGAAGTTTACAAATAGAATTTAATAGCATTTACAAATCTGTATAACTTTTTGACACCAAATGAATTTAAAACTTTTTTTTGTCTGAAGTACTCCTTATAGGTATATTTGATACACTATACTCAAAAAAGAAGGAATCCTGCTCTCTTATATCTCTATAGCACACACTCTGAAGCAGCAGCATGAAGGACAATAAAGAGTAGCAATGGACAGTAGGTGCTGTGAATCCAGCACTGGGGTAGCTTACTACAATCTGTTACCTGCTTCTGCCTCTCTATAGCTAATTATTATTTTTATTATTTTTTATTTTATTTACAACTGTAACCTCATCTCTCAGTGCACTGACTCTTCTCTAGATGGAGTAGAATGAAATGTGAGTGAATGAGTTTAGGGTGGAGAGAGAAGCAGAAACGTATTCCAGTTTCAGGAAAGGAATACAATTCCCTTTAAAGTGAAAAATTCTGCAACATCATACATTTGTGTATTATTTCCATGCAACCAGATCATATGAGGATTTGTACTTTGCCATTCACCTGTGTGATCATCCCATGACTGAAGGCAGCTACAAGAAGAGATACAGATATGCTGCTGAACATTCACAAAATTGAGGGTTAGTAATAAAAAGAAAAAGCAGTGTTGGTTTTTGATAAGATACAGGTCTTAAAGAATTTCTCGCTGCTTTGTACAAACATTTGAATCTTCAATTCAGCAAAATAAATCATAACCTATATACTCTCTATTTATCCTATCTTAAACAGATGCTTACTTGTCACTGTTTTATTTCCACTGTGCATTGTTTATTCTTGGAAAAATGCAAACTTTAACTTTATTTTCCTTATTTATTTTTACATATGAAACCAGCAACTGAGATAATTTCAAAACAATTTCAGCATAGTTGCTTTTTTGAAATAAAGCACTTTCTGTGCTCAAATAGAACAATTTAATCTAATGCGGCACATTGAGGCCAAGGTACATCGGTAAGAACAGCTGCTGAATTAAAATCTATGACTGTGATGTAATACTGTATGATACTGGAATATGCAGGTATAAACAGGTTATATATACTAAATACATGTAATGCTGTGAAACACATTTTTAGATGCCATTATTATTTCATGTTTATCTTGTAAATGGTTTTACATCTTTACATAAGCATGAACATAAAACTAGCTAAGAATTTAAGGCCACTTGTCACTTCACACACTCGATCCATTTTATATACAGTTATAGGTTACTGTGTAGAACCTGACACTAGCTTTAACGTTGCTCTTAAAGGGGTAGTTCACAAAAAAAACCTGTTAAATCAACTGGAGCCAGAAAGTGCCAGAGATTTGTAATTTACATCAGTTAAAACATATCTAAAGTGTTCCAGTATTAGCTGCTGTATGTTCTGCAGGAAGTTGTATTCTTTCTAGTCTAGAGCATTAGCTCTATAGCATTAGTTTTCTATAGGGATTTGTTGCTGCTCTGGACAGTTTCTGACATATAAAAATATTTTTTAAGAAAATTGCTTGATTTTGTGTTGCCACTTTCAGGCACAATTTTCACTGTGCCCTCAAAATATTGTCCCATGTTTTAAAATAATATAATGTAATAGAAAAAAACAAAAAAGCAAAAGAAATGTCTGGCCACACTTCTCCTTTATAGACATTTTAGTGGCAATTCTAAGTGGCAATTGGTTACACAATTTTTTCTGTACACTGGGTGCAGCATCGGTTATTTCCCTAGATATCTTTTTACCTAAGTACAAAAAATCTACTCCAGGCAGGGCCATAGTTACCACTAGGCACCCATGGTCCAGTGCCTAGGGCAGCACAGGGAGCAGGTGGAAAGGGAACAACTTTTTTTTTTTTTTGTCTTCCACCTCCCATTCAGACTTGCCATTAAATCTGGTGTCTTTTTGAAAGGGGGCGGGGGGGGGGAGGGGTATGATGGTATTGGTCAGGTCAGGTATGGCGGTGTTATCCAGTAACAGTGTAGCAGTATTGTTCAGGTCATGTTTTAAGCAGTTAAAAAAACATGAAAAACACGAGTCAGAAAATGTTTCTACATGTAGAGAAATAAACGCTTATTGGTTACCGCATGAGTGTGTATTTTCTGCATGATCCTAATTGGTGAGTGAAGATGGGGCGTCTTTAGGTGTAGTGCCTAGGGTAGCAGCAGCTGTTAATATGGCCCTGACTCCGGGCCTTAATACATGTAGATAATCCACTACAGTCAGAATTTCTCCATCTAATAGCATTCCCAGTCCTGAGAATCAATTCGACTAAATTAAGAATCTGTCAAAGGATATTGTCAACATTTTTTCTATTTCTTCCAGCTAGATGATTATGGGAGAGAGAGAGAGAGAGAGAGAGAGAGAGATACTGCAGATAAATTGATATGTAAACAGATACATAAATAGATAGATCTGCAATAAAACAAACAAGTTGAAAGTGTGATGCTTAGAAAATAATCCTGCAATTATGCAGTGCCTATGCTGGTAATGGCTATTCTTGTTCCTCCAGCTATGTATGTTTGATTGTAATTCCCTGGCATTCCAGCAGCTTAGGAGATATTAGAGTGCCTATGGAGTTTAGCTAGAGGTTTATAAGATTATTTACTTAAATTTCCCTGCTAAAATGAAATTATGTTTATGTGTTTTATGTTTATGTGTTTTGTGCTATGTCTAGATAACACACATTATTCTCATTAGTCTTTTTTTTTTTTTTTTACTAAAAACTACCAAAAAAAAAAAACTAAAACACTTCTTGCATAAGCATTTACAAATTTTAAAATGTTGTTGTATAATTGAACATTTTTTTTCCCACATTTCTTCCGACATGGCTGTTTTAGTAAATACTTTTATTCATCATTAATTATTAAGTCTTTACACTTTAAAGGGGTATTCCCGCCCAAATTATTTTTGCATTAATACGCTGCCCACCCCTAGCTTTCCATCTTTCCAATATCAATATCTTATAAATTCTGTACAGTTTTGCTGTTATCTAGGTGCATTCACCCCCACGAATGCATATAATCATCAAACCTCAGTCCAACCCGACACGCTCCCTGCTCCTGGCCCGCACCCTCCGAGACGGCATTACGTGTCCTCCATCTCTTCAATGGGCCGGGTTAGTGCTTCTAACCCAGCCAATCTGAAGTGAAGTGAAGCTACGCCATTTCACCATCTCAGCTTTGCTAAACCATCATCATCTCAGCTTTGCTACTTCACCGTCATCACTAATAAGCATTGCATGATGGGAAATGTAGTTTCCTATCTTGATAATAGACAGTCTTTTAGAAAAACTTGTAACTCAGGAATGACAGCAGCTAGAAAGATGGGAGACGGCTCAAAATACTCAGGGGGACTTGGTGAGTAAGACCAGCTAGGTTTGGGAGCATTACATTTTTTTTTGCTCTTGGGGGAAATACCCCTTTAGGGTGCGTTCACACCTACAGGATCTGCAGCTGATTTTCTGCAGCAGATTTCAGTTAAATAACTGAACACAGCATCAAATCTGATGCTGTGTTCAGTTATTTAACTGAAATCTGCTGCAGAAAATCAGCTGCAGATCCTGTAGGTGTGAACGCACCATTAAGGCTATTTTCACACTACGTAAAAGTATGTCCGTTGTTGCCATCGGGGATCCCATACGGTGCCGCAAAGAACCGACATGTCAGTTTTCTGCGGCCGCAATAAAGTGAATTGCGACCGCAGAATGACCTGTCAGTTAATACAATGAAGCGAGGGGCTCAGGCCGCTTGCTTCATTGTGTGCTGTGTGAAGTTCTGATGCGGGCGCGCTGATGTGCCCGCATCAGAACACTGTGGCCAAAAAGATCATCCAACCAGTACTTAAGTACCGTCCGGAATGATCTTTGCAGAGACCGGCCTGTCTCTTACGTAGTGTGAACATAGGCTTATGTTGTGTGGCTCCTCTTTTTTTTTTTCTTAAAGAGTCACTGTCGTATTTTTTTTTTTTGCAGAAATCAATAGTCCAGGCGATTTTAAGAAACTTTGTAATTCGGTTTATTAGCCAAATCTGCCATTATCTGTATGTAAAAAGCCTTTTCCCAGGTCCCCCCCTCCTTCCTCTTTTTCATCCACTCTGAAAAATCTGAAAATTGTGACTTGTTGCAGGAGACGTACCCTGTCTGCTCTAGGGAGAGGGGAGGGGGGAGGAGGAAGGAGGGAGTTAGCCGGCAGCAGAAAGCAGATAACAGAGGATTACAGGCACAGAGCTGGGTGACAGCTGTAATCCGAGCTCAGACAGGTCACTGGTACAGATATCCCGTGAGGGATTTGTAGATTAACTCTTTGTTGTCCTGTTTTGGTCTTTTCTTTAGCTCTCTCCATAGGAGAACAATGAAGACAGGAGGAAAAGCTTCAAACTGCTTTTTCATGATAAAAATGCATTTTCCGGATAATAAACCCAATTACAAAGTTTCTTAAAATCGCCTGGACTATTGATTTCCGCAAAAAAAAAAATTTCATGACAGTGACACTTTAAGTGAAAGTACATTGACTTATGGGAGCTACAAACCACTTGTTCTATTAAGTGTATACGTCTTCCAACCAGTTCAAACAGTGCTGATGTATGCAGATGCATATCATATCAAAAATGTAAATGAAATGGTAACAACTTATTGTCTATTTATTTACACATTTGCAGGATTAAAAGGACAGGAACAGCACAACACAGAATTCTAAGGAAAGATTTTTCAGCATTGTTATTACATATGAAATACTTAAAGAGTATTATTATGATTTTTTTTTTATTTGTTTATTTTTTAAACAAATAACAGCCCTCTGTGCCAATATTTGGTCTATGGACAAGTCTTCACTGTGTATGTGTACAGCTGATGTGCGTCCACATTCAGTAGCAGAGAATCCTGGGGGTTCTTGCATTGTATGGTCAGCTCTCTTGTTTTACAGCACTAAAACCTCAGTAACACACAGCAACATTATACTGACTGGATTGTTGTATAACAAAGAGCATTGTCTTCTGGTAAGCATTGTCTTCTGGTAAGAACAGGATGTCCTGTGTTTTGTCCTTTTTTTTTTTTTTTTTTTTTTGTAACAGACCAAGAAAAGACTAAATATTGAAATGGAGGGGGCATGGATCACAGTTTGACTGTATTTATAACCTTGACTTAAAGTGTCACTGTTGTTATAACTTTCAAAATCTAAATCAACAGTACATGCAATTTACATTCATTATTTTTTGTTATCATGCTGTAAAACAAAGCTGAACTTACCACAAATCCAGGTCCAATCTCCAGAAGACAGATTTGGTTGAAAGAAAACGACTGAACACAGGAATTCTGGCAAGTACAGAGAGTCACAGCTCAATGTGTCCATCAAACACGTGACTGCCTTCTCTCAGTGACCACTCAGATGGCCGGGGATACATAGGATGTCCTATTTTCTGACTGTTTCCTATTTTTTTAGGAAAAAAAAAAAAAAAAACTGTCAGAAAGCAGGAAGTGCCGTGTTTTCCATGATAACTAAAAAATAATAATGAATGTATATTGCAAACTTGCTTTATATCACTACTATATATCTACTGTTGATTTAGATTTTAATAGTTAGAACGACAGTGACACTTTAACCCCTTAGCGACCCATGACGTATCTGATACGTCATGTTGCCGCTCGGGGTGTTCAGAGCAGGGTCCCGCCGGGACCCCACTCTGAACGGCGCTGATCCCGGCTGACATGTGCAGCCGGGAAGTGCCTCTATTAGCCGTTGCCGCCGTCCCGTTGCCGCGCCGGCTAATTAAGCCTCTAAGTGCAGCTGTCAAACCTGACAGCTGCACTTAGAGGCTTCAGACCTCACGTCCCTGGTGTCTAGTGGGACGGATCTCCCCCCCGCGATGCGATCGCGGGGGGGAGATCCGTTCTTCTGCCCGTGCCGGGCCTCAGCGTCGGAATGACGCTGATCCCGGCTCGGCAATAGATTGCTATGGCCTGCAGCAGGCCATAGTAATCTATGACCGATCTAATCGATCTTTGCTGTGTATATACACAGCATTGATCTCTATGAGAGATCAGTGCTGTCTATATACAAGTCCCCCAGGGGGGCTTCTAGTTACAGTAAAAAAAAAAGTAAAAAAGTGTTTTTATTAATAAAAAATCCCCTCCCCTAATAAAAGTCCAAATCACCCCCCTTTTCCCATTTTATAAATCTAAATTAATAAATAAATAAACATATTTAGCATCGCCGCGCGCGTAATCGCCCGAACTATTAATTAATCACATTCCTGATCTCGCACGGTAAACGGCGTCAGCGCAAAAAAATTCCAAAGTGCAAAATTGCGCATTTTTGGTCGCATCAAATCCAGAAAAAATGTAATAAAAAATGATCAAAAAGTCGTATATGCGCAATCAAGGTACCGATAGAAAAAACACATCATGGCGCAAAAACTGACACCTCACACAGACCCATAGACCAAAGGATAAAAGCGCTATAAGCCTGGGAATGGAGTGATTTTAAGGAACGTATATTTGTTAACAATGGTTTGAATTTTTTACAGGCCATTAGATACCATATAAGTTATACATGTTATATATCATAGTAATCGTAACGACTTGAGGAACATGCATAACAAGTCAGTTTTACCATAGGACGGACGACGTAAATGCAAAACTCCCCGAAATCAAAACAAATTCGTTTTTTTTTCAATTTGACAGCGCAAATGATTTTTTTCCGGTTTCGCAGCATATGTTATGGAAAAATAATGCCTGTCATTGCAAAGTACAATTGGTTTCGCAAAAAATAAGCGCTCATATACGTCTCTAGGTGAAAAAATGCAAGCGCTATGGACTTTTAAACTTAAAATGGAATAAGCAAAAGCGCAAAAACGAAAATAGGCTTTGACCTTAAGGGGTTAAACATTAAAAATTGATGAAACATGAATTATTGCAAAGCTGCTTGTAATCACAACCCCTTTCGATTTCTTTAGAAAAAATTTAGACAGTGCCTCTTAAATTTACAAAAAACAGACATGTTAGAAAACTGACTGCTCTTTGATAAGTATGCTTCAATACATTTATTTTCTTACAGCTATGAATAATGTTGAGGTTATTACAGATTACGGCTATGTTCACACTACGTATATTTGAGGCTGTATAGCAACCAAAACAAGGAGTGGATTGAAAACACAGAAAGGCTCTGTTCACATAATGTTGTAATTGAGTGGATGGCCATCATTTAATGGCAAATATTTGCTGTTATTTTAAAACAACGGCTGTTGTATTGAAATAATGGAAGTTATTTACCGTTATATGGCGGCCATCCACTCAATTTCAACATTGTGTGGACAGAGCCTTTCTGTGTTTTCAATCCACTCCTGGTTTTGGTTGCTATGAGGACCTGACATGAGGACCAAATACAGCCTCAAATATACATAGTGTGAACCCAGCCTACACATGTATAATTAATTAGGCATGTAAATGAAACATTCTTTGAACCTACAGTATGTACTTTGAAATTGTGTCATTTTGTACAGCAAATATAAAATTATTATTTTTTACTTTTCACATAGCCATCATAATTTATGTAGTAGCTTTTGCCACAGTAGCTCTATTGGTAAATCAGATCAGACTGGCCAGCTTTTGCACCACACACACATCAATGGATACCCATAGCCAGATCAGCACTTGTGCTACTATGGATTACTTTTTGCAGGTACCAAACATTGCATTCCAGGAACACCTTACAGGACTTAAAGGCCATTTTGGAGATGCTCTAATCCTGTCATCAATCGATAACAATTTAACCCTCAGGGTCCATTTACACGGAAAGATTATCTGACAGATTATCTGCCAAAGATTTGAAGCCAAAGCCAGGAATGGATTTAAAAAGAGGAGAAATCTCAGGCTTTCCTTTATGACCTGTTCCCTGTTTATAGTCCGTTCCTGGTTTTGGCTTCAAATCTTTGGCAGATATAATCTGTCAGATAATCTTTCTGTGTAAATAGACCCTAAGATATCCCAACAGTTGCCAGTTGCCATTGTCACACAATAATCAGGACTCTAGTATTCACCACTGTCAGTTGTTTTAATGCTATGGTTGATTGGTATATAATAATACCAATAAAACTAAACAAGTGTGAAAGTGTTGCTCCGTTTTCTTATTGCCTTTATGTCCTCTAACTCAACAAATACCCCCTTTTTTATTTCATTTTAGATGAAAAAGAGAAGTGCACAATGCAATGTATGCCACTTACATACTGAAGCAATCTTTCCCACCAGACATTGATTTCACAGCAGGACTATTTTTCAGATATGCTCATATTTTCATGTTTGCTCAGCTGTCTTTATTCTCTTGAAATTATGCTGTGTTCAATAGTGCTTTCACATGAAATAAATCCATATTACTAATCAATGAAAAGAACATACACTTTAATCATTGTATTTTCCTTCTTCCCAACAATGCATCATTTCAGCAGTCATGGAATACAATGTATACATGAAGCTTATTTTCTTGTAATGATTAAATAGGAAAGAAAACAAAGTTGCATTAGCAGCATTGTATGCCAATTTGTATGTCATTAAGGCTGTTTCTTGTCATAATTGAAGACACCCACAGAGTTGACATTCAACATTCAAGTCTTAGAAGACAAATTTGTCACATGGTAAATAATTGGTATTTTTATTATGTGTAGACGGGAAAACATTTTCTTAATTTTTGAAAAGAAAAGTAAATGAATATTTAATAAATATCAGAAAAAAATAAAATGTAACTAAATAATACAGTGTATTTTCTCATGCAGCCTGTCACATATCCGGTACATATAAGAATGATCTGGTAGTATTGCGTCACATAGCCTTCTCATTCCGGTAATGAAGAAGGCTACAGCATACAGTATGTGATAGCAGTGAAGATTGCTTTTAATTTGCCTTGATATCATCATCATCTCTTGCTTATCGAGTTCAGTAAACTTGGTTGGTGTCATCAGTTGGGTAAAGGGGAAGAGGTGTACTATACAAGTATCATAGGGAATTACTTTTACATACAATAATACTTAATAGGCATAATATAGTACAGAAATAGATCCTGGCAGAAAGTTATCATTTCTTTATACACACATTATATGATGCTGCTATCGGAAGTGAAAAGACAGCAGTCACACCAAAATCCTGGTATCTGAGAGGCCCAAGGGTCCCCCGCCACATAAGACACCAGTAATTCAAATGGCAGAGGGTATGTGGAAGAAGGTTTTAGATTTTCACAGGCGCCAGGATCATAAGATTACTGTAGGCCCATGTTTAAGTGTATATGCTACATATTGCATTATGTCAATACAATTTCTGGGAGACCAATGCCCTCATAGCGCTTCCTTAAGGATCAAACCAATTTTCATTTTTGTGTTTTCATTTAAAAAGTTATAGCGCATGCATTTTTATCTTTTTTTTTTCATCTATTTATTTTAAACCATAAAATGCAATTTGTTTTTTAATAGCATAAAAATTTTAATACATACTTCATGTTCACAGATTTACCTCTGGTACAGAAAATCACCAGGTACAGATCACATACTGTTACACCTGTTGCTCCAAGGCCACAGTGCGCAGCCGAGTGCCAGCAACAGCACATAGAGCAGATGGAGGCAGCCTGAAAGGAGGAGGGTGGGGAAGGGTCTCAAGGAGGAGGGGCTGCATTGATTCTGCACATTACATACTGCTGCCCGTCACCCCCAGTCACTTCCTGCCTCTATATAATGGGATGAAACCCCATGGTACTGTATAGAGACTAAAGTGAGTAACTGAGTGACAGGCATGTGCAGCACTGCTGGGGGATTATGTCATTATGAAGCTGCTACACAAGGAGGCCCTCCTCCTGCTCAGAGGCCTACCAAGGGTTGGGCCCACTGAGGAATTACCTTGCTCCCCTGTGGGCCAGTCCAGGCCTAGTGCAGAGGGTATAATAGAAAGAAACTATGGTCATATTGGGAGTTGTAGTGTTGTAGGTGTAGAGTATTATGGAATTTTTACTTTGCTCTTGTTCACTTGTCAGGCCTTGTTGGCAGTTGTGGTTTTCTATGCATGAGCAGCATAATAAAATATTATGGTCACCTTGAGAGTAGTAGTGTTTTATGCAATATCTCCTGATAGGATTTCTTTAGGGAAACAGAAAATCTAGATATTTTCCACATTCTAGACAAATCATGATCAGAACATAAAGCAAGAACGAGAGATATTGCATTATGAATTTTGAGAGTCTATGTAGAAGAAATGGTATAAAGTGGCATTCATTATAACTATATGGGAAGGTATCAGGTAGTAAAAAAAAAAGTAAAAGCATGATGTGAACAAGACCTTAATATGGCAAATTTTCCTCCATGTGCACACTGCGTAAGAGACCAGCAGTTCCGTGACCTGGCCAGGTCACGGAACAGCCGGTCTCTGAAAAGATCATCCCAGCCGGTACTGCAGTATCAGCTTGATGATCTTTTTGGCCGAAGTGTTCTGATGCGGGCCCATCCCTGTTCGCCCGCATCAGAACTCCTCACAGCTCATTATAAAGCGAGTGGCCGGATCCGCTCGCTCCATAGTGTGCACTGGCATGGTTTTCTGCGGCCGCTATTCAATGAATAGCGGCCACAGAATACTGACATGTCAGTTGTTTGCGGCACCGCGAGAGTTGCCGGACGAAGCGGCAATGCTGCTGCTGAACACTTGTTACAGTGCTGCAGCGTAGTAGCAGATGGACGGAGCGTGCGATCGGTGCTGCGGGGGGGGGGGGGGGGGGGGGGCGATCGGGCGGCCGGGGCTGCGGGGGGGGGCGTGCGGGCGGCTGGCTGGAGCATATACTTCACCTGGTCCCCGCTCCGGCTTGCTGAAGACATCGGGAACCGCCGGAGCCGGGATCAGGGGAAGTATCAGCTCCGGCGGCCGGGGGGTTAATGGGGTGGGCTGCAAACAAACTCGCAGCAGGGATGTACATCCCTGCTGCGTGTTTGTCTGCCATTAAAAGTATAGGGCCGGGATCTGCAGCGAGTCTCTCTGCAAAAACGCAGCATGGAGACTCGCTGCAGACCCGCCAAGTGGGTTTGTAACCTTACAGTGTTACTTGCCATGCCTTAAGCTGCAGCTGGTGCAGTTTTTTTCTCATTTTCTGTGCTTCCGATTGAGCAGATTTTGGCAGGTGGCCAGTGGTTTCAGAGACTCAAAAGGAGAGAAAATTACTGGATCTTTAAGCTTAAAACTAGAGATGAGCGAACCTCGAGCATGCTCGAGTCCGTCTGAACACGATCGTTCGGCATTTGATTAGTGGCGGCTGCTGAACTTGGATAAAGCTCTAAGGTTGTCTGGAAAACATGGATAAAGCCAATGACTATATCCAATAAATACCCCACCTGTGAGTTTAGCACTATATAGTTTTCTCTCTACAACTCCAACAAAATTGTCTCTCTCTCTCTCTCTCTCTCTCTCTCTCTCTCTCTCTCTCTCTCTCTCTCCACCAGGAACAAACTCTAACCTCCCATTGGTGGGAAAAGCGCTTATAAAGACTGAGGTACAAGAGTGTGATATGGTGAAAAGTGTGAGGCACCCAGGCTAGTGATTGGTCAACAAATAACAGTAAAGAATTCTCAAATGACCCCTTTTACCTTCAGCTATGCATTAAGATAACAGAAAATGAGACACTAAGTGGTGATAGTGTAAACAACACCTATCATCCCAGAGTGTAACACCTGACAGAGATACCTCTTTTAGAAGTGAAATTCAAGACTTAGTGTCACACCTATAATGGGACACTACTAGAGATGAGCTAACCGGGTTCGGGTTCGAGTCGATCCGAACCTAAACGCTCGGCATTTGATTAGCTGGGGCTGCTGAACTTGGATAAAGCTCTAAGGTTGTCTGGAAAACATGGATACAGCCAATGACTTTATCCATGATTTCCACATAGCCTTAGGGCTTTATCCAAGTTCAGCAGCCACCGCTAATCAAATGCCGAAAGTTCAGGTTCGGATCGACTCGAGCATGCTCGAAGTTCGCTCATCTCTAGACACTACATATGTGATCTTTATCTTCATAGCAGTTTTCTTACATCCTTTTACCGTTATTATAGCACATTTCCTTATATTGAACATCTTGCAGGTCTTATATTTTTTTGCAAGGGGGAAAAAAAAAACATGTTTCTTTATTTTCTTCTTGATCCCTTTAATACTTTTAATTAGGTTATCTTTTCTTGTCTTGGCCTTTATACACCATCTTTAGAATACTGCATAAGTATTTCTTCTGTTATTTTCTTTTCTTATTTATTCTCATATTTTCCTTTTACTTTCTCTCGGGATCTTCCAAACTGCGTCTGTTTTTTTTTCCCCTTTATTTTCTAGTTCCTTACAAAAATTGTTTTATGCATTCCTACTATAATGTCTCTTTCTTCTTTCTCTGTTTTATTTTTACATATTTAGGATAACTCTTTGTAAGCTCTAGTGTTAGTAAAAGGCACCAGCCTTTTCTTCCATTTTTCAATCTCTGTTATGATTACTTTTCATGTTATCAAAAGTTACCTATGTCACTTAGGTAAATAAAAAAGTGTATTGATATTTCCATTATGTATTACATTTTATGTTGTATTCTACTGAAATGTTGCTGTGTAGCTGTTAGCAGTTGAGTGCTAAGTACTGGTAATCCACTGTGTGCTGTGGTACTGCCATAACCTAACAGTGTCACTAGTTACCAGGAAACAGTGTTTCCAGGCTGGTAGTTTGCAGGATGATTGGCTTATACACTACTTTTTGCCCTACACTGTTGTACACTAAAAGTTAACATTAGATGCTGATCCAACACAATTAGTTGTAACAAATGAGTATTGATCATTTGTAGTCTTTATATGGTCACTCTGTGTACAATGTACTCTATCTCAATCTGATGGCTAGGATGGTATATCAATCATAACCGAGTCCTATTCCTAGAAATTCATTGACTTAATAACCTAGTGGAGTGAAGCATTACTTCATTTATATTATGAGTGTATTACATACACAGCTGTCAATAACATTCAGCTATTGTGATGTGTATATCATAAACATACAGTACTGTACCATTACACTTCAATCAGCACCCAGCATAAATGACAGCATATAGGCCTGATCTATGTTCATATGAAGCTTCTGCAATAAGTGGACCTTTTTGTCCGTAGCTAAAGAAAACCAAACAATCCATCAAATATTCCATCGTCCATACATTGTGAACCTCAAACTACAATTACATGTTAATTGAGGAATACACAGATGCCCCTTCGTAGCTTTTAACTGTCTTTTTTTTAGTACTGTGTAAGACATATAAGACGACTTTTTAACCCTGAAAAATCTGCCCAGAAGTTGGAGGTCATCTTATATGCTGGGAATGGTCGCTGCATATGGTGGGGAAGCTCAAAAACGTCCGCAACAATACCATATGCGTCGACCGCTATAAAAAAAAACTAACGATTCAACTCACCTGTCCTCCGTTCCTGCCAGTCGCAAGTCACACCATGTTCCCCGCGCAAGCAGCATGATGCAGACACACTGCCTGCGATAGAGGTCCCCAAAGCTCTTCCGGGCAGCCGAGTGTCTAGGGATCTCATGACGGGAGGCGCGCAGCTGCCGGAAGGAGCTGCCAGGAGTATGTTGTTAAAGAAAATCTTTCAGCTGTAACACTTCCTTACTCCACCTCCCATACCTGACCCTGCTTGGAAATCAGCTTCCAGGTGTTAATCCAGGTGTTTCCTGCAGAAGATCAGCATCTTGGAAAAGCCTATTTGACTCTTTACACCATAGAATAAAAGTATTTCTTCACATTCTGGAAGCACAGAGGGACACAATATAGGAAAGGTACAATTGGGATATTTATCAAACTGGTGTAAAGTAGAATTGTCTTAGTTGCCGCTAGCAACCAGATTCCACCTTTCATCCCTCATAGGCTCTTTGAAAAATGAAAAGTAAAATCTGATTGGTTGCTAGGGACAACTAAGACAATTCTACTTTACACCAGTTTGATAAATCTCCCCCGATGTGTCTACTTGTCCTAACAGCTATCTTACAGCATCAGCAGTTTGGAATGTGAATTATTCCCATATTGTTGATAAATGTATATAAAGCTACTAAATGCTTCCAGGTGTCAATCAAGCAGGGAGGGGGAAGAGAGGAGGCTTTTTTTTTTAATAATTCTTTAATTAATTAAGGTTATTGATATACAAAAATATTATTGCATAATTTATCAATCTTCTCATATAATATATGCCTTATATCAAACAACAATTAAACATTTTCCTTTCATTGACAAAAAAAAAAAAAAAAAACCTTTCCCACTTCTTATCCCTTACTGGACCAATCTCTTTCTTCCAGATCTTCCTTTTAATTTATTAAAGTGCTATTCTGTTTTTTCTTTTGTCTATTAGTAATTTTCATAACTTTTGTTGGGCAATAACATATCTTAGAATTATTTTACCCGGACTTCCCCTTTAACAATTTTGTATATGATCCTCCTCCCATCTTTTTTTCTGACATTTTATCCTATTAACCGTATCCGATAACTCGTGATGCTGTACCTGAAACCGCTCACTATTTTTAGTGTTTTGTGTTGCACAAATGAAATTCAAAAAGTTCCAATATCAGCGTTATAGGTATATAATGCGCTGTGTGGGTTGGACCACAATGAAATGAAAAGTACTGCAATTATATATTTCAGTTACACATTGAAAATGCAATGTGTGAACACAGCCTAGATGTTCTGGAACAGCTTTAGGAGGGGAATAGGAAGGGGGGAGGACTGTGATGAACAGTTAACATTTATCATAATCCACTATTACACGGGGCAACTGTAAGCGCTCATTTGCTCCTTGTTCCCGGCTCGCTGACACCATTACTGCATGCGGCAGCAGTGAGCGGGTGAGTACAGGGGGGGTCGCGGGGAGCTGCAGGGGGGCTGCTCGGGTGATCGCTAGATTGTCTGGGCAGCCCATAGCAGATAGCAGTGATCTGCTGCCGCCGCTCCTATTCCATTTTGCTGCTATCATAATCGTTTGTCTATCATCATGTTGAAAGCAAACGACTGTAATGATCAGCCGACATCATGTCGGCTGATTGTTCCCTTCTATTACACGAGACGATTATCTGTCGTAATGGCCGATATCAGCTGATGATCGTTTTGTATAATAGGGCCTTTACAGTGTTAGCAGTTTAGACTGTAAATTACAGCTGACAGTTCTCCTTTTAAAGGGGCTATCCATGATTAGAAAAAAACACAGCTATCTTCTGGCAAAAAAAAGCATAACTCATGTCCTCATGTTGTGTGTGGTATTGCAATTCTGCCCCACTCACTTTAATAAAACTGAGCTGCAAAACCATATCCAAACTGAGGAAAAGAGTGGTGCTGTTTCTGGAAGTGGGCAGATATCCCTTTTAAGGGCCAGTTCACACGGAGTTAAAGCGGCAGAATTCTGCCTCTCCGTCCCTCCTCCCCGCCCTCCTCATTAATAGGAATGCCCCTGGAACAATTTCTCCTATTCATCACTTGTTGGAACACTGCACATGTGCTGGATCGTTAAGGCACCTGTGCAGTGTTCACACAAGTGATGAGTAGGAAAAATACTGCCCAGGGCTTTCCTAATAATGAGGAGGGTGGGGATGAGGGATGGAAAGGTGGTGCAAGGCTTGGGCACACACACTGTAGGCCACGCCAATTTGACACAGGGTTGCAAGTTTAAAAGTAGTTTTTTAGGACAATAACTTCATCCCCTGCCAAACGCACCCCAGGACAGATCTTGGATTAAAAGCAGCTATCTCACAGTACAAGAGGTTTTGGGGGGTCAGATTGTGGGTACAGAGTCGCTTTAAAGGGGTTATCCAGCCCTACAAAAACATGGCCACTTTCCCCCCGACTGTTGTCTTCAGTTCAGGTGCAGTTTGCAATTAAGCTCCATTTACTTCAATGTAATTTACTTCAACCCCACCCAATCTGGAGACAACAGTAGGGGGAAAGTGGCCATGTTTTTGTAGCGTTGGATAACCCCTTTAAGTGATTTTTGTCTGCAAGTACCTGTTACTTGGTCTCCTCATTATATATATTTATACTTTTGTTAACTGAAACCTTTGTTAAGGTCTTATGTTGATGCCATGTGTTACTTTATCGTAGCCCGTGTTTATGGGCTTGTTGTGCCTGAAAAAAAAAAGAATTCATTCAAAATGTATTAACATTTGGAAACCGTTTTAACTCGGGGTGCATATCTCACCAGTTTTACAATGTGTGTACAGGGTCACTTATTCTTAGGCATAGCCTCAAGAACCCTTTCCATACCATCCTTATAACCCCTATTAGCCCTCTAATGCTTCTGCAATTGGTTTCTTCCACACTGTGTCTTATATTTTATTGCCCAACATGTGATTGTTAGATTTTCTGTGATATATTTATATTATTTATGTTTTTCGTGCCTCTTCTTTTTATTAATAAAAAAGAGAGATTATGGGGAAAAAAACCCTGAAATGACGAATGTCTAAGAAAATAGGAAATCTATATTTAAGGTTTAATCGAACATAAGGGTAACTAATGACTCCTGACACTGATCAAACACCCAATTATATACGGAGGTCAAGTTCATCTAATAAGCCAAACACTAGAGTTTAAGTGTGAACATAAATTATACTGAAAAGAAATCAGAAAAATGAACAATGAGCCTTGCATTTTTTCTTTGAAGGCTGCTCTAAATATCACCCTTCAGCAGTTTTTAGAATTACTCCGTGTATTGATTTTGTATTGATTTTGCTTTTCATATTATTCATTTTATATTACCTATTCAGAGCTAATTAACCATAAAATATACGTTGCGGTCATGCATACAACATATTAACAAATTCTTAATAATCCTGTAGAGAAAGTTGTTAGAGCCATATAGCATGTTGGTAAAATGCTGCTGTTTCTGTAGCTAGCAGTATATTTTTTCAGAATCTGTAGTATAGTGATAGGCAAACTGTCAGTTCAAAGGTCCAAATGTAGCAACTATCACACATCAGGACAGTTTAGGGCTCATTCTGAGATTTCTTTATATGTCAATACTTTTATATTGCTGTCCGTTTTATATACGCCCAATGGATTCATTGTTTTTCTGCTGCCTAAGGCAAAAAGGGAAATGTGCCGCCTCCCTCCCTTACATGTAAAAGGTTGCCATTGAATAAGATTCTATGTCAGAAGTTTATTCCACAGAAGGAATTAGAATTTACATTAATCTTTTTCAAATCTTCTGCCATGGTTGAACTTGGAGAAAGCTCGGAACGGCTTAGCGTGATGTATTCATTGCACATGTCATGTATTGCCATATATGTGGTGCAAACTATAACGAAAAAAAAATATATATATATATATTTATATATATTGTAGACATGTCACAGGTGAAGCGCTTGAGGGGGTGTACATCTCGCCTAGGTTGCTACACACGGTGAGATGGTAAGTCCAGGATGGATCTCTTGCTCAGCAGTGTTATGCTGCTGAGTTGTTATTTATTTTTACCGGGCCTGGATTTACATGGAATGGCAGGTAGGTTTTGGTAGAGGGACTTGCCATTCCCTCCCCCCGATCCACTTTGGGTGTTGTGATCAGGTGTGCTCTGATGAGCCTGGAAAAGGTAAAAGCTCTGCAGAGCTGCAGGTGGTTGCTCTCAGCCAGGAGTGATCAGCCAGTGTGTTTGGTGGAAGCTGTGAATACAGCCACGGCTGGAGCTAAGATACACCCTGCGGTATCCAGGTGAAAGACACTGTGTTATAGTGTCAGATAGGTGAGAAGACCTGTTAGTAAGCGCCCAGACGGGCAAGACCTTTTTGTTTGTTTTGTTCTTAACCCCTTAAGGACAGAGCCTGAAATGGCCTTAATGACAGAGACAAATTTTATGAATATGACCAGTGTCACTTTAGTCATTAATACCTTCGGGATGCTTTTACCTATCCGTCTGATTCTGAGATTGTTTTCTCGTGACATATTGTACTTTACATTTCTGGTAAATTGGAGTCGATACTCATAACAAATCTTTATGAAAAAAAACCAAATAATGTGAAAAAATGTGAAAAAATGCATTTTTCCAACTTTGAAACTTTTTTGCGTATACAGAAAGTGGTTATACCACATAAATTATATATTAAATAGCATTAGCAACATGTCTACTTTATGTTGGCGGCATTTATTAAACTATCTTTCATTTTTTTTAGACGATAGGAAGCTTAAAACATTAGCAGCAAATTTCCAAATTTTCAGTAAAATTTCAAAATCAGATATTTTTAGGGACCTGTTCAGGTTTAAAGTGTATTTGAGGGGCCTGTATGTTAGAAAGCCCCACAAAGCACCCCATTTCAGAAACTGCACCCCCCAAACTCTGCAAAAGCACATCCAGAAAGTGTTTTAACCCTTTAGGGGAGTCACAGAAATAAAAGCGAAGTGTGTAAGGAATTTGAAAATTTTAATTTTCTGTGCAGAGATTTTATTGTAATCCAATATTTTTCATAATTATAAACCTATTACCAGAGAAATGCACCCCAATAATTATTGCCCCGTTTCTGCAGTTTATAGAAATACCCCATATGTGACCCTATTGCGCTATTTGACGCAACCACAAGCCTCAGATATAAGGGAGCGCCTAGTGAATTTCAACGCCTCCGTTATATTTGGTCATTTTTGACTGTACCACTTCAGGTTGGCAGAGGCTCTGGGGTGTCAAAACCTAAAAAACACCCCTAAAGGGACACCATTTAGAAAACTACACCCCTCAAGGAATGTAACAAGGGGTGCGGTGAGCATCTGGACCCCACAGGTGCTTCACAGATTTTCCGAACAATATGGCGTGAAAAAATAAAAATTTATTTTTTACACTAAAACGTTGTTCTAGCCTTCAATTTTTCATTTTCTTAAAGGGATAAGAGGCAAAAAAAGACAAAAAATGTGTAGCGCAGTTTCTCCCGAGTACAGAAATACCCCACATGTGGCGATAAAGTGCCAAGGGGGCGCAGGACGAGCCTCCAAAGGGAAGGAGCGCCAATTGGCTTTTGGAAGCTGAATTTCACTGAAAAGGATTTCAAGGGCCATGTCGCATTTACAGAGCCCTCGTGCTGCCAAGACACTGGAAACCCCCCACAAGTGATTCCATTCTGGAAACTACACCCCTCAAGGAATCTAACAAGGGGTGCAGTGAGCATATGGACCCCACTGGTGACGGGCACAAATGTGGAACAATGTGACGTGAAAGGGAAAAATTTCATTTTTTCACTTTCATGGCACAAATGTGCCCGTCATCAAGGGGTTCATATCCTCACTGCACCCCTTGTTAGATTCCTTGAGGGGTGCAGTTTCCAGAATGGGGTCACTTGTGGGGGGTTTCCACTGTCCTGGCAGCACGAGGGCTCTGTAAATGCGACATGGCGTTCATCATCCATTCTAGCCAAATCCAACTTCCAAAATCCAAATGGCGCTCCTTCCCTTCGGAGGCTTGCCCTGCGCCCACATGACGCTTTATGTCTACATGTGGGGTATTTACGGACTCGGGGGAAATTGCTCTACATATATTGTGTGTTTTTTTCTCTTTTAACCCCTTGTGAAAATGATAAATTCAAGGCTAAACCAACATTATAGTGTAAAAAATGTAATATTTCATTTTCACGCCACATTGTTCCACATTTGTGCCCGTCACCAGTGGGGTCCATATGCTCACTACACCCCTTGTTACATTCCTTGAGGGGTGTAGTTTCCATAATGGGGTCACTTGTGGGGGGTTTCAACTGTCTTGGCAACACAGAGGCCTTTTGAATGCAACATGGCCCCTCAAAATCCATTCCATCCAAATCCAGCCTTCAAAAACGAAATGGCGCTCCTTCCCTTCGGAGGCTTGCCCTGCACCCGCATGGCGCTTTATGTCCACATGTGGGGTATTTACGGACTCGGGGGAAATTGCGATACACATTTTGTTTTTTTTCTCCTCTTTTAACCCCTTGTGAAAATGATATATTCAAGGCTAAACCAACATTATAGTGTAAAAAATGTAATATTTCATTTTCACGCCACATTGTTCCACATTTGTGTCCGTCACCAGTGGGGTCCATATGCTCACTACACCCCTTGTTACATTCCTTGAGGGGTGCAGTTTCCATAATGGGGTCACTTGTGGGGGGTTTCAACTGTCTTGGCAACACAGGGGCCTTTTGAATGCAACATGGCCCCTCGAAATCCATTCCATCCAAATCCAGCCTTCAAAAACCAAATGGCGCTTCTTCCCTTCGGAGGCTTACCCTGCACCCGCATGGCGCTTTATGTCCACATGTGGGGTATTTCCGTACTCAGGGGAAATTGCTCTACACATTAAATGTTTTTTTTTATCTTTTAACCCCTTGTGAAAATGAAAAAACATGACAAGATTAATAATTTAGAGTAAAAATTTTACAAAAATTACACTAAATGTTGGTCTAGCCTTGATTTTTTTCCATTTCCACAAGGGGTTAAAAAAGAAAATGAACACAAAACGTGTAGGGTAGTGTCCCCTGAGTACGAAAATACCCCACATGTGGGCATAATGTGCCATATGGGCACAGGGCAAGTCACCAAAGGGACAGAGCGCCATTTAGAGGCTGGAATGGAGGATGGAGGCCATGTCGCAATTACAAAGCTCCTGTGCTGCCAGGACAGTAGAAACCCCCGACAAGTGACCCTATTCTGGAAACTACACCCCATAAGGAATCTAACAAGGGGTGCAGTGAGCATATGGACCCCACTGGTGACGGGCACTTACGTAGAACATGTGCCGAGAAAATAAAAAATACAATTTTTTTCATTTTCACGTCCCAAATGTGGCCGTCACCAGGGGGCCATATCCCCGCTGCCCCCCTTCTTAGATTCCTTATGGGGTGTAGTTTCCAGAATGGGGTCACTTGTGGGGGGTTTCTACTGTCCTGGCCGCACAGAGGCTTTGTAATTGCATCATGGCATCCTCTAATGGGAATGGCGGCCATACCTATTTAGCTGGGGAAAAGGGACAATTCTAATTTATTTGGGGGTATTAGGGCAACTATTAGTTTATAAGGTTGAAAATGACAGGTGTCCATCAAACTCAACCTGTGTTGATCCAGAGGAAGGCAAAAAAAAACCCTCGTAAGGCAGACGACAGTAGCCTCATCACAGGGGAAAAATTCCTTCCCGACTCCATAATGGCGATCAGAATAGTCCCTGGATCAACGTGACCCCTGAAATAGGAATAAGGGACAGAATTTAGATAATGTAGAACCCCAGTGACGTGTGGTGCGCCTTGGAGCGATCCAGTATGCAGAGGCCGGGGGGATCAGGACAGGTGTCACACTGGAAAATGGTGTCCTTCCTGATCCCCCTGTTACCCCACACTCTGCACTTCTTCTGGGGTCTCCTGTTCTCCAGTGTGGGGGACGTCACCTGGAAAATGTTGTCCTGGTGCGATACGGGGTCCTTCATATCCAGAAGTGCTGGGTCCACTCCATGGCTGCTAAATATTAGGGCGCTATTACTACTTCTGATATTTTCGGATCGTGCCGCAAGCTACAGGGCAGCGAGGGACTGGAAGAGGGGGTGCTGGTATAAAAGTTTTCCCCGTACAGGTGGTGACCTTTATCCCGCAGTGGGAAGATCAGTTCCCGGACGATCTCCCCACTAACTCCAAGGATGGGGGGGAAGGGGGCATCTGGGGGCTGGATTCGGGTGTCCCTTCCTACATACACTCTAAGGGTACGTGCACACTGCGGAATCGCGACAGATAACCCTTCGTGCATTCCACAGTTGGCACCCACCGGCGGACTGATGCGGGCGCACGTCTCCACACGTGTCATAGACTCCATTCTATGCACGGGCGGATTCCGCTCTCCGTCCAACGTGTTCATTCTTTGGATGGACGACGGATTCCGCCCGTGCATAGAATGGAGTCTATGACACGGGTGGAGACATGCGCCTGCATCAGTCCGCCGGCGGGTGCCAGCTGCGGAATGCACAAAGGGTTATCCTTCGCCATTCCGCAGTTTGCACGTACCCTAAATCTGTAAGTGTACCCTGAGGTTCGCTCACAGAGTTTGTAGAATTTCACACCATACCGTCATCTCTTATTGGGACGGTACTGGCGGAAAAGACGTGTCTGGGGGGCAGCGTACGCTACGCTACCCCCAGACACGTCACTGGATGATGAGGATGAATGGAGGAAAGAAGGATCCCCCCCATTCATCCTCACTGGCTGTTTTGGTGTCGGAGGCAATAATAACGTATCCCTCTGACGCCGAAAACACCCTGGGGGCCATCTTTATACGGGGACTAGTATATGGGGTATGTAGTGGTGTAGTGTCAAACTTTATTCAATGTAGTGTGGTGTAATGTAGTGTTTTTTACGTGTTTTTTTACAGTAAGTATAAAAAAAAAAACCTACGCCAACAAAGGAGTTGCTGATAAATGCCGCAATGTGCGGCACTTATAAGCAGACCGTGGCAGTAGAATATAGAAAAAAACCACCCTACGCCAAAAAGGAGGAGTTGCTGATTAGCAGCGCACTTTCGTGCGATGCTGATCAACACTCAGCGGCGATAGGGTGCGGAAAATAGAAAAAAAAAAATTTGGGAAAAAAAAATAATTTTTTTTAATATTCTGAATATCCCTGTAGCTGCTGATAAGTGTATTACACATATCAGCCGCTAGGGGGCAGCAGAGCGCAAAATCCGGAAAATGACGAGGCTGGAGCCGAAAATAGCCGAAAGAAGACGACGAGGACCGCCGGAAAGACCCGAAGACCGAACGGAATGACGGAGGACGCCGCGAACCCGGAAGACGCCGATCAGGAGCCCGGGACAGGTGAGTAATGTACAAATACCTGCTCTGGACCCCTCGGCTACCTAGCTGAGGGGTCCAGGGCAGGTATTTACTATTTTGTGGGACTCTGATCGCCGTGCCACCGGCCCGATCGCCGTGAACGGCCGGCCGTTCACGGCGATCGGGCCGGTGGCACGGCGATCAACATTACTTTTTACAGTAATGGCGGTCGGTGCCGTCCTCGGACAGCACCGACCGCCATTTTTTTCCGGGTCATCGGGTCACCGATGACCTGGAAAAGTTCCGATCGCCGCTATTGGCTGATCTGAATTGATCAGCCTATAGCAGCGATCGTAAGCACGGGGGGTGTTAACCACCCCCCGTGCCGAGAAGCTATGATGGCCTGCTATGATTTATAGCAGGCCATCTTCCCCGACCGCTGTGTGTGAACACGCAGCGATCGGGGAAACATCGGGCGTAAATTTACGCCCTGATGCGCTAAGTACCATGGCGCCAGGGCGTAAGTTTACGCCCGATGTCGTTAAGGGGTTAAAAGCGCAGTGTTGCTGTATTTATGTTTGCTGGACTGTTTATGCTGCAAATAAACGCCAAGCTGTTATTTTATAAGTCCAAGTCTGCTGTGAACTGTGTCTAAACACACCATCCCCTGAGAAGATCCCTACAATATATATATATATATATATATATATATATATATATATATATATATATATATATATATATAATGAAAGTGGTACTTAGTCCTGTCCATTAATACAGAGTATCAGCAGATACTGATATTTTACAGAGCAAGAGAAGTGATGCCATGCAGATTCCATGTATAGAGAGTAGGAGCAGATACTAAGAATTACACATAGTATACGCTCCGGCCGGGATCCCTAGCGGCGCCGCAAACAACTGACATGTCAGTTTTCTGAGGCCGCTATTCATTGAATAGCGGCCGTAGAAAACCATGTCAGTTCACACTGTGGAGCGAGCGACTATGGCCGCTCCGTCCATAATGTGCTGTTCAGAGCTCTGATGTGGGTGCGCACGGATGTGCCCACATTAGAACTCAGCGGCCATAAAGATCATCCGGCCGGTACTGCAATACCATCTGGAATGATCTTTTCAGATCATGTAGATGAAGTGTCGGATCCTCGCGGTAGGCGGGGACCACAGGAGCCAGAATGACGGCGCTTCACGGCTTCAGGTTTAATGAAGTAAAACGATGAATTTAAATGGTCTCAAACAACGCGTTTCGAGGCATAAATTGCCCCTTTGTCAAGTAGGAGAGACATCGTTGTCTCCTACTTGACAAAGGGGCAATTTATGCCTCGAAACGCGTTGTTTATGAGACCATTAAAATTCATTATTTTACTTTATTAAACCTGAAGCCGTGAAGCGCCGTCATTCTGGCTCCTGTGGTCCCCGCCTACCCCGAGGATCCGACATTTCATCTACTGTTCTCCATTCCCTAATCTCCTGGCTTGGGATCTCGGCATCTACCCTTGGAGCCTGGCTGCTACTGCTACTACCTCTCTCTTCACTGATAGCACAACACCATCAGGTGAGCAGTTTTATTATCAACTTGTTCGACCTACAATCTGTTGTTTACGTTATCACCCTATGGCGCCCTTTCCACCATTTTTTTAGCCCTTTTCAGATCACAGTCTTTTTCGGATCACAGCCAGGATGATCTTTTCAGTCACGGAAAGGCCGGTCTCTTACAACGTGTGAACAAGGCCTAAAAAAGAATTATTGTGCAGTACTCATAAATAAAGAATAAAGGCATATAATGCAAATTGTCCCCAGCATACAGGCAAGAGTGAATCAGGCCAATATGCTGCCCGAAACTGTTGAAAGGTGCCCCTTCCTCCTCCCCCCATGTATGTATTAAAATATATAGATTTTTTTTTTTTTAACAGGCATTCATATAGGCTACTATTTGAGACTTACAGTATATCCAGTGACTCGCAAGTGACGCCTTCTTTAATTGGAGTTGTTCATTTTGTTTTCTTTACACCATCTGCCAGACATTTTAGGATCATATAGTACTTAGGTCCCCTTTTTGTCCCTATATATTATTAAGGCCCCTCTAAAACATTAAATATTAGATAAGCGCATTCCTTAGACTGTACACCACATTTGTAGCCCATAGATATCCCCATCGAGGTAGTCCCTGTGGTAGTTCACCACCTCCCTCCAAGTCAATAATATCCTGAATGTAGGTAATCCCCCTGTGGGTAGCTCATTCCATGTAGGTATCCGCCTGCAGGTAAACCGTCTGTTGACAACTCCCCTTTTAGGTATTACCCCATTAAGTAGCCCCCCTCCTTCTAGGCTTCCTCCTGTGTAGGTAATCCCTTTCTGTGGAGGCATCCCCTTTTGTAGGCAACCCTTTCTTCATGTAGGCATCCTCTTTGTAGGCAGCCCCCTCTCCATGTAGGCTTACCGCCTTTAGGCAGCCCCCTCTCTGGTAGTAAGGCTTACCGTATAAGCAACCTTTTGTGACTAGAGACGGAATGCTGCCTGTGGCCACAAGAGTTATTTGCAGAGAGGAGAAATTATAGTCAGAGTTCCCAGTTAAAGAGCGCTCACAGTTAAAGAGCCAGGTGAACCACTCGGTGGCCAGATGAGCCCTGGTTCACTGGGTGCTGCTCCCCCCTTCCAACAGCAGGGGGGGCACCACCTGATGACACAACTTCAAGTGGCCTCATGGCAGAAATGTCCATGCATTCAGGACATGAGAAGTGATACTGGACAATGATCTCATGTAAGATATTGCACATTACCCCAGACAGACAAGACAAATGGTATTGTGGTGTCCTACCACAGGTGTTTCGTGTCTCTCCTTTGCACCTCTCAAAAAAGCATCTTACTCCAGGTTAAGTGGTGATGAAGTGTGCTCTAAGGTTTCACCACTAGATTTCAGTATTTTTATATGTTTGCACAGCTGAAGTTAGGAATTTGTTACTGTTTTGTAGATTACCATGTGCTTTTGTTGACCTAAAGGAGATGCTCGCTACTTCTAGCCTATCATTTTCTTCCTTTTCTTTTGTGCACATTCTTTTCCACCACTCACAGAGTAGGTTAGTTAGTCCCTGTAGGAAGTGGTTACTTGGTGGGAGGAGGTGTAGCTTCAGCCTAGTGAGTCTTACCCAGATTCTCTTGGGAGAAGGACACACAGAGCAAAGGTCCCTGCTGTAGCCAAGCCAGGTCCTGGCTTCTGCCATAACCCTCTTCCGGGACAACAGTTCTGTCTGTGGGAGTCTAGTCTAAGACACGTGTATTCAGATGCAGCTACAGACAACCAGTTCTTTCAGTATTCCTACTATATCTACTATGCAGTGCTAAACACTACAAAGGGAGAAGAGTCTGGGAACATCCTAGACCATGCAATGAACCAGTCTAAAAAATGCAGGGCAGTATCAAGAGGAATAAGAGGAACTAGCCTGGATAGAACAAAGTTACCAAGAAGGTCTACGTTTCCGATCTTGCAATGCAGGTAACTGGGACACCCCCAGGAGCTTAGCTTCACCCTGGAAACTACAACTAGGGCTTGTATTCCTCTAGGAGGACGAGTCACTCAACACTAGCACAAAGTGGTCAGACCAAAGTCTATACACAGGTACAAGTAACTTCTCACTACAGTATATTTCTTCCTAGTTCCAGCAGAGTACATAGCTACATTGGGTTAGGACTCCCTCGACCAACTCCTCTTCTCTCCTCTCTCCATTACTCTACTCTCAAATCTTAAAGCACCGCTACAACTACCTCTCCTCTGTTCTACTCCTTCAAGCATCCCCTCAGGCACAAAGGAGCTTAAGCACTGAAGTTCATGTAAAAATGTATCTATTTCTGCAAAAGTGTATTATATTACTAAGAGGCTGTACAGTAAAACGGTTATATTTTTCACTCATTCATCCCTTTTCTACGCACCAGCCCCTATGCACACCAGCCCTACACTTCGGGTTATTTTTCCCTTTCTGTGTGTGGTGGTACCAATAGTCCAGGTGGGTCAATTGCCACTCAGGACTACCGTGACAAGAGCCCAAGGGACCCATCACAACCCAGCAGGTCACCAACCATTTCTGGGGAACAGAGCCAGCCACAACACAAAGCAGGTACCAACATCACATCTGTGTGCTGGACTAGCACTGGCATCACGACAATACCATCTCTGGCTGAGTTATACAACAAAACCTACCAACCACCATAGAAGTGGCGTAACCAGTAACATTTTAGTACATCACCGGTCGAGCACGTTAGTATGAAAATGATAGCTATACACACACACCAAGACAAGATGATCGCAGCACTCCAAAAGTAGTGATAAATGGTGTTTATTTACTCAAAAAAAACACTTTTTTTTTAGTAAATAAACACCATTTTTTTTACTTTTGGAGTGCTGTGATCCTCTCGTTATGGTATATATGAGCACTTTTTGATCACCTAAGTGCTGATCGCTAGCACCATATCTCATATACAGTGGAGGGCTGCATTTCTGCTTGGAAAGTACACACACACACACACACACACACACACACACAACCAGGCTACTAACACATACACACAGACACCACCATTAGGCTTTTTTCCCATCACACTTTCCCCATACACTTGAGGTATACTTTTACAAGCTGCTAGAAAAGGCTATCAATGTATATTTGGGCATACTGAAAATATATATCTGTTTATATGCAAGGCAGGTGAGAACCATATGCATATTTTACTACTATTTACCATCAGGGCCAATTTTAGGTTTTCTGCTGCAAAACCTGAAAGGGTGCCCCCCTGGCTCCACTTGGAAGGGGAGGGGGGCTGTAGCCGCCCAGATCCAGGTCACCCTGCTGGAAGAAATAGTGAAACTACAATCTCCATCACCCCTCTCATAGCTGAAGTGTGTTACGTGACTGCTACCCCATCATCCCCTCATAGCTAGTGTGTTACATGACTACAACCCCAATCATCCCCTTATAACTGAAGTGTGTTACATGACTACTACCCCCATCATCCCCTCAAAACTGAAGTGTGTTACATGACTACTACCCATCATCCCCTCATAGCTAGTGTGTTACATGACTACAACCCCAATCATCCCCTTATAACTAAAGTGTGTTACATGACTACTACGCCCATCATCCCATCATAACTGAAGTGTGTTACATGACTACTACCCCATCATCCCCCTGATTGCTGGTGTGTGTGTGTGTTACATGACTACAGTCCCCATCATCCCTCTGATAGCTGGTGTGTTACATGACTACTACACCCATCATCCCCCTGATTGCTGGTGTGTGTTACATTACTACAGTCCCCATCATCTCCCTGACTGCTGGTGTGTGTTACATGACTACAACCCCCATCGTCTCCCTGATAGCTGGTGTGTGTTACATGACTACAGTTCCCATCATACCCTGATAGCTGACGTGTTATTGTCCATACTACCTGTCACCTTCCTGATCACGCGGGGTAAACAGAGCAAGCGCAGAAACCACCAAATTCAGTACCACATAAAAACGTGTTTTGTTTTGTTTTTAAATATGATTTATGAAGTATCGAATTGGTATCAAGCATTGAAAAAAAGAACTCAAAATTCTGGTATCGTGACATCACTACTACACACTTCCTCATGTGTGTACCAGTGCAAGCTGTCGTCTGACTGGGCCCTGGTGTCATCATTCAGGCTCTTATCCAGTCAGATAAAAGCAAGTTTGGGGGCCCCCTGCTCCTGGAAGGGCTGACTTGCTGCCCAGGGTCAGGACGTAGATGTAGTACTTCCTATCGCCAAAACTCAAGAGGCACCGGCGGCTGAGAACTCCTTATGGTTGAGTAATCACACTGGATGGTGTCTAATTAAACTGGTACAATAGTGGCTGGAGGGGCCAGTTTCTCAGAAAGTGGCTCTTTCACCCACTAACGTGCTGCTGCAGTTAGACACTGTCTCATTCCCCAGGCCAGATCCCAACATTGTACTCGCTGCTCTTTATCTGCCTACAGTACAGCATTGTTGGGCTTGGGCCTGGGGGCGATGGCTGACATGTTCCATCCCTTGCGCATGCTTCCTTATGGGGATCAGGTGACCGTGGATCGATTCATCTAGGCAAGTATGTGTTTTCATTTTTTCTTCAGAGAGGGGAAGCCTATAAAATGGGCACACTACAGTGATCTACAGGGGTAACAGGGGGATTACCAACAGGGGATATTAACAACTCTATAGGGGGTACTACAAAATGGGGAGGCTAGCAAGGGGGCTACCTACTGGGGATACTACTTATTGAGGGTAGCAGGTGGGTCACACATCGGGGGAGCACACTACATGGGGGATAACTACCAAGGAGATTACCTACAGTGTGGACAGGGATGCCTAACTGCTATATGGGTGTGCAGTGGGGCACCTAACTACTACATGGATGCACAGAGGGGGCCTAACAACTATATGGGGACACTCATAGGGACTAACTATATGGGGCACAGAGAGGGGCTTAACTACTATATGAGGCACAGAGGGGCTTAACTAATATATGGGGGGCACACAGGGGATCTAACTAGTAAATGGGGGCACAGAGGATGCCTATACTGATCTTCCACATAGCCTCCAGTGTACAATAAACCTAGGATCCTCCAACTACAACAACTAAAAACACTACAACTCCCAACATTTACTGACAGCCTGTGGACATGGTATGCTGGAATTTGTAGTACAGTATGAACAGACAATCCTCTGATAACTGCAGGCACTACATAAGGATTTATTGATAAATCTTCAGCACTGATGGTTGTGAGCCACAGATTGTAGCTACCAAGAGGCTCTACAAATCCATCACTTACCCCTTTTATGTAACCACCATTTATTGAAAGTTTGTCCTTTTAACAGCTGCAACTACCCGCATTCCCTAAGAACTTTACTAGTGTAGGGCATTCTGGGAGTTGTAGTCTGACTGAAAACTTGAATCCAGGGTAGAACTGGGTCAGCATGTCATTTCTCATTGGTTCTTTATTGGTGGTCCCCCAGGATTATTTCCTCTGGTGGGACCCAGGCACCCTAGTGCAACACTGGGCGTCAGCACCAGGAGCCACCTTAGTGCGCTGACAGCCTTCTGCTCAGACAAAACTCTTGTGGCTGCAGGCATTATGCCTCCCTCCCCCATAGCTTCAGCGCATGAGTAACGTCCCATCACTCGTGCACTCAGAGTGGGAAGAAGAAGAGATAATGTCTATATGTTACTACCAGCTCTCCCATATCTCTGGCCTGGAGGACCCCACCTACTTCTATGCTGCTGGGGCTTCTTTCTGGAGGAGGAGCAAGGGTGCAGCTAATATCCCTGGGCGCTCCTCCTAATCAGTGTATGCCGCTCCCCGCAGAGCAGCCTTCAGCCATATTTACAGGCACTGTCAGGTGGTTACATACCCTATATATGTCTGGGGCCGATACTACATGCTGTAACTGCAGCAATGCTGACCCACAGAAGTGGTAATCAGTCTGCAGCTATATTGATCAGCTCTGTGGGTAGGCAGAAAACTAGCAGTAAGGGTCTGTTCACACCTACAGACTCGCTGCGTATTTATCGCTGTGAGTTTCTCGCACATAAATCCACAGCGATACTGATTGCTATTAAGTCAATGTATGTGTATTCTTGCTGCGTGTTTGGTGAGATTTTTACATGCAAGTTTTGATTTTCACATGATTTTCACAGGCAAGTTCAACACCACAAAAAACGCAGCTACTTTCATGCAAGTTTGATGCGAGTTCTGCGCGAGTTTTACGCAGCGAGTCTGTACGTGTGAACAGACCCTAAGACTGTATTTGTTGCCCATAGTAACCAATCAGAGCTCAGCTTTCATTTCATTTAGGACCTTGAAAAAATAAAACTGAGCTCTGATTGGTTGCTATGGGCAACAAAGATAGTCTTACTGCTAGACTGTTTTCATACATATAAATTAGAATAAAAAGTGATAAAAAAGACATATGTATTCTAGTATGGAACCAATACGCAGGACCCATGCCCGGATTTTTTAGTACCCTAACAATGCCCCTGCTCTATGGATTATGTTGGCAATGTACAAATATTATTGACTACAGTAATTATTATAAACAGTTGGTGGCACAGCAGCTCGGCTGCATTATGAGCAAGCGGCCTTAGGATTTTAGGTTAAAAATACAGAATTTATTGCAAATTCTTTGCTTTAAATATCATTAGTGCAGACATTGCAGGCTTTGCAGACGAGCTGTGGTTGTTATAGTGATACCTATCTGTTCCTGATGAGTATATGGCTTTGTTTGTGCTGAAGTGAACATTTTCTCTGTATTAAAGATATGTATCAGTTCATTGTTTTATTATATTCTTTTTCTTTGAAAACTGAAAAATGTTATTCTGTCTACATCTTGTTTTTCATGTTATCTCCTTCGTATATAGAATTCACTGATTCATTTCAAATAAAATTGATGGTTTTAGAAAGTCCCATTCACGGATTTTCATCTGTGGAAAAGAGATATTAATTTTTAGCATAGACTCATTTATTTGTGCTTTAATTATGATAATATTTTATTCAATTACCATTACAAACAGAATATGTTGAAAGAACAATGAAATGAAAAATATAATCACATTTTTAAATGTATTTCATTAAAATTTCATACTTTGCCTCTCAAACTATCTACTTTTAGTTACACTGATTGTCTTTCCTTTTAAGAAGCCTTCCAAGTGATTGGCATTAAATGATTTACATAACTTGTGCGTATAAGGACATAACCTTTGAAAACTTGGGCCACAGCCAATCCACAGTTTTTTTTATTTTATAGAGAATACACTATATTTTAGCAGATTATGTATATTAAAGCGGTTGTCTCACCAGAGATAACCCAGTGATAAGTCCCTGATACATGCCACAAGCAGCTGATTTTAAAGTATTATTCCACAGTCAGCTAGACATCTCTCCTGCAGCAGTCATAGTATAACATCATAAATGGCCATCCACATAATACATGAACAGTCTTACAGAGCAAGGCTATGTTCACACTACGTAGGAGACCGGCTGTTCCGTCACCAGGAGGTTTCTCCCTTTCCCAGTAGTGCTTTGCAGTGTGGGCCTTGTTACCATAGATACCAGATGACAGTTATCCTGTTTTCAGGGCCGATTCAAGGGTTTCTGCCGCCTGAAGCAAACCTCAGGCGGCCGCCCCGAGTGATAGCCGGCATCCCCCCGGACCCCCCCCACCCCCCGCCGCCGCCGCAGCCGCAGCAGCCATCTACTCACCTGTCCCACACCGCAGCCGGCCCGCGATCTCTGCTGTCTCCACATCCCGTCAGGTCCCGCGATGTCACCCTGCAGCTGTCACGGACCTCCAGGCTGTGGTGAGTGAGTGGGGTGATCGGGTCCCGCGCGACCCGATCACCCCAGCGCGTCCCCCACCGACCCCGGGCACTCACCACAGCCTGGAGGTCCGTGACAGCTGCAGGGTGACATCGCGGGACCTGACGGGATGTGGAGAGCGCGGGCGACGGGACAGGTGAGCGGCCGCTGTCATTTTTGTTAAGTGATACTTAACAAAAATGACAGCAGGGGGGACATAATGCCGCCCCCTGCCGGACCGCAAAATCTGCCGCCTGAGGCGGAAGGCTCATTCCGCCTCATGGCAGAAGCGGGCCTGCCTGTTTTCTTCCACTGACCTAACCTGCATAAAAAAAATAGTCCCTTACACACAGCTGCAGCAATCTCACTACTAGTGCAATGGTTTTTAATTACAATCGTTTTGTGATCGCTTAAGCCTCACACATAGGTTAAATCGAATTTTTTTCGAACGACCAACGACGATTTGAGAACACGTTCAAAGATCAAAATGAACGATTTCTCGCTCATCGCTTGCTCGTTCGCTATGTTTACACGGAACGATTATTGCTCAAATGCAATCGTTATCGTGCAAATTTGAATGATAATCGTTCTGTGTAAACGCAGCATTAAAGTGGACAGTGTTGCCTTTATTTTTTTTTTAGCAGTGTAGTAGCCAGCCCTCCAAATAGTGCTCCATATACAGAAGTAGCCATCCCTTTCAATAGTGTCCCATATAATAGTCAGCCCCCCATAGTGTCCAAAACTGGCTCCCAAGCTGCAGGACGAGTGTGATTAGGTCACCACATTGCCTGTGCTAGGATGCGACTTACCACTGCATGTACGGAGAATAATTAGAGCGGCACTCCGTGCAGGCTGATGGTGCACGAGAAAAGAAGCGTGGTCCCAAAACAGTATATCAAATGGAATTCCCGGCACTCACCATATTCATCATCTCATAATTTTATTCGGTTCCATAACCATAACAGTGTGAACAGCAGAACGTGTTTCGGCCATATGCCTTTGTCAACTGCCTAATACATAGTGAAACTGAACAAGTTTTTTAAACTTGTTCAGTTTCACTATGTATTAGGCAGTTGACAAAGGCATATGGCCAAAACGCGTTCTGCTGTTCACACTGTTATGGTTATGGAACCGAATAAAATTATGAGATGATGAATATGGTGAGTGCCGGGAATTCCATTTGATTCACCACTGCCTGTGGCCTAGAAGATTATAATATGGGTGGTCAATTGATCTTATCATCAGGCAAATAATGATAGCACTGTGGGCCAGAGTTTGACATGCCCCACCTATATGAATACTAAAAAGGCACATCAGGAGGAGGAGAAATTGATGCAATGGCGGCCCGGTTCCCGTGTACGGCGCCGTTCTATGCACTGGAACCAGCGGATGCTCAAGCACTGGAGGCTGGCCCGTCCGCCCCCAGTGGGAAGGAATTCCCTCCCCTGTATGACACGGCTCCGTTCATTCTAAGGGAGCCGGGTCATAGAGGGGAGGGAATTTTCCTCCCCAGCTTCCCCGTCACAGCGCCGTTCGATCCAGTGGGTTACATCCTCTTTAAGGTAAAATTAAGGGTGTCATTACAAGTACAAGGTACAGCACCATACAAGTCTCATATAACTATGTAGATGAAAAAATAAAAGTGGTATAAGTTTTAGAAGTTGAGGAGAAAAAAAAAGGGCAAAAGTAAAAAAATTGTTTGGTCACAAAGTTTACTTTCTTAGTTCTAGAGGCATTATTACAAGGGTGCTGGAGCCCCAGTAATGTGTCCATGTTAAAAATGACAACCTGAAGATACAAAGGTCTTGAAAACGATGAGGACAATGAGGCCCCCTTCACACTTTCTTGTCAGTTTTTACTGTCAGGAAATCCTGATCAGGAGGCCTCAAATGTCATCAGGAAAGTATCAGGATTTCCTGACAGTAATCTGTTTTTACCTTCAGGAAACCATCAGGAAAAGCCTTCAGGATTCCCTGATCAGAAGAAAAAAATAGGACATGATGGGAGATGTAGTTCTGCAAACTGGATGGTCACAGCTTGCAGAACTACAACTCCCATCATGTCCGGCTGACAGGTCATAATGGGAGTTGTACTTCTGCAGCCTATAACCACCCAGGTTGCAGGGCATGATGGGAGTTGTAATTCTGCAACCTGGATGACCACAGGTTGCAAACTCTCATCATGGACTGTCAGCAAGGCATGGTGAGGGTTGTATTGTGAAATCTCACCTGTCCTCAATCCTGCTCTGGCTGCTTGTCCTCCTCTGTCATGTGAGGTCCGGGGGTCCATTCGGCACTGCTGAGGTTCAGGGTGGACGGCCAAGCGTTTAGGCGTGCGTGTGTGTGTGTGTGTGGGGTTTGGGATTCGGGCAATGGACAATCTGAGGTCCCGGGGGGGGAGTGATGAGCAGCGAGCTGATATCCATGGGAGTCTGGGGGGCAGAATGGGGGGAATTCGGCAGTGGCGCAGCTGAGGTCGGGGCGGTACGGAGGGTGAGCGGCAGTCACTGCGGTCCGGGGTGGGGAGTTTGTTTTGGAGAGTGTGAGCGGGCGTCGGACAGCGCTGTGGTGAAGTGCTTCTCCGGGGGGAGGGGCGGTCTGGTGGCGGACAGCGCCGTGATGAGGTCCTGGTCTGTGGGTGAGAGTGTGCTGCGGCTGTTGGGGTGCCAGCATCCCGGCCACTTTCCTGATGTACATCAGGAAAAAGCCCGTGATTCCGGCGCTCCCATAGACTTCTATGGGGGCGTCCGGGACGGAATTCCGGACAAAAATAGGACTGGTTCTAAAAAATCCGGTCCTATTTTCTGGAACGGACACCTTTCCGGACTAATGAAAGTGTATGGGTCTGGATGGTTTTTCCGGACGTGTGAAGGGGGCCAGACCCAGCAACCCTTGGTATACGGATCACTAAGTGTCCGTTCACACTGAGCAACAATGGCGGACTCCGCTTAAAATTATGCAATTTTTACTCAGCGTGAACGGCCCCTGATGCCTACAGGGCACTCTATTACCATTAGCAATGATCTTTATACAGGGGATTGCTGGGGGGGGGGGAATTACATTATAGTTTTACAGAAAATTGCTGGGGGCACAGGTCATGTCCTCCCTCCAGGTCACTGCTCCCCTGTTATATACCAGTGCAGACATTCTATCACAGCTCCCCTGTTATATACCAGTGCAGACATGTGATCACTGCTCCCCTGTTATATACCAGTGCAGACAAGTGATCACTGCTCCCCTGTTATATACCAGTGCAGACATGTGATCAATGCTCCCGTTATATACCTGTGCAGACATGTGATCACTGCTCCCCTGGAATATACCTGTGCAGACATGTAATCACAGCTCCCCTGGAATATACCTGTGCAGACATGTGGTCACTGCTCCCCTGGAATATACCTGTGCAGACATGTGATCACTGCTCACCTGGAATATACCTGTGCAGACATGTGATCACTGCTCCCCTGGAATATACCTGTGCAGACATGTGATCACTGCTCCCCTGGAATATACCTGTGCAGACATGTGATCACTGCTCCCCTGGAATATACCTGTGCAGACATGTAATCACAGCTCCCCTGGAATATACCAGTGCAGACATGTGATCACTGCTCCCCTGGAATATACCTGTGCAGACATGTGATCACTGCTCCCCTGGAATATACCAGTGCAGACATGTGATCACTGCTCCAATGTTATATACCAGTGCAGACATGTGATCACTGCTCCCCTGTTATATACCAGTGCAGACATGTGATCAATGCTCCCCTGTTATATACCTGTGCAGACATGTGATCACTGCTCCCCTGTTATATACCAGTGCAGACATGTGGTCACTGCTCCCCTGTTATATACCAGTGCAGACATGTGATCACTGCTCCCCTGTTATATACCAGTGCAGACATGTGATCACTGCTCCCCTGTTATATACCAGTGCAGACATGTGATCACTGCTCCCCTGTTATATACCAGTGCAGACATGTGGTCACTGCTCCCCTGGAATATACCTGTGCAGACATGTGATCACTGCTCCCCTGTTATATACCAGTGCAGACATGTGGTCACTGCTCCCCTGGAATATACCTGTATTGTGATATGTGGAGGAATGTCCTGAGCCCAACTGCACCCTCCTCTGTGCTCCCCTGGAATATACCTGTGCAGACATGTGGTCACTGCTCCCCTGTTATATACCAGTGCAGACATGTGATCACTGCTCCCCTGTTATATACCAGTGCAGACATGTGATCACTGCTCCCCTGTTATATACCAGTGCAGACATGTGATCACTGCTCCCCTGTTATATACCAGTGCAGACGTGATCACTGCTCCCCTGTTATATACCTGTGCAGACACGTGATCACTGCTCCCCTGTTATATACCTGTGAAGACACGTGATCACTGCTCCCCTGTTATATACCAGTGCAGACATGTGGTCACTGCTCCCCTGTTATATACCAGTGCAGACATGTGATCACTGCTCCCCTGTTATATACCAGTGCAGACATGTGATCACTGCTCCCCTGTTATATACCAGTGCAGACATGTGGTCACTGCTCCCCTGGAATATACCTGTGCAGACATGTGATCACTGCTCCCCTGTTATATACCAGTGCAGACATGTGGTCACTGCTCCCCTGGAATATACCTGTGCAGACATGTGGTCACTGCTCCCCTGTTATATACCAGTGCAGACATGTGATCACTGCTCCCCTGTTATATACCAGTGCAGACATGTGGTCACTGCTCCCCTGGAATATACCTGTGCAGACATGTGATCACTGCTCCCCTGTTATATACCAGTGCAGACATGTGGTCACTGCTCCCCTGGAATATACCTGTATTGTGATATGTGGAGGAATGTCCTGAGCCCAACTGCACCCTCCTCTGTGCTCCCCTGGAATATACCTGTGCAGACATGTGATCACTGCTCCCCTGTTATATACCAGTGCAGACATGTGGTCACTGCTCCCGTTATATACCAGTGCAGACATGTGGTCACTGCTCCCCTGTTATATACCAGTGCAGACATGTGGTCACTGCTCCCCTGGAATATACCTGTGCAGACATGTGATCACTGCTCCCCTGTTATATACCAGTGCAGACATGTGGTCACTGCTCCCCTGGAATATACCTGTGCAGACATGTGGTCACTGCTCCCCTGGAATATACCTGTATTGTGATATGTGGAGGAATGTCCTGAGCCCAACTGCACCCTCCTCTGTGCTCCCCTGGAATATACCTGTTCAGACATGTGATCACTGCTCCCTACATCTGGCAGACTAGCTGACTGCAGGAGAGAAGGCTGATGTACTGTATATAGCTAGCCAGAACTAAGCACAGAGCTGACATGGGCTTTGTGTTTATGTGAGGGCTCTCCCTGCACTGTGGGAGGGTCGGGCTGACACACTGACAGCCCGGCCTCTGATAGCAGAACACAGTTCACAGCTGCCTCCTACTAAACCTAGTGCTGTATACAGTATATGCCCTGGCTGGACAGAGCATCAGAAGCTAGGAGGATAGAAATACACTAAGGACAGGGGTTTAAAAACGTTTTCTCAGTTGCAGCATGTACCTTGTGCAACTGCAGCAACACAGCATCCTCCTCATGGTACAGCAGACCTCACTGTGCCTGGGTTGGAGCCGACTGTGTAACAAAACCCCGCCCCCTTCCCTCTGTGTGTGAGAGCTGCCCTGCAGACAGAGCTATTGTAGATCCGGCAGGCGGAGGGATTTCACTACAGCACAGACACAGGAGGTAGGTAGATATTCGCATGCTCGACCAGAAAATCTCTCAGTTGGACGGACAGAGGAGCCTTTACTATCACCAGCAGGGGGTGTCATTCCTCTAATGACAGCTATTTATCTTTATAGGGGAGCATTATTTTAATGAAGTGTACATTACAAATATGCTTAAATTCTTGTTCTGGAGTAAAGTATATTCACTTCACTTCATGGCAGAACCCCTTTAAGTACCGGCCGGATGATCTTTCCGGCCGCAGAGCTCTGATGCGGGCGCATCATCGCGTGCCCGCATCAGAGATTCCCATCGGCAACAACGGCCGTACTTTTACGTAGTGTGAACATAGCCCAAGTCTGTATTGTGATATGTGGAGGAATGTCCTGAGCCCAACTGCACCCTCCTCTGTGATATCTATATGGGAGGTCATTGGGACAAAGGGAATCCTTGTGAGCCAACCCCTTTAAAGGGGTTATCCAGTGCTACAAAAACATGGCCACTTTCTTTCAGAGACAACACGACTCTTGTCTCCAGTTCAGGTGCGGTTTTCAATTAAGCTCCATTCACTTCAATGGAACTGAGCAGCAAAAACTCGCCCAAGCTGGAGACAAGATTGGGGCTATCTCTGAAAGAAAGCCATGTTTTTGTAGCGCTGGATAATTCCTTTAAGGAATTATGTGTCTCAGTATCCCGTTTTTTATCTACTTCCTTTGACAAATGTTTCTCAAACCTATCATTTTGACAAGATACTTTTTTTTCTTGCTTGACTGGAATGCTAGAAACATACCAGCCCAAGACATCTAAACAGGCCATAATTTATATTATAGTAGCAGAGGTAAGTGACTGTCAGACAACTACGATACTGTGTATCTCAGTGGAACAATATAATGTGTTGCTCTGCCCAATCAATACTCTATGGATCTTAAAGCGAATGTACTATTAGTTACCTTCACTTTAAAGTGACACTGTTACTCCCTTTTTGCATTCTGACTTCTCTACACAGGTGTAATTTTATTAGTTTTTATACCATACAGCAACAGCACCACTTTGCCCCGTCCACAGCATCACCATAGGCCCTGCCCCTTTGTGATGTCATCGGCATATAGGCCCCACCCCCTCAACACCCATTGGTATGGGCCAACCTAGAGGGGTTGGGGCCTAGACTGTTAGGCCAGCCTCTTCCTATAGTTGGCAAGGGGGCCTATGTGCCTATGATGTGATGGAGGGGTGGGACCAATGGTGGCGCTGTGGGCGGGGCTAAGTGGTGCTGTTGCTGTGAAGCCCCGCCCACTTAGCACAATCTGCAGTTGATAAAAGATCACTTTTTACTTGAACAAGCACCATAACATATGATATAAAATAAGATATTAAAACTGCTAAATTTACCCATTACACCTGTGTAGAGAAGTCAGAATGCAAAAAGTGTTGCATATGAATAATATGGCGCTGGCATGGGGTTTAATAAAAGGATTGCGGCCCGATTTCCACACAGCCAAGCAACCCCTGCCATCACCATAAATCAACCCCACCTTCCCCGGACGCCGTGCCGCACCACACAGCCCAGCACAGTCAGCCTTACAATGTAGAACCCAGTACCACCACCACCCGAACACCGCTAGCAGCGCATGATGAGTGACATTACAGACATTGACATGCAGGGATAAGGAGGCAACGTGGTACCACACCGGTCACTTAGGTAATGCTGGCCAGGGCGGGTTAGTAGATGCGCTGCTAGCGGTGTTCAGGTGGTGGTGATACTGGACTTTTCACTGTGATGCTGAGGGGGTGCTGGGCTGTGTGGTGCGCCTCGGCTGATGGAGGGGGATTATTTATGGTCGACGGGGGGGCAGGTTTGATTTATTTAGGACGATGGCAGGTGTTGCTGGGATGTGTGTGGCTATGGCTGACAGGGGTACTGGGCTGTGTGGTGTGCCACAGCTGATGGGAGGTGGGGAATTATTTATGGTAATGGCAGGGGTTGCTAGGCTGTGTGTGTGTGGGGGGGGGGGGATTGTAGTGTGATGGCTGCAGCTGACGGGGGTGAGGGGCCATGTGTTGTGCCGCGGCCACTAGTATTTTGTGATGGCAGGGGTTGCTGGGCTGTGTGTGTGTTTCGAGGGTTGAGGTGTGATGTTGTAGCTGATTGGGTTGTGTGGGGGGGTTAGTTGGGGTGTGGTGATGGGGTGCTCAGCTTTGTGTTGGGGGGATTGTGTGATAGGGGTTGCTGGGCTGTCTCTGGGGAGCCTCTGCTGTAATGGACTGTGGTGATATGATGTGGCTCTTCTAAATTATCAGCTCTGCTACATCATTGGCTTTGCTATATTATGTGCGCATCAGCTTTGCTACATTATGGACTCTGGTACATCATGTAAGTATTAGTTCTGCTACATAATCAGCTCAGTGACATCATTGGCTCTGCCACATCATGCACGCGTCAGCTCTGCTACATCATCAGCTAATATGGAAAACATATGCGGTGTACTGTAATATACTGAGGGGGCAGTACGGAACATGTTTATGAAGACTTGGTTAATCTTTTCGCATAAGACATTACCTTGTGGATAATACGCAGTCGTACACAGTTTCTTGCATTCGTGAAAGTTGCAAAGCTGTTGAAATACCTGGGACTTGAAAGTAGGTCCTCGGTCAGACAACACTGCCTCTGGACAACCATAATGCTTGACATATTCTCGGTAGAAAGTGATGGCAGTAGTTTTGGCTGTTAAATCCTTCACTGGTATCACAACTACCCATTTTGAATAATAATCCACCATTGTCAATGCATAGGTGTACCCAGACAACTTTACATGGTCCAGGGCAACAAACTGATTTGGTCTGTGAGAGGTGGTAGGATGTAGAGGAGCTCAGGCTTTCTTCTTGACGGCCTTAGACAAATTACATGCTGGACACTCACCACACCAATTCTTTATATCAAAACACATTCCTATCCAGTAAAAACCTCTGTCTGATAGTGGCTTCTGTTTTGTGGACCCCAAAATGGCCAGACTGGTTGTGATAGGCGTCCAAGACAATTTTGGCATCATGCCTGGGGATTAAAATCTGATGGAGTCTTTTTCCTGAGACAGGATCCAGGGGATTCAACAATCCTTTGTTGATGAACAGTCTCTCTCTGTCTCCATAGGCCTCTCAACTCAACAACAGGGTATTGCCTTCTTAGCCATATAGGAATTCTTCCGGCTGTCAGATAATCAAACATTTCTTCCAAGACACGAAGAAGGGATCTGACGTTTGCTTGGAAGCTTCATCAGTCTGGGTAGCAGCAACAGCCCACTGTGGGGGGAACCTCTTGTAGAATGGTGGCATTTCAACATTTTCCCATTCATCCTCCTCTGGAGGTTCTTCACCTGTAGGCAGATGGGATAAGAGACCAGCATTAACATTGGTCTTTTCACCTTGGTACTTTATGTCAGCGTTGAAGTTTGCTAGTCTTGAGGCCCAATGTTGCTCAAGTTCACCTAGCTGTGCGGAATTGAGATGGGCTAGTGGATTATTATCCATGTACACTGTGAAGGGAGTTGCAAGATAGTCCTTTCTCCGTATTTCTCCATAACATTTCTCCATAAAAGCCCATACTAAAGCCAAAATTCTTCAACTTTTAAATTTTTAATATAGGCCAAGCGGCATTAGTATCAGCCATAGATGGGATGTGCAGCCGTTCCATTCTTTCCAGTTCGTAAATTACAAATCTATATAACTTTCTTAAACCAGTTGATTTGAAAGAAAAATATTTTTGCTAGACAACTCCTTTAGTCCTTAGAGGACCGGGCCAATTTCAATTTTTGCGCTTTCGTTTTTTCTCCTTGTGCCTAAAAGGTCATTGCAGTTGCATTTTTTCACCTAGGAACCCACATGAGCCCTTATTTTTTGTTCCACTAATTGTACTTTGCAATGACAGGCTGAATTTTTTCATAACAAAGCAGAACAAAATAAAATGTGTGGTGAAATTGGAAAAAAAAATAAATACATTTCATTTGGAGGGTTTTTGTTTTTACGCCGTTCACCCCGGGGTAAAAGTGACTTGTTATATACTGTATGTTCCTCAAGTCATTACGATTACAACAATATGTAACATGTGTAACTTTTATTTTATCTCATGGCTTTTAAAAAATTCAAACCATTGTCAAAATATATGATCCTTAAAATTTCTCTATTCCTATGCTTATAGCGCTTTATCCTTTGGTCTATGGGTCTGTCTGAGGTGTCATTTTTTGTGATATGATGTGTTCTTTCTATTGGTACCTTGATTGCGCATATGTGACTTCTTGATCGCTTTTTATTACAATTTTTCTGGATTTGATGCGACCAAAAATGCGCAATTTTGCACTTTGGGATTTTTTGCGCTTACGCCGTTTACCGTGCGAGATCAGGAATGTGATAAATTAATATTTTAGGCGATTACGCCGCTTGGCCCCGCTCTGAAGTCCCCTAGGCGTCCCAGGATGTACGAGTACGCCCATGGTCGTCTAGGGGTTAAGCATTTGAAGGGTTTTATTTCCAAGCCATGCTCCATGACTACTTGGAATACTTCAGCCAAGTGATGGAGATGTTCCTCGAGAGTACACAATGACATCATCTAAGTATAAGAGAACACTTTGAAAGTTCACATGAACCAAGCCGTTAAAACGTTGCAGGAGTGCTGCATAGTCCAAATGGCATACTGGTAAACTCATATAAGCCCATGGGAGTGGTGAATGCTGTTTTTTCTTGATCCTCTGGAGCCACAGGGACTTGCCAGTAACCACTAGTGAGGTCAAGCGTAGAGAAATAGGCAGCAATGGACTCCTCCATGCATGGGAGAGGGTACGCATCTTTATGGGTGATGTTATTCAATTTGCGGTAGTCTACGCAGAAGCGAACATTGCCATCTTTCTTCTTTACCAGACTGATAGGAGCAGCCCAAGGACTCTGACTCTCTTGAATCACACAGGTGTCTTTCAACTGCTTGATTAACTTTTTTTCCTGTTGGTAGTTGCCAGGAGGGATTGGCCGATGTTTTTCTTTGATGTATGGATGGTCACCAGTATTGATGCAGTGTTGGAATAAACTGGTTTTGCCAAAATCCAGGGAATATTTACTGACATTTGGCAACATTACAGACACCGTTGATCTGCTAAGAGGAAGTATTAGCGTCTCTGGTGTTAAGTTCATCTTACCAGAGGGTAGTAGACTGGTTAGGACCTTTAGAGGTAGCTTTGATGGATTTCTGGTAAGCTAGGGTTTTTTCTTCCAGAATGTCTTCAGGATCCTGCTAGTATAACTGGGCGACTATGGTGAACTTTGGGAGTTCAGCAGTGGATTCACTGAGGTTAATTAACCAAACAGGAACTTTTCCATTGGAGACTGTAACAATGCTTCTTGCAGATTTTACAAGGAGATGGCCATTAACTTGGACAGAGTCAATTAGAGATTTGTAGTCAGCATTTTCAACTCCAGGTTGAACTCAGTACTAGACCAAAGTCTTACTGTTGGCAGCCAGAGTGATGGGACTGATATCTTTAGTGTGAACTCGGCAAATCTCTCCTCTGTGGTTGGTGAACTTCTGCTGGGTGGTGAGTAATGAGCGAACCGGTTCGCCTGGTATGGGATCCGGTTCGGATTTTCCCCCCAAAAATTTTTTGTCTGTACTTAAGCCACAAGCAGCGTGCAACCTGCAGTGTGAACAGATCCTATACACCGCCGCAGTTAACTGACATGTCAGTTTTCTGCGGCCGGAATTCACTGAATTCCGGCCGCAGAAAGACCTGTCAGTTCACACAGTGAAGCGAGCGGCTCTGGCCGCTTGCTTCACAGTGTGCTATGGGAAGCTCTGATGCGGGCGCGTGCTCATTTGCCCGCATCAGAGCTCCGCGGCCGGAAAGATCATCTGGCCAGTACTTAAGTACCGGCCAGGATGATCTGGGCAGAGACGGAACGGCCGGTCTCTTAAGTTGTGTGAACATAGCCTTAAAGTGTGTACTGTATATCACATCCGTCTTATCCTGAGAGACTAAAATACCTGGTTCAGGTGTATATCATTATATCTTAAAAAAGTGCTATATATTACAGAAAATACTGTTCTCATCTACCAAGTGTAGAAATCATAATTTGAATATAAAGTCATGGCACAGCGGCAGAAGGAAACCTCACAAAGCGTTTCAGGCAGAGGGCAGGGCAGAGAGTCTGGCTCAAGGGGCAGAAGAGGAAGTAGCACAGGAAGAGGGTCCAGTGGCAGGCCTGAGCTTCCTTTGTCACACCAGGGTCGTGTCCACACATCTAATTCCACAGTCCTGGAGTGTCTGGCTCACACTTCGACGTCCACAAGGATGAGTAGTGAGACATCCAGCCAGGTATCTGTGGGTACCTCAGACACGACCCTGACTTGGCACAGGCACGCAGCAATTCCCCCACGTCCTCCATCTGACATCCTCAGCAACATCCCGCTAACTTTCAACCCGCCGCCTGCAAGGGAACTGTTGGCGTCTATGAGCAGCCAACTGCTCTTTGATGACGATGAGCACGTGGAGGAAGAGACAGGGGACAATCAAGTGCAGGGCATAGCTGTGTCGGAGGCGATATCAGAGCAGGCCCATGTTAGGCCTGGCAGGAGAGCAGTAGGTAGTAGACGAGAGAGGGCTGGGCAGGAGCCTGATGAGGATGATAGCATCATTCTGGATCAAGATGATGCTACATCGGATGTTACATGGCATCCACGGCAGGATTTGGCTTATTCGACAGATTCATCAACCGGGAATCCGTCCACCAGCAGGCCCGCCACAACTAAAAAGCAGACAGGCAGCAGTAGTCAACTAACAAGTCGGAAGCGTACTCGGGACAAGCAGATGACCACTGGGGAACCCTCCTCCACTGCAGGTCCTAGTATCGTCAGTGCCCGCCCATCCTCGCAGCCTGTCGGTACTAGACTCTACACCTCGCCTGTGTGGCAGTTTTTAAAAAAGTGCCCAGAGGGTACCTATGTGGTCATCTGTTGCCTGTGCGACAGGCGCATTAAAAGAGGCAAGAGTTGCCATCCTGGCACCAGCGCCATAACTGCCCATATGAAGCGCCACCACCTTTCTGCCTGGGAGAAACGCGCTGATAGTTGGTCACAGCAGACCCAGGCAGAGCCGCAGTCAACAGCAGCAGGAAGCAGCAGTAGTCTGTGGAAGGGAGTGGGGCTTCACTCCCTTCTTTGGCAGGTGGCCCCTGTGTTGCTAGCAGTAGGCAGCCTGGCATCATGGAGTCCCTATACCGGAGGCAGACTTATGCACCCAGCAATCAGTCAAGCTTAATGCCCACCTGGCCAAGTTGCTGGTGCTCCAGGCTCTGCCGGTTAAAGTTGTCGACACTACTTTTCCAACACAGCTATCCCGGCCATGTACATTTATGTTCGCGAAAAGGTTGCTGACTCGCTGAAACATTCAGTGAGCAGACATGTACATTTAACCACAGACATCTTGAGCTGTAATTATGGACAAGGGCAGTATATGTCCATTACTGCTCAGTGGGTAAATGTAATATGGCCGGCGGACCCCCAGCAACTTGGCCAGGGAAGGGCGATGACACCACCCCGTTGTCACAGCAGGGTTTCTGTGTCTCGGTCCTCCTCCACCTCCTCCAGTAGGTCGAAAACCTCCTCAACCTCCAATGTTTCTCCCTTGTACCACTTGGGTGTAGCACGGAGGTGTCACGCCGAGCTGCACCTAGCCTGCCTGGGTGAAAGGAGACACAAAGGGGAAGAGCTGCACCTCCTGCTCTAGACGGAAATTTTCTCGTGGCTGACTCCACGTCATCTTAAAGTTGGGACGGTGGTGAGTGAAATTGGGATCAACATTCTCTCCGCGCTGCGTCGAGGAGGTATGAGGCACGCCCCGTGTATGGCACATGTTTTAAACCTAAAAATGAATTATTATAGAGAGGAGCTGGGTGCACAGTTAGTGGCAACCTTTGGAACACGGCGCTCTCATTCACGCCATTCCCACCAGGGCCACACCAGCAGCGCTGCCTCCTCCACATCCTCCTCTAGCAGCTTGGGTGGCATGAGCAGCGGCACCAGTCTGAGCCTGATGTCCATGATGCAGCCACAGGCAGCTGGACATGGCGGCACACCTCAAACAGCAAGTCCAGGTGTTTTTGGACTCTATGTTGCCACCTAACGTGCTGGAACCACTGGACTACTGGGTGGGAAAATTAGATGTCTGGCCACAACTCGCTGAATTTGCTTTGGACATACTCTCCTGTCCGGCCAGCAGTGTGTCATCTGAGCGAGTTTTCAGCGCAGCAGGTCATATTGTCAGTCCCAGGAGAACCAGATTGTCCTGTGATAGTGTGGAACGTCTGACTTTCATCAAAATGAACGCCACATGGATGGATAAGGACATTGTGACACCTGCCCCTGATACCACAGAGTAGGATTTGGTCCTGTTGTCAAGATGTAGGACCTTTACTGCATCTATTATGGCCTACATGTGAACTAGACCTTACTGGTCATTCCGCCCTTCCTGCTGCCCTACTACCTCTCGCCTGTCCATGGTCCTCATTATTCTGATTCTGCTGCTCATGTCACCCCATTACAATTGCTACTCCTGCCCTGGCCTCCATCTTGGCTACTGCTGGGCCTTCACTGGCCTCATAATTGGCTACTGCTGGACCTTAACTGGCATCCATGTTGACTACTGCTGTGTCTGCCCTTGCCTCCTTGTTGGATACTGCTGGGCCTTGACTGGCATCTAGGTTGACTACTGCTGTGCCTGCCCTTGCCTCAATGTTGGCTACTGCTGGGCCTTGACTGGCATCTAGGTTGACTACCGCTGTGCCTGCCCTTGCCTCAATGTTGGCTACTGCTGGGCTTTAACTGGCATCTAGGTTGACTACTGCTGTGCCTGCCCTTGCCTCCTTGTTGGCTACTGCTGCTCCTGCCTGGCCTCCATGTTGGCTATTGCTGATCCTGCCTGGCCTCCATGTTGGCTACTGCTGATCCTGGCTGGCCTCCATGTTGGCTACTGCTGATCCTGCATGCCCTCCATGTTGACTACTGTTGCTCCTGCCTGGCCTTCATGTTGGCTACTGCTGCTCCTGCCTGGCCTCCATGTTTGCTACTGCTGATCCTGCCTGTCCTCCATGTTGGCTACTGTTGCTCCTGCCTGGCCTCCATGTTGACTACTGCTGCTCCTGTACTGGCCTCAAATGACTATTGCTGGACCTCCACTGGCCTTCAATGACTACTGCTGCTCCTTCACTGCATTTGTGACCTTTTTCCTGCATAGACCCTGTAATGGTGAATATTGAAGTCTAAAAAAAAATTGACTTTGAGATATGGAAAAGATAATGATGTTACTGACATGTAGAGCCCTAAATTCAATCAAATACACTACCCCCGTATCATATAGATGTTTTTAACCATGGGTCTCCAAACTGCGGCCCTCCAACTGTTGCAAAACCACAATTCCCATCATGCCCGGACAGCTAAAGCTTTGGATTTGGCTGTCTAGGCATGATGAGAAATGTAGTATTGCAACAGCTGGAGGGCCGCAGTTTGGAGACCCATGCTTTAAACTATGAAATCCGAAGAAATCCGAAATTCGGTCGGATCGAACTTTCCGAAAAAATCCGAAAGTCCGGTCGGACCGAACTTTTGAAAAGTTCGATCATCTGTAGTGGTAAGCACTCTAATGGTTTTTTGAACTGCTTGCCTGTAATGGGAGGAAATAGCAGGCAAAGAGGCGTGCAAAGCATTCAATAACTCAGAAAACAAATGACGTACTACGTTCATGCCTAACACTATGGCTGTACTAACTCTCTTAGATTCAGTCACTACAACAGCTTTGCGTGGCAGTTCACCATCACCAATTTGCAGGGTAGGCTCCCAGTAGCCTAATTGAGAAATGGGCTGACCATTACTAGCAATTAACTGAACTTTAGCCTTGTCAGTCAATCTGAATACATGGGGGTCCCAATATTTCTCAAAAGTCTATCTGGAAATGGTGGTGACCTGGGAACCGGTGTCAACAAGAGCTGCAAGAGGAACACCATCAATCTATAGTTACTTGCTTGCCTTTGGCATTACCTCCCGAGGGTCAGCCCTTGAGCTTAGGGGTGTCCCGTTTAACTGATTACACTGTGTGACTTGAAATGTCCATACCGGTGACAATGAATACAGTAGGGATGTTCACGCTCTTGAAACGTCGTTGGTGGGGGCCTATCTGTGTTGGGAGGATAAGGGTGAGGCTCTGAAGACAATGGCCTACTAGCAGAAGACTCATGGGATGATGAGGAGGAATGGCTCTTTAAAGCGGCACTATCAGCAGGTTCTTCCTACAGAACCTGCTGATATGCTGCAGTAGGAGAGGACCACAGCAGCAAGTTGCTGATTATTAAGTTTCTCTGTTCCCCTGCACTGTTTTTAAAATCGGTAATTGCTCTTATGCAAATTACTTGCTTAAGAGCATTTGGGGCGACGGGACAGCTTTCTTGCGCCGGCACCGTACATAGAGCCCACTATGCATATATGAATATGCATAGTGGTTGGGAAGGAAGGGGACAGGCTCGGCGGTGCTCAGAGCCTGCCAGCAACGCCCCAAATGCTCTTAAGCAAGTAATTTGCATAAGAGCAATTACCAATTTAATAAACAGTGCGGGGGACCTGAGAAACATAATTATCACCACCACTTGTGCAAGTGTATCTTGAGTAACACTGGTGCTAACAGGTGTAGATGCTTGTGCAGCTTTGGTGGCTTGCATAGGTGGAACAGAAGGATGTAACTGTGTAACAGAAATTTCACAAGCAATGTCTTGGGAATAAGTAGTAGAAGTATAAGTGATGCATGGTAAATCAGTTCCTATGACTTGTAGTGCCAGAGCTTTAAAATCAAGGAATGACATGTTGGGCTTTTGTGCTGCTAGCATGCATAACTGACTCTGTATCAGTCTAGAGACCACACCTTCTATGAATCTGTCTGTGATGATACCTTCAGCAGCAGAAAGGTGTGGTCAACTTGGCTTATGGCCCTATTTCACAGGTCGTTTAGAGGAGCAAACAAGCGCTCTCAGCGCTAGTTTGCTCCTCGTTCCCCGCTCGCTGCCGCTGCTATTCAGCGCGGCTGCAGCGAGCGGGTGAGTGCGGGAGGGGCTGCCCGGGCAGCCCATAGGATACAGCAGCGTCTGCTGCTGATGCTCCTATTCAACGGAGCGATGGCAGCAGATCGTTGCTGTATCAGTCGCTTGTTTTTCAACATGTTGAAAAACAAGCGACTGCAACGATCAGCCGGCATGAACATTGTCGGCTGATCGTTGCACTCTATTCCACCAGACGATTATCGTCCGTAGCGGCCGAATATGGGCGATAATCGTTCTGTGGAATAGGGCCTTTAGTGCTCTGTATGCAGATTGTAAAACAAGTGCATAATCTCGGAGGGTCTCAGCTGGTTCCTGATGTCTGTCATAAAATTTTATGTAGATGGTGGATGGATTTTTCAGTGGCGGGCCAGGAACGCACTTCTTCAGCAGCTGGACCTGTCCTAGAAGCAATTGTATCTGCTGAGTAGGAGAAAGTGAGACAAGTTCAAGGGTTTCTCCCTAAAGCTAGCAAAGGTGTGAGGCTCTCCCCTATAGTTGGGAAGACTGGAGGTTCCTATGAAGAAAAGTAGACCAGTAGCAGCAACTGGAGCAGGAACAACATTGGCGTTGACAGCCTGGGATGCAGGAGCACTGGTAGATGAGGCAGGACTGCTGGAGAGAGCTTGATTAATAGCTTGAGGATCAGACGTATTTGTAGCAATTGATACACTGTCCCTTTAAAAAAAAAATTGTGTGCCTGTCTCTTTAAGAAATTCAAAACTTATGCAGCAGAAAAGTCTCTTCAAATTCCTCCCCTCTTTATCTTGAGTACCACAGTAGAAATGAAAATTGCTCTTATCTGTCAGCTGATGAGACTGGTGATACAGATTGCAGGCTACAGGTACAGGCTGGAGTGATGCAGCAGCGGTGGATGACAGACACAGGCTGATTGGAGGAGAATGAAGGCACAGGGAGTGAGGAGCGGAGCAGCGGTGACAGCACGCTACAATACAGGCTGAGCTGCTGCACATGGAGTAGGTAAACAGAGGGGCCATTACAGCGGCGGCCATTTTGTGATGCAAATTGCTGCCTTTACAGCAGGGGTGAGTGATTCAGAGACAGAAGCCGAGTCAGTGTGGAGCTAAGCACAGCAGCTAAACATGGAGTAGATAAACAGATGGGCTAGAGGGTGAAGGCAGCAAAGATGCCGCCACAGCAATGGCCCCTCTGTTTACCTGCTACATGTGGAGCTGTGCCTAAGGAGCGTTGTGTCACTGACTCACCCCCTCTGGTAGAAAATGGAAAGCAGTCCAAGTGGGTGACGTGGGTCCGAGTCACACTCCTCCTGATCTAACAGATGCAGTGTGGGGCCCATGGCCGGCTTCCCTCCCTTCTCTCCTCGCGGTCTGCTTCTCTCTCTTTAGTGCGCAGCACAGCTAGCAGTTGTGCCGCGCCCTGCTCTTCCGTCGGTCACGCCCCCCTCACATTGAGTCTTCTTATAGGCTGCAGGACAAAGGACAAGCAGTGCCAGCACTGCTATTCTATCTGTATCTGTGTCCAGAGAAGGACACATCACCTGCTTGAAAAAGGCTACAATAGAGACCCGAAACTTCGCGCACTGGTGTGCATTAAAACCCACATTCTTTAGGAAGTGCTGTCTCCATGCTTTTTTACAGAGGAGGACGCAAATACAGTTTTCTTTGCAAGCCACTGCCCAGAGATCTCGGGCTAAGCCAGTGGCTGGAAGCAGTGAGCGGGACCTCCCTGTCAGCTAAGCGGCTGCGCACCGAGTAGCTAAAAGGGAACATTGGCCGGGACCCTTCTCCTCTCAGCATATACACAGGGAAATGTCTTTAGGGTAGCTTCACACACACCATATCGCTGCAGATTTTCTGCTGCAGATCCACAGCAGATTTGATCTTAATAGCTGAACACAGCATTAAATCTGCACAATCAAATCTGCTGCAGATCTGCTGCGGATCCTGTACGTGTGAATGTACCCTTAATAAAAGTCTTTACACAGTAGTGGTTTAAGTTATTGGAAAGTTTACTTGAAGAATAACTCTGTACAATCCAATACAGGGGCATCTGATGATGAATATTTGTTGGCTTGATCAGAGTCCTTAGCTTCAGGGGGGGTACCCTGGTTACTATAACTTGGATTTGGTAGATAGGATTACAAGAATAGAGTAAACAGACCTGTTCCAGGGACATTGCGGTTTCCAGCGGTTTCTTTGTAAGGGTACGTTCACACGTTCACACATCAGATCCACAACGGATTTCTCACAGCGAATTCACTGCGAGACCTGCTGCGGATCCCTGCCCAGTAAACTCTATTGGCAGACAAACTCGCAGTAGTATGCACATCCTGCTGCGAGTTTGTCCACAGCCTGCCCTGTTAACCCCCCACCGCCGGAGCCTATACTTCACCAGGTCCCTGCTCCGGCTTTCTTCGGGGTTCTTGGTGTCTTTATGTCCCGCTCAGCCAATCAGTGCGCTGCGGCGGGGCAGCACACTGATGGGCCAGAGCAGGACGTGCCGAGAACCCCCGAAGCAATCCGGTACGTGTGAACGTATCCTCACAGTGTTTCTCAACTCCAGTCCACAAGACCCACATACAGGTCATGTTTTGCAGATATCCCATACAACAAACAACTGTGGCAGTTACAACGAACAGCTGTGGTAGTTACTGGTGCACTGACTATAATTATATCACCCGTGAAACCCTCAAAACATGACCTTTTGGTGGGTCTTGAGGACTGGAGTTGAAAAACACTGCTTTATAAAGGTATGTGTGAATAACTATTTGAAGTTACTGAAAAGAGTTTAAAGAAATGACGCTGTCAACGCTCACTGGCATGTAGGAAGAAGACGCATGAACACATTGACTTGAGATCCAGGAAGATAAGGACAGCGAATGGGTAACACTTCACCAATCTGACAGCAGGCACTAATAAATACAGAGAATGTCCAACTGAGATTTTGAGGACAAGTAACATAGTAAATAAGGTTGAAAGAAGACAAGAGTTAATCCTTAAAGTATTAATCCTTAAAGCTGCCTGAAAACAGGTGAGACTGAACCTCAAGCCTGACCGGATTACTGAGGTGATGCAGGGAGCCAGCTTTCCCCTGGCCAATCACTAGAGTCTGATGGGTTGCAGGGGAGGAGCACTGATCAAGCTCAACACTTATTTACAAACATATAAATTGAACAATCAATATTCTCCTTGTGGGTTGCTATGGAAACTGTAATAGCACTTGTACCACTAGAGGTCAATATATAACAGCATCAAACAAATACATGACAGAAAACAATGCTCATTTAATACATTACCACAAGAGAGACCAGGAAAAGACACAAAAACATAGGCCCCAATACAGACAGTCCGGGGTTGCCAACTGCAACAATATACCTCCAGACTCCTGGCGATATATACTGGACTGGGCCATTACACATACTGGGGTGAAATCAGTGAAAAAACAGTCCTGTGTTTACTGTGCAATAGTGATGACAGCAGTGGGCAAGAAAGAAAGCTATAGGGGCAGGCATGCAAACGGACCAATCAGAAAAGCACTGGATGATGGGAGATGTATTTTCCTGGCAGGCGCCATTGTAGATTTAGATCGGCTTTTAGGAAAACTTGTAACTCAGGAATAGCTGTAGATAGACAGGAGATTGCTCAAAATACTCAGGGGGGTTTAGTGAACAAGACCAGCTAGGTTTGGGGGCATTTCAATTTTTTAGCACGTAGGTGGATAACCCCTTTAAGTGGCTATGCATAGTATAGCACACTTCTGTTCACTGTATAGGAACCAGAACTCCTGTCAGAAGATGAACCAGATTTGGCACACATATGCTCCTGAGCTGGGCTAGTGGCTCTACTTCCATTACCCAGTATTGTCTGAGCAGTAGGCATATACTCAGCTCACCTTCTACTCTTGTACAGTACCAAGCTGTGGCTGACCAGGCATGATGGTAACTAGTTTTGCAATAGCTGGAGGGACGCATGTTCCCTTTCCGTGCACTTTAATAAGGCTTTTCAATATGCCATTAAAAATAGAAGGCAAAGTGTGCCTCTACATAGGGTCATCCTCAGCATTAGTGATGAGCGAACAGTAAAATGTTCGAGTTTAAGTCGAACGGTAGTGGTGTTCGGTTCGAGGTTCGACTCGAACCCCCATTAAAGTCAATGGAAGATGTTCGGGTAATTTTTATACCTATACAGGTGAGGAGAGCTGGAATTACCATTTAGAAGAATAAACTGGATACATGGGACAACTTAGTGAAGAAAATTTGGCTCTAAGAATGACAAAAAAAAAAGAGAGTAAAATACTTCATTCCTTTCAATGGATAACTGAGTTGAGATAATGATATAGCAGAGTTGAGGTAGTAAAGTAGTGATGTAGCAGAGTTGAGGTAGTAAGGTAGTGATGTAGCAGAGTTGAGGCGGCAGTGATGTAGCACAGTTGATACGGTAGTAACGTAGCAGAGTTGAGGCAGCAGTGACGCCAGTTGTAGGTCAATCAGCTATATGGAGGTCACCCGGCTTTCTCAGCATCTTGTATAGTAGTCAGTAGCTTAGGTTCCTGAGCTTGTCCCTAAGTCCCTGAGCTTGCTAAACACCCCACTAACTAACTAACTAGATAAGCACGAACTAACTCGAACGAACAGTAAAAAGTTCGGTTCAAGTTCGAGAAAATCGAAATGTTCGACTCAAACTTAACTTTTTTTGAACACTTCGATCAACACTACTTAGCATCCCCCAAATCAGTGCTATTTCCAAATATAGAAACTCATAGTGTCTCCATGCTTTCTTCCTTCTGTGACACTTAGGTAGAGATTTATCAAACTGGTGTAAAGTACAATTGTCTCAGTTACCCCTAGCAACCAGATTCCACTGTTCATTCCTCACAGAATGTGGAATCTGATTGGTTGCTAGGGGCAACTAAGCTAATTCTACTGTTCACCAGTGTGATAAATCTTCCCCTTAGTGTTAAGAGAGGAGAAAAAACGTCTTCAGGGAAATATATGTTCTACCTATACGACATTACATCTCTCTGTGTAAATTGTGTTATTATGACAAACACAAAAATATAGATTAAATACTAATAAAAAAAAAGTAATTTTGAAAAGAAAGCATTATAACCATGTGATTTAGTTAACAAATTGTGGATTCAGCATTTATTTATTTTGAAATGTTATTACTCTGGTTCTGGAACATACATCAAAAGTAGAGACTATTTCTTCTTATATAGAGGATTCTATTTTGCCTTTTAGTGTGTTCCATTTTTAATAATCTTATGATTACATCTTTACATCTATTTTTGTTCTCTGGCTGATCAGCAAGAGGAGCTTTTTATTAAATTTGTTGCTCATTTCATCTCAGAACTGTTTCATTTCTTGACATTTTCTTGGTGTTTTTATCTGACATTTGTATATTTGTAAGTTTACTGGGACATTTTCATTTTTAATCTTTAAAATACAATAATTGCTTCACAAACATAGGGTAATATTATTCTTTCTGCCAAGATAGATGATATTAATTGAGATAATTCCTTAACTGAAATTTATAATGTATATTTTTTGTTTGTTTGTTTTTTACCTTTGACATTTTATTTGAATGTTAGGGGCACCTTAGCACTAATTCTTTTCATTGTTGATATGTTTTTTTAAATGCAAAACAAAGCACCTTCACATACAGTTTTTACTTTTAACCCTTCACTAGTAGTCCATGGGGCCTCCAAAAAAGCTGCAGGAGAAGTGAGAGTCATATAGACTGGGGGGAATTTATCAAGAAAAACACCTGGCATATGCCAGACAAAAGGCGCAGATTTTTGCGCACATCGCATTATTTGCTCAAATCTGCACCTTTTCACTGGCATATGCCTGGGTTACCAAATTGCTTGGAAGGGGGCATGGCAAATTGCCTGAGTTGTTATGATTTATGCCTGCTAGCAGGCGTAAATCATGGCACAAAGCTAGGTCTGCTCCGGAGAAGGTGTAGTTTTCTGTATTAACCCACAGTGCAATGCCTTGTAGATTACAAATACGAGCCAAGTACTAGCCCTTTGTGTAGATTGTTGGAACAGTTTCCAAGACCTCTCGTTGGTAAAGAAACACTTAAGAACTCTACGGCTGCATCCATTTCTGGGTCTGGGACATTTCCACATTCAAGCTAGGGAGCATTTCCTGTGGGATTACACCCCACCCAGCACCTTGCCCTGTTTCTGCCAAAGGGGCTTTCAAGCTACCATGCTCCTTTACCAGGGCACTGCAGGGAAATTAAAGTGACTCTGTACCCACAATCTGTCCCCCCCAAACCACTTGTACCTTCGGATAGCTACTTTTAATCCAAGATCTGTCCTAGGGTCCGTTCGGCAGGTGATGGAGTTATTGTCCTAAAAAACAACTTTTAAACTTGCAGCCCCATGCCAAACGGCCGTGGCTTGGAGTATCTGTGTCCTAACTTTGCACCACCCCTCTATCCCTCCTCCCCACCCCCTTTCCTTTTCCTCTGCAGTGAACACTGCATAGGTGCTTTAATGATCCAACCCATGTTCCGTGCTGACACAGGTGATAAATAGTAGAAAATCTGCCTGGGGCATTCCTAATGTTGAGAAGGGTGGGGAGGAGGGACAGAGAGGTTGTGCCAGCCTAATGCATACACAATCTAGGCCACGACCATCTGGCACAGGGCTGCAAGTTTAAAAGTAGTTTTTTTAGTACAATAGCTGCATCACCTGCTGAACGAACTCCAGGACAGATCTTGAATTAAAAGCAGCTATTCAAAGGTACAAGCAGTTTGGGGGGCATATTGTGGGTACAGAGTCACTTTAAACACTGCCAAGTTTCCCCACAGCTGAATATCAGAAGGCTTAGCAGGTGTTCACTTGGTGATCTGGTTGTTGTCAAGGGACCTTGGTGATAAGTAGTGATGTCCAAAGTGGAGAACTCCTTATTTGTGGGAAATAATGTTCGCTTGTTTTTTTTGTTTTTGTTTTTTTGTTTGTTTAATGACATAGATTGTAAGTCTTCACAGGCAGGGTCCTCTCTCCTCATGTAAAAGTCTGCCATTTACCTTATTCATGTAATCTGTTTTTATCTTGTAATGTTCCTGTTTGTTAACCACTATCACTTGTATTAGGCTCCGTTCCCACTGAGCAAAGGTAGCGGAATTCCGCGACGGAATTGTCCGCCGCGGAATGCCGTTAGCCTCCCGCTCATAATGGGACTCCATGGGAGGCGCGCGCTCCTGCCCTGTCCGCGCTGAAGAATGAACATGTTCATTCTTCAGCGCGTACAGACCAGCAGCGCGCGCCTCCCATAGACTGCCATTATGAGCGGAAGGCTAACGGCATTCCGCGGCGGACAATTCCGTCGCGGAATTCCGCTACCTTTGCTCAGTGGGAACGGGGCCTAACACTCTGGCATCAAGGGCACTTAAAAAAAAAATACTAATATTGACTCTTTTTTAACCCCCTAGATGACCCTGTGCATACCCGTAAGTCCAGCGGTCGCCTAGGGAAGTTCTGAGTGGAAGCTCCACACGACATAGTCATGGAGGTGGGATCTTTACATCCGGCACCGGCCGGGGTCTGCGCCGTAATCTCGCACGGTAAACGGCGTAAACGCAAAAAATGCCAATATGCAAAATTGTGCATTTTTGGTCGCTTCAAATCCAGAAAAATTGTAATAAAAGCGATCAAAAAGTCATATATGCGCAATCAAGGTACCGATAGGCCCCATAGACCAAAGGATAAAAGCGCTATAAGCATGGGAATGGAGCGATTTTAAGGAACATATATTTGTTAACAATGGTTTGAATTTTTTACAGGCCATCAGATACAAGAAAAGTTATGCATGTTACATATCGTTGTAATCATAACGACTTGAGGAGCATATATAACAAGTCAGTTTTACCCCAGGGCGAATGGTGTAAAAACTAAAAAAAACTAATATATATATATATATATATATATATATATATATATATATATATAAAAAATTCAATTTCACCACACATTGAATTTTATCCTGGTTATGCAGTGTACTTTATGAAAAAATTCAGCCTGTCATTGAAAATTGCAATTAGTGGCACAAAAAATAAGGGCTCATGTGGGTTTTTAGGTAAAAAAGTGCAAGTGCTATGGCTTTTTAAGAACAAAGAGGAAAAAAACGGAAGCGCAGAAATGCAAATTAGCCGGGTCCTCTAAGGGTTAAAGAAAAACTTTCTAGTAGCAGAAACTCACATACTGGAGACTTCATTCCAATATTTTCTGTACAAGGGGTGGGTTGTTTGCTTTATGGCAACTGCAACAAATGTCAGTTATTTTAGAGTCAGTGTACGTCCCTTCCATCAACTATTACCTGTTGCCTCTGTAATATATATATATATATATATATATATATATATATTGTGGCATGGTGGGGCTGTAGGAGGCAGTTCTATGCCTCTGGAGTGGGAATTGGAGTTCAGGTGGAGCTCCTGCTCCAGATACTCCACTCCAGTCCAAGAGCTAATGAGGCTCTGAAACCACCTGGTGGAGCTCTATTAGAGACTCCAGAGCTTCCCAGGTGATGGCTCTCAGGTGAAGACTCCCAGGGTGGGAGAACAGGCAGCACTAGGCCTGTGGGAGCTGCAGACAAGAAGTCTGGGTGAGACCAGTGTACCTGGTCAAGTGGAGCAGTAGGCTCAGAAAGTCAGCTAGGGAAGCTGTAATGTGTTAGTCAGTGGCTAGACAGCCCAGGTTTTATTTTATTGGCAGTGTTGCCTATGTCTTGTGTTTTTTGAACGGATAAATAAAGCTGACTGAGGTCAGTATAAAGTATACAGCACTGACTGGACTGCAGTTTGTGATGTGCCAACCGTCTCAGGCCCAGGAGATGGCGATCCCAGCAAGTGAGTAACCCCCAGATTGTCACTATATATATATATATATATATATATATATATATATATATATATATATATATATATATATATATATATATATGCCATCATTTAACAGTGAGAAAGTCTGGATTGGGTAGGGACATTTGCCAGACTCTACCCACTCTCTGTTCTGAGTGATGGTTTCCACTTTATAAGCCTCTATATATCTACCAATACTAAGGAAAATAGTAAAATAAGTGTGAGCCCAGTTTATTCTTCAAAGAAGGTAAAAAAAAACAAAAAAACAACAACAACAAAGTTTGTGGCTATGTTCACACTGTGTATAAAATGAGAAAAGGTGATCGCTTTTTCTTTTGTAAATAATGTCTGTTATTACCGATTTTAAAATGAAGTCAATGGAATGCATTCAAGTTAATAAAATGATGGCCTCCCAATGCACATTGTGTATTTCAATGGATTAAATTCAATGGAGTTTTCAATTCAAGACACACCCTAAGGTCAATCAGTCCACCTGAACTAGAATAATGTAATTCTACTTTACACCAGTTTGATAAATCTCCCCCATAGTGTTTTTAGCTGCATATTTTTGATGTTGCATGTTTTGAAGCTGAAAACATGAACATTATTTTGTCTTATTTCCGGGCTTCAAACTTGTAACAAAAGACAAATCATGCAGCCTAAAACACTGTATATGTGGATGTATCCCAAAACAATAATCTAAGGACCCTTTCACACATCCATTAAATCTGTCTGCATTTGAGGACTCATTTATTTCTATGGCCCCATACACACATCCGTACATGTTATGGATGTGTGTTGGGACCATAATAAGGCCCGCATTTGTGGCACAGATCCCCTATCTTGAATGTAGAGGTCTCTGCCCCAGACATATTGCAGACAGCTTCTAGCAAGACCATGGATGTGTAAATGTGGTCAAATATTAGCCAATGCTGTAATAAAACTGAAATGGACAAAAACAGCTACAGTAAAAATAGACGCTAAATAAACATAAATATAAAATCTGCTAATCCTAGAGGTTCCCATAATTTTGCCACTCACAAACATGTAATATTGAATAATTTTCCCCATGTGTTGAATAATCTGTTTGATTTGGTACTCTATAATGTTATTTAAAAGTTATGCAGAAACCTTTAAGCACCATTATATTTCAAAATATTGCACAACATTATTTTCCATTAAAACCACTTTATTTGCCGACGTTTAGGCTCTGTGTAACTGTTTGCAAGGTTAACCAACAAAAGGTCTTTATTGTGAAATTAAATACATTGTTGATCACAGGCAGAGATTTCTGTAAACTTTAACCCCTTAGTGACCGCCGATACGGCTTTCTACGGCGGTCACTAATGGGCCTTATTCTGCTGCCATCAGCTTTTTACGGCGATGGCAGAGAATAAGGCTGCGGGGCCGGGACGGCCCCCACCCCATCCCCCCGGCTACCGGAGGTAGCTGAGGGGTTGGGGCAGTGTGTGAGGTCCGTCCCGGCCCCCCCCCCTTACCGACGATCGCCGCTATTAACGTTATAGCGGCGGCCGTCGGTAAAGAGGATTACCGTTGCCGCCGCCACCTTTCATCTCCCCCCGCCGTGAATCTACGGCGGGGGGAGATGAAATAAGTGTATATCAGACCCCAGATCAGACCCCCCTAGTGCCCCGATATAACTAACCCCCCTCCCCCGGCGGCCATCATTTCCAAGATGGCCGCCGCCATCGCTGTGAACCGACTAACGTCGGTTCACAGCGATTAAAAAGTTAAAATGAATGAAAGCCCCATGCTCTCCGCCACCGGAGGTAGCGGAGAGCATGGGGCAGTCATCGGGGACCCCCCTGTGGGGTCCCGGTACAAGCGATCAGCGGTATATACTATATACCGCTGATCGCTTGTACCATGTGCTCCCGGCACTTTTTATCCCCTGTCACCATAAATGATTGGTGACAGGGGATAAAAAGTGATGTCCCCCCACCCCCCAAGTCGCCCCCCACCCCCCCTGTCACCCCCGTCCCCCAGTCACCCCCCCCTTCCCCATATACGTTACCTGCTCCTGGAGCTCCTTCCTCCTCGACGTCCTGGCTGGTTATGAAGTGCGCATGCGCTTCACAACCAGCCAAGCTCTGAAAATTTAAAGTGACAGAGACCAATTTGGTCTCTGTCACTGAACTATGATTACTGTGATAGAAAATATCACAGTAATCATAGTAATACAGTGAAAATGAATGTATAAAGTACAAAAAGTGACAAACATACAAAAGAATAAAACACACACTTTTTATTATAGTAATAATTGCAGTTTACTCCCAAATTACCCCTAACCCCTCCCCAGATTACCCGTAACCACCGCACGTTGCTCGTAACCACCGCACGTTGCCCGTAACCACCGCACGTTGCCCGTGACCCCCTCCAGATTGCCCGTAACCACCCCAAATTACATGTACCCACCCCAGATTACCTATAAGCACTTCAGTTTATCAGTAACAATCCCAGATTGTCTGTAACCCTTCCAGGTTGCACATAACCCCCCCAGGTTTCCCGTAATCATGCCAGATTACATGTAACCCCCCCCAGATTGCACGTAACCACCGCGCGTTGCCTCTGACCACGCCACGATGCCTCTGACCATGCCACGATGCCTCTGACCACGCCACGATGCCTCTGACCACGCCACGATGCCTCTGACCACGCCACGATGCCTCTGACCACGCCACGATGCCTCTGACCACGCCACGATGCCTCTGACCACGCCACGATGCCTCTGACCACCGCACGTCGCCTCTGACCACCGCACGTCGCCTCTGACCACCGCACGTCGCCTCTGACCACCGCACGTCGCCTCTGACCACCGCACGTCGCCTCTGACCACCGCACGTCGCCTCTGACCACCGCACGTCGCCTCTGACCACCGCACGTCGCCTCTGACCACCCCAAATTGCCAATGACCCCCTCCAGATTGCGGTGCCCATGTCAGATTACAGGTACCCACCCCAGATTGCCTATAAGAACTTCAGTTTATCCATAACCACCCCACGTTGCCCGTAACCACCCCAGATTGTCTGTAAGCACAGCAGGTTGCCCGTAACCAGCCCACGTTGCCTGTAACCACCCCAGATTGTCTGTAAGCACTGCAGGTTGCCCGTAACCACCCCACGTTGCCCGTATCCACCCCAGATTGTCTGTAAGCACTGCAGGTTGCCCGTAACCACCCCACGTTTCCCGTAACCATCCCAGATTGTCTGTAAGCACAGCAGGTTGCCCGTAACCAGCCCACGTTGCCCGTAACCAGCCCACGTTGCCCGTAACCAGCCCACGTTGCCCGTAACCAGCCCACGTTGCCCGTAACCAGCCCACGTTGCCTGTAACCAGCCCACGTTGCCTGTAACCAGCCCACGTTGCCTGTAACCAGCCCACGTTGCCTGTAACCAGCCCACGTTGCCTGTAACCAGCCCACGTTGCCTGTAACCAGCCCACGTTGCCTGTAACCAGCCCACGTTGCCTGTAACCAGCCCACGTTGCCTGTAACCAGCCCACGTTGCCTGTAACCAGCCCACGTTGCCTGTAACCAGCCCACGTTGCCTGTAACCAGCCCACGTTGCCTGTAACCAGCCCACGTTGCCTGTAACCACCCCACGTTGCCCGTAACCACCACACGTTGCCCGTAACCACAGCAGGTTGCCCGTGACCACCCCATGTTGTCCGTAACCACCCCAGATTACCTGTAAGCACCTCAGGTTGCCCATAACCACCCCTGGTTGCCCGTAACCACCCCACATTACCTGTAATCTCATTTTTTTTATTTTATTTTAGTAACTGCGCTATTCTAATAACCATTACTAGCTGCGGTTTTGCTCCTGTAAATTGGCGCTCCTTCCCTTCTGAGCCCTGCTGTGTGCCCATACAGTGGTTTATGCCCACATATGAGGTACCGTTTTACTCAGGAGAACCTGCGTTACAGATTTTGGGGTGAATTTTCTCTCCTGTTCCTCGTCAAATTGAGAAATTTCAAACTAAACCAACATATTATTGGAAAAATTCGAGTTTTTCATTTTTACTGGCCAATTTTGAATACTTTCCTCTAATACTTGTGGGGTAAAAATGGTCACCACACACCAAGATGAATTCTTTGAGGGGTGCTCTTTCCAAAATGTGGTGACTTTTGGGGGGAATCTATTCTGCTGACACTACAGGGGCTCAGCAAACGCACCTGGCGCTCAGAAACTTCTTCAGAAAAATCTGCACTGAAAATGCTAATTGGCGCTCCTTCCCTTCTGAGCCCGGCTGTGTGCCCATGCAGTGGTTTATGCCCACATATGGGGTACCGTTCTACTCAGGAGAACCTGCTTTACATATATTGGGGTGACATTTCTCTCCTGTTCCTCGTGAAATTGAGAAATTTCAAACTAAAGGAACATATTATTGGAAAAATTCGAGTTTTTCATTTTTACTGTCTACTTTTGAATACTTTCCTCAAATACCTGTGGGGTCAAAATGCTCACCACACCCCAAAATATATTCTATGAGGGGTGCACTTTCCAAAATGGAGTGACTTATTGGGAGATTTTACTCCGCTGGCACTACAGGGGCACTGCAAACGCACCTGGCGCTCGGAAACTTCTGCAGCAAAATCTGCATTGAAAAAGCTAATTGGCGCTCCTTCCCTTCTGAGCCCTCCTGTGTGCCCATGCAGTGGTTTATGCCCACATATGGGGTACCATTGTACTCAGGAGAACCTGCGTTACAAATTTTGGGGTACTTTTTTCCTCTTGTTCCTCGTGAAATTGAGAAATTTCAAACTAAACAAACATATTATTGGAAGAATTCGAGTTTTTCATTTTTACTGTCTTCTTTTGAATACTTTCCTGTAATACCTGTGGGGTCAAAATGGTCACCACACACCAAGATGAATTCTTTGAGGGGTGTACTTTCCAAAATGGGGTGACTTATGGGGGGTTTTCTCTCTGCTGACACTACAGGGGCACTACAAACGCACCTGGCGCTCAGAAACTTCTTCAGCAAAATCTGCATTGGAAAAGCTAATTGGCGCTCCCTTCCTTCTGAGCCCTGCTGTGTGCCCATACAGTGGTTTACGCCCACATATGGGGTACCGTTGTACTCAAGAGAACCTGCATTACAAATTTTGGGGTGCTTTTTCTCTCATGTTCCTTTAGAAAATGAGAAACTTTAATCTAAACGTATATATTATTGGAAAATTTAAATTTTCATTTTTTTTACTGCCTAATTGTGAATACTTTCCTCCAGCCCCTGTAGGGTTAAAATGCTCATTATACCCCTAGATTAATTCTTTAAGGTGTGTAGTTTCCAAAATGGGGTCACTTATGGGGGTTTTCAGGATACCAGACTTCTAAATCCATTTAAAAAAAGAACTGGTCCCTAAAAAAATCAGTTTCACGAAAATGTGATAATTTGCTGATAAATTTCTAAGCCCCATAACACCCTAAAAAAGTAAAATATGTTTACCAAATTAAGCCAGAATAAAGAAAACATATTGGTAATGTGACTTAGTAACTAATTTATGTGCTACGACTTTCTTTTTTTAGAAGCAGAGAATTTCAAAGTTCATAAAATGCAAATTTTTTTAATTTTTCATGATATTTTGATGTTTTTCACAAAAAACACACAAAGTAGTGACCAAATTTTGCCACTAACATAAAGTGCCATATGTCACGAAAAAACAATCTCAGAATCGCTAGCATACGTTAAAGCATCACTGAGCTATAAGAGCATAAAGTGAGACAGGTCAGATTTTGAAACATTAGCCTGGTCATTAAGGTCCAAACTAGCTGCAGCACAAAGGGGTTAATAATCATATAAGGAATGAATACTAAGACCTATTAATGTAAAGACATTCATTTTTTTGTAAGGTCATTTGAATTGAAAAGTTAGACAGAGAATGTTCAGAAATGCACAGTTGAGGCTGTGTTGTTAAAAATATAGATAACACAAAATCACTCATACATGTTTACTACATTTTTTTTTTTTTTTACAGATACTGGAAATTTTTGTTTTTTACAGGTCTGGACAACTGTGTTGCGTGGTCAGTACTGTTAACTTTGTAGTGCTTGAGTCCAGATTTCAAATCCAATCTAAGACAAAATGCATTGGCACTATGTAAGCAGTGGGAATAAGTATAAACTACTTAACCCTTTAAGGACGGGGCCAATTTTCGTTTTTGCGTTTTCATTTTTTCCTCCTTGTGTTTAAAAGGCCATAGCACTTGCATTTTTCCACCTAGAAACCCACATGAGCCCTTATTTTTTGTGTCACTAATTGTACTTTGCAATGACAGGCTGAATTTTTGCATAAAGTATACTGCGAAATCAGAAAAAAAATTAAAAGTGTGGTGAAATAAAAAAAAAAACGCATTTCTTTTATTTGGGGGAATGTGTTTTTACGCCATTCGCCCTGGGGTAAAACTGACTTGTTATGCATGTTCCTCAAGTCGTTAAGATTAGAACGATATATAACATGTATCACTTTTCTTGTATCTGATGGCCTGTAAAAAATTCAAACCATTGTTAACAAATATATGTCCCTTAAAATCGCTCCATTCCCAGGCTTATAGCGCTTTTATCCCTTGGTCTATGGGGCTGTATGAGGTGTCATTTTTTGCGACATGATGTTTACTTTCTATCGGTACCTTGATTACGCATATAAGACTTTTTGATCGCTTTTTATTACATTTTTTCTGGATTTGATGCGACCAAAAATGCGCAATTTTGCACTTTGGGATTTTTTTGCGCTTACACCGTTTACCGTGTAAGATCAGGAATGGGATTAATTAATAATTCGGGCGATTACGCACGCGGGGATAGCAAACATGTTTGTTTATTTATTTATTTACTTTTATTTAAAACCTGGGAAAAGGGGGGTGATTCAAACTTTTATTAGGGGAGGGGGCTTTTTACTTACAAGTAGGGATGGTCCGAACCCTCCGAGGTTCGGGTTCGTATGAACCCGAACGCTCTGCATCAGATTCCCGCTGTCTGCCCGCTCCGTGGAGCGGGTGGATACAGCGGGAGGACCGCCTGGAAAACTGGGATACAGCCTACGGCAGCAGGTACAGAGATAGCTCCTCCGGGACAACGTCCAGCGATCTTCCCCACTAGACACCAGGGAAGTGCTGCAGCCGGTAATCAGAGGCAGCTGTCAACTTTGACAGCTGCCTCCGATTACTTGATTAGCGGGCATGACGATCACACCGTCTTGGGCTACACGGTCTTGGGCTACACGCGACACCCTGGATCTCGGCGGTTCAGAGCGGGGCCGCCTGGAGACATATGACGTAACGGTACGTCATATGTCCTTAAGAGGTTAAAGAGGATTTTCAATCTCTAAATAATACTCAGAGCTATAGACACAGGCAGATAACAAGAAAATTATACCTGTCTCTTAGCAAATAGCTGTTTGCAAAGATATAAAATAACATTTTCCTTCCAAGCTGCATAGAAGCAGTGTTGAGTTGCAGCTTGCACAACTCTCTGGCCTAATTGACATGTACAGCTTTTGATTCCAGCACTGAGTCTTCTGCATCAATTTTGCAGGACAGGGAGAGGGTAAGAAACATGCATGCTGCAGCTCAGCACAGCCCCTGTGACACTTGAAAAGGCAACATGATTTTATAATTTTGGTCTAAACGACCGCAGCGAGTATGTAATTGTACCGCCCTTAACCCCTTCTGCTCCCCCGCTGTGTATATACTTTACCTGTCCTCGCTGCACGGGTGTGGCGTCCTGCTCTCCTGTCCGGCCAATTAGTGTGTTGCCGAGCCGCAGCCACTGATTGGCCGGGCGGGAGAGCAGGACGCCGGACCCGTGCAGCGAGGACAGGTAAAGTATATACACAGCCGGGGAGCAGAAGGGGTTAAGGGCGGTATAATTACATACTCGCTGCGGTCGTTTAGACCGCAGCAAGTATGTAATGTATGGGAACTTCCAGGACCTGCTGGGCTCGCAGCGAGAATCTCGCTGCGAGCCCGTCCGTGTGAATATACCCTAAGAGAGGAATTTGCTGCTGATTCAGCAGTGGTAATACTAACTGGTGCTCTTTTAAATATTAACAAAAGCAAAACACTGTAGTTTACAGAATACAGTCATTTTATATGTAATCTAAACCGATTCCTAAAACAATGTATTTGCAATATGTTTTTTTTTTATTAAACTGGGATGTAGAAATAAATTTTGCAGATACAGAAGCTATGTCCAAATTAATTTTTGTCTTACCCTATCTGTTTCAAATGGATAATTGCCATGAGACATAAATAATGAGCTCTAAGGAGTAATTTTTCCTTAAGGAGATATATGAGATTAGAAAAGAAAGTGACAAGATCACAGTGATTAATTCTGAAGACGACATTTCCTTCCCAAAAGCATAAACAACAACATGTTGAATTGGAAAGTCCTGAGGACCTCACAAGCTACTGTAAAAGTCATTTGCAAATAGATTTTCAATTTTTCTTTTTATTCTACAGTTTATACTTGGATGATCCAGGTAATAGAAGTATTCCCTGTATATTTCTTACTATAGTGAGTGAATTTTACATTATATTGGTATGCATTGATACAAATTTCTTATTCCTTACTAAACAAAAAGCCAAATTACTCTTCCATATTCTATGTGTGCACAGCAAATATGCAAATCCTCCACTATTGCAGATTTTTTGGAGACTCGTTGAAGTCAATGGGTGGCAAAATCCACAGCAGATTATGCACGAGTTAACCTACCCTTACTTTAACCACAAGAAAAGAAAAAAGAACCAGAACTAACTAGTGTAAGAAAAAAAGTTTTTCCATTCCTTGTTAAAAAAAATGCTGTATTTTAGTTTTATTAACCCCTTAAGGTGAAAAGCCAATTTTCGTTTTTGCGCTTTTGCTTTTTCCATTTTATGTTTAAAAGTCCATAGCGCTTGCATTTTTTCACCTAGAGACTTATTTGAGCACTTATTTTTTGTGAAACAAATTGTACTTTGCAATGACAGGCATTATTTTTCCATAAAATATCCTGCGAAACCGGAAAAAAATCATTTGCGCTGTCAAATTGAAAGAAAAAACAATTTTTTTTGTGATTTCGGGGAGTTTTTCATTTACGCCGTTCGCCCTATGGCAAAACTGACTTGTTATGCATGTTCCTCAAGTTGTTACGATTACAATGATATATAACATGTATAACTTTTATATTATGTGATGGCTTTTAAAAAATTCAAACCATTGTTAACAAATATATGTTCCTTAAAATCGCTCCATTCCCAGGCTTATAACGCTTTTATCTTTTGGTCTATGGGGCTGTGTGAGGTGTCATTTTTTGCGCCATGATGCTTACTTTCTATCGGTACCCTGATTACGCATATACGACTTTTTGATCACTTTTTATTACATTTTTTTTGGATTTGATGCGACCAAAAATGCGCAATTTTGCACTTTGGAATTTTGTGCGCTGACGCCGTTTACCGTGCGAGATCAGGAATGTGATTAATTAATAGTTCGGGCAATTACGTGCGCGGCGATACCAAATATGTTTATTTATTTGTTTATTTATTAATTTATATTAATAAAATGGGAAAGGGGGGTGATTTGGACTTTTTATTAATAAAAACACTTTTTTCCTTTTTTTTTTACATAAACTAGAAGCCCCCCTCGGGGACTTGTATATACAGAGCACTGATCTCTCATAGAGATCAATGCTGTGTATATACACAGCAATGATCCATCGGTCCATATCCAATGATATCGGTGATAGATTGCTATGGCCTGCTGCAGGCTATAGCAATCTATTGCCGAGCCGGGATCAGCGTCAGTGCGACGCTGAGGCCCGGGCCGGCCAGAAGAAGCGATCTCGCCCCCCCCCCCCCCCCCCCCGTGATCGCATCGCAGGGTGAAGATCTGTCCCACTAGACACCAGGGATGTTGTGCATAAAGCACTTCAATGCAGCTGCCAGGTTTGACAGCTGCATTGAAGTGCTTAATTAACCGGCGCGGCAACGGGACCCGCGCCGGCTAATAGAGGCACTGCCCCGATGCAGATTGCAGCCGGGATCGGTGCCGTTCAGAGCGGTCTGAACACCCCCCACGGCACCATGACGTACCAGGTACGTCATGGGTCGCTTAGGGGTTAAATCCACAGGTTAGGATGAAGTGTGTAAGGCAACACACATTTCATTTCAGCCTTCTCCTACTCTAATTCTCAATCTTTCAGCAAATTAAGTTAGAGGGTATGTTATCACAACAGAATTTGTGGTCTTCGCTTGAAGTTCCGCATGTCCCATAGACTTAATGATGATCTCAAAGGAAATCTGTCATAAACCTAAAGAATTGTCATGTAAAAATGTGTAAAGGAAAACGCATGTAAAATAAATTTGTTTGCAAGTAGTGTAAGCCTGGTACAAATTGCTCCAGATGTTTGGCACAGGCAAGGTTGGATCATGTACCCCATATTACTGTATTTTTGTTTACTGATATTGATTAGTTTGCTCAATTTCTTGTAGATTGTAAGGTTGGACATGAATTAGATTAGATGAACCCCTTAACTGGGACTAGCAGATCATCTGATGTGTATATGGGCCTTTAGACTCTCTTCTGCTATTACATGTTGTAGAAAAGTATCAGGTATGTTGGATTTTACATACCCTATCCTTTTGCTGTTGAGAATATAAGCCGCTACATAAGGTGTTTTGCATCTTTGCTCCCACTTTTTATTTAGAACACATGACCAGCCATACCGAGCACGTATATCTATTTTGCGATTAAGATAGATAGAATAGATGGAATTTGTTAGCTCCATGGCCCCACCTGAGGTGCTGACAGTGTCCTGTAGTTGGCAGTCCCCTAGTGAGAATGGTACCTTGGGGTAATTTGTCCGTGGAGTGAATTTTGCACAATACCGGGTCTTCTACTGTAATGAAGAGTCAAAGAGGAGTTGTGGCTTATCATTTGTGCTGCACTCTGGAACACCTCACCACTGCTTTTTCCTCCTTCTCCTTCATGAATAAACTCTGCTGCCGGCCTACTGATCTCTTATGCTGTCAGCTTGTGTCTGATTGCAGATCAGTCCTCTGTAGGGAGTTTATGTCAGAAATAAACACTTAGCTATAGTATATCCTATCCCACATGTGTTAGAGCCATGGTCTACGGATAAATAATCTGTGTAGACACCAACAACAGTTTTTTTTCCTAGATTTGATTCCTCTGATGGAAAATAAAAATCGTTATAAATTCACTTAACGGCCAGTCTCATACGTAGTGTGCACATAGCCTAAAAGTAAAAGAAGGACACTAAGGTTTTGTTCACATTTAAAAATGTGACTAAAATGCTTTTATATGACAGAATAGATACTTAAACATATACAGGGTACCAAAAGCCTACCTATAGGCTTTTAAAGATCAAATATAGTCTGTTTATGACTACGTTTGGTCTCCTTCCACTGTTATATGTTTTATTTGTAGCATAAAATAGCGTAGATGGCTAAACTACTCCCATTTACAAATAAAATGTATGTCAGCATGAAGCCGACCATATGTTGTCATAGACCACATTTGGTCTGTATACATACAGCGTTGTCACATTTTTGGGTGTGGATAATGCCTAAGGCTTTCGAATGAAAGGTAATGGAAATGTAACAGGACATATTTTTAGCATATATAAAGCATAAATATTATATTATAGAAGCATTACTACTGTATGAGAAGCAGCCCTTGGATGTTGCTCTATTTATTTGAAACTATCAGTACATCTAAATGCCTAGTATACACTTTCAGCTTTTGCCTTTCTAAATGAATGATAGAGGCTTTTGGATAATGGGAGTCGCGTGATTATAGCTCCTTACACTTTTAACATCACATAATACATTGCCAGCAGTAATTCTGCATTCTGCATATTAGCACTTAGGGCGAAAATCAAATATGGTGTTTAAAATATTTTTCTTTATCTTATCACTGGTTAATGAGTTAAAGTGAGTGGAATGCTTTTTATTTACATGTCTAGCTTTGCCAAAGCCTCTCCACTAATGGTAATATGTTATGAAAGCATCTGTTGATATCATGTTTTGAATTTACAGCCGCCTGATGCTTTCTTATAGTTATCAGGAACAGATGATGAGTTGTAGGTCGATAAATATTAATAAATGAATGTATTAAGTAAATCATGTTATTGTCATATAAGTCATATTTGTTATTTGGACATGAATAAATAAGGTGTTTGTTTTATCAAAGGTCCAATATGGATGTTGTCAAATTGTTATAAACATTTAGACACAAGTGTGTAAATATAGAATAATGCAATCAAGAAATACAAGTTTTGTGCAGGATTAAAAAAACATGGCAGCTTTCTTCTAGAAATAGCACCACATGAGTTGTATTTAAAATAAATGAGTGTGACAATAAATGCACAACATGGTGCATACGGGAACATGGGGCATAGTAAATGTGGGCCAATATGTACCTTTTGTGTTATTTTCTGCTGCCATGACACCCATCTTCTGCCATCCGCCTACTAGATCCAACCATGACTCTCCTGCTCTGTCCACACAGTGGTCTCAGGTTGCTGAGGTAAACCAGATGTCAGCTAGGCTGCCAAGAGATGACTAAGAGGGGGGTGGGAAGGACACGGACAGTGACCCCTGGACTGGTCCGACCCAGCTGTCCCTACCTCTTTGCCTTAGCAGCCCTAGGTGACTGCAGGTAACTGGGCGACATTCCCTAAGGTGTAAAAAACAATATGAAGACAAGATAGACAAAACACCAAGGGATGGTTGTACTGGCTGGGGTCAAACTTAACTGACAATGCAGTACAAAGTCAGCATCCAAAAGAGTAGTCAGAGGTACAAGGGTTGAAATCAGAATAACCAGGTATAAAGATACAGAGAAACACTAAGACAGGGTACACGCAACATGGTCAGAAAGACTAATAGCTAGCAAAGGCTACTGGGCAAATAAACATCTTATATTAGGTCCAGCACAGACTGACAAAGCAAAGGATGAGGGGAAAGGCAGGATATTAAAAGTAAAACAAAAGTTAACTGTTAAATGACAAGAGGGAACTAAGCAGGGTAGAGATGGGTGTGGAGGAGAATCAATTTATGAGAGCAGAATGAATGAGCCGTGTTCAGACAGTGTTCAGACTGGTGGAATAAATATAGAGTTATAATACTAAATCATGGCTAATACTAAATCATGGCTAAGAGTGCAGTCTCTACCATATTCCACAAACCAAGGACCACACTGAGGTCCAAACAGGCAGAGGCATGACACCAGAATCTGAAAAAGTCAGGCCTGACTCATCATTGACCCTAATCCTGAAATCAGCCTTGTTCCTGATAATCACCTGTGTCTCTATGTTTCTTTATCTTGTACCTGCTGCACTTATCCTTTTCTCCTCCATTCCTTTTTGAAAATAAAAGAAATCTCAGTCTTTCCTTTAAGCCCTGTTGTCTATTTACAGTCTGTTCCTGGCTTTGGCTTCAATAATTGTATTGGAAAATCTGTCACACCGTTAGAGTCAAAGTGAAGCCAGTGCTCATCTCCGAGAGATAAGTCAGGGTATTATGAACCAAAGGAAAAGGCAAAAACATAACTAATAAATGGACCAGAATCAGGAATTAGGAGGTCAAACTACACTAACTGTGCAACGAATCTAACAAAACAAGACAAAAGGAAAAATACAGACAAAAGGCTCAGATTAAGGCAAGAGTCAAAACACTGACTAATTTGTTAGACAGTATGTACCTTTTTATACAGATCCAAAGGTATCTAATGAGATATTTTAAAGATCATGTAAAGTCATCAGAGTGGGACAGTTATTATAAAGAGCCAGTAAGGCCCATGGCTGTCTGTAGAGTAGACATGAGCACAGCTGCCTAGGGCTGTATCCAACTTGTATATTAAAGGGGTACTCCGGCCTGGGGGTATTTTTAAGTTATGGATGGCGGAGGTCACGTTCCAGTGCCGGGTCCCGGATTGCGCCGTCCGGTACACCCGTCCCGTGGCCGCTTCCTGGTGTGAGCTGCTGCATGAGACGTAACGTCTCAAGGCAGCTCAGCCATTCAGCGGCCGAGGCGGGACTCTGCTACGGCCACTGAATGGCTAAGCTGTCTTGAGACGTTGGAACCGGGGAGATAAGTGACTTCCACCATCCATAACCACCCTCTCCCCGGCCATAGCTTAAAAATACCCCCGGGCCGGAGTACCCCTTTAATTTATAAGGTAGTACAATCATATAATGACTCCCTTTCTGCCCTGCTATTCTGTTCCTGACTGATTCACTGAATCACATATAATACTTCCAGAGCCAGGGAGAGGTTGTGATAAAAGGCATGTGAGGTGTGAGCTCCATACTGCAGGGAAGCGTGCAGATAACCACAAGTTCAGAGTAATGGATGTCACCCAAGCAGGAGAGGCATTTCAACTACAGGCGGTACAGCTGACTAATTCTAAAGCTGCATTAGACGATGCAAGGCGCACTGTAAACGCAATAAAAGCAAAATCAATCTCTAACAATCTCTATTTTTTTCCTTTAATTTTATATTTTAGCTACTGTAAATAGCTCTTTTTGTCCCTTTTGTAGCACAGATGCAAATGTAATGTCCAAAATAGAAGATACCATTATCTTTTTAGTTATTTTAGGTTTTACATGTTCTTTTTAAAACAAAAACACCCTTATAAAATAAACCCCAATACAATTTTAAATCACCTCCATATAAACATAAAAATATGAAAATAAACTTAAATAAATAAACATATTATATATTGTAGTGTGAGAAATTGTCCGATCTATTAAAATGTGACAATATTGTTTCCGCATGGTGAACGGGGCAAATGAAAAGAGAGAAAAAAACATCAGGATTGCTGTTTTTTTTTTTAAATTATATATCAGAAAAAAATTTATAAAAAGCGATCATCATTTTTCTTCTACATTAATATGATACTAATAAAAACTAGAGATCAAGGCACAAAAAATAACGCTCCAACCAGCCCTGTAGGCAGAAAAATAAAAGTGTTAGTGCTCTTAGAAGGCAAGAAAAAGAGTACTGCTTCATTGTGAGCTGGACATCAGTGCATCAATGACCTTTGGTCATGAAGGGGTTAATAAATAATAATACCCACATTGAGGGATGGCCGCCATTTAATGGCAAATATTTGCTGTTATTTTAGAACAACGGCTGTTATATTGAAATTATGGCAGTTATTTACTGTTATATGGCGGCCATCCACTCAATTTCAACATTATGTGAACAGATCCTTTCTGTGTTTTTAATCCACTCCTGGTTTTGGTTGCAATAATGACTTAAATTTACTGACTGAAATATACGTAGTGTGAACGCAGCCTAAAACTCAATGGACTTTTTAAATAAGCCACACCCAAAGGCCAATTAGTAATCCCAAACTAGAATGTACAAACACCAGCCAGGCTGCTAAATGACGTCCGTTATTTTAGACTCAATGACAGACGTTATTTTAAACGAAGCTGAATAAACATTGTGTGAACATAGCCGAATAGAGCAATTTTAAACACATTTACTTTTTTTCAAAAGGTTTTACAATTTTAATAGCAGTCAGATAAAATAAAAGATGTACGTTACATATCGTTGTAATCGTACAGACCTGAGGAACATATATAACATGTCAGTTTTACCATTGGGAAAAGGTGTACAATTGGTGTCGCAAAGTATAAGTGCTAATGTGGGTCTATAGGTGGAAAAATGCCAGAGCTATGGACTTATAAGCATGAAGAAAAAAAAATTAAAGTGCAAAAATGAAAATTTAGCCCAGTCCTGAAGGGGTTAAGGAACAGTGGAGACTAGACCATACACTAGATACAGACTTTGTTTATCAAGGTCTTTTTAGTGTCTATGATCATATAACCACCATATTCATAATTTTCAATATATTTATGTCTTCACATTATCTCTGTGTGATTAATTGAAACTATCAGTATGTGGTAGATAATCATAAATTATGTAAGAATTCAGCTAAGAATCTTTAGAGCTATAGACTGTTTAAAAATGATGGATTAAACTATTATTGTATTTTACCCAGAGGTGACAGCAAGGACCATTGTATGATGCACACCATACCATTGTTTAATTGAAATATAGATATATATCTACTTTCTTTTTATCTTTTTGTCAAATGGTACTAAATATTATGAAATTGTTATTAGAAAACATTTCTTCAGGACATAAAGTTGCATTTATTCTCTTTTAAAATAAAAAAGAGATTTAAACATAAAGGGGGAGATTTATCAAAGGGTGTAAAATTTAGACTGGTGCAAACTGGCCACAGCAACCAATCTCAGCTCCTCTTTCATTTTACCAGAGCTAAAAGCTGAGCTGTGATTGGTTGCTGTGGGCAGTTTGCACCAGTCTAAATTTTACACCCTTTGATAAATCTCCCCCAAACTGTTCATATATCTGACTGAGCACTCCTGAAATGCTAAAGGAGTTTAAATGTACTTTTGTGCTCACCATGCAAGGAAAATATTGTGCTTTATTCCTTAATTTACTACAGCTTGAAGTCTTCTATTCCTAGCAAAAATGGTGACGTCATGACCCACTGTCTAAAATACAGAGGTGCGGGCTGGGCTGGAGCGTAAAGCAGGATAACCACCGGTAACAGCTCCAGTGCAGGACAGGAGATAGACCACCGAAGATGTAATTATCTGTGTGGGCAGCCAGTAGACCTGGATAAACAACTGCTGGGGGGGGGGCTGCTCTCAGCAGCTTTCCTCTCAAATCTGTCAGCCCGTGTCATGTTCGTGCTGCATGTGTAGCCATGTTTCTGACCTGCTGTCCGGACCTTACTTTACTTCTCCCTGAAGTCGTGTCTCATTGTGCTTGGGGAGAGACCCAGCTGTGCCCTTCCTCTCTGGGCACAGTCTGCTCTCTCCCCAAGGGCTGAGCGACACGGAAGGTCCGGATGACGGGTCGGCTACATGGGCAGCATGCGCTGAGAAGTGTGACTGAGGAGAGGATAGCTAGTGAGAGCAGCTCCCCCAGCAGTCTTTTATCCAGGTCTACTGGCCACCCACACGTCCCTTCATTAGTGTATTTTGAGAATTTGTATAATTTTTGTTGGGCAATAACATACTTTAATATATGTTTTGTCCAGACTTCTCCTTTAATTTGTTTAAAAATAAAAATCTTTTTGGCTTTAAATTAGATTTAAAGTCTGGCTGGTTTGGTCATGTCTTTCAGATGGTCACACAGTAAAAAAAGATGGTGTGGTTTACTATATGGCTATGTTCACACAACAACACAAAAAGAGAAAAGGCAACCACCTTTTTCTATTTAAAAAGATGTCCGTTATTACCACAATGTGATTGACTTTAATGTAATGCGGCCGTAGGAAACCCTGTCAGTTCACACAGTGAAGCGAGCGGCTCCGGCCGCTCGCTTCACTGTGTGCTATGGGAAGCTCTAAAGCGGGCGCACGCTGATGCGCCCGCATCAGAGCTGTGTAGCCAGAAAGATCATCCGGCTGGTACCTAACTACCAGCTGGGATCATCCGGGCAGACCTGGCCGGGTCACGGAACGGCCAGTCTCTATACGTAGTGTGCACATAGCCTTACCCCCTATTTGCATTTTGACTGCTCTCCACAGGTGTAAAGGGTAAATGTTACAGCTTTCATTACTTATTTTATATCACACCTCATGGTGCTTGTTCTGGTAAAAAGTCGTTTTTATCACCTGTGGATTGGTATATGTGGGCGGGGCCTCACAGCCTTTGTGCCACATCTCTCCGCCTCTAGCGCCACTTAGCCCTGCCCCCATCCGTGACATCATCGCCGCATAGGCCCCACAGTAGTCATTGGTGTGGGACAATCTAGGGGGTGGGGCCTAGAGATTTAGGCTGGCCCTTCCAATGGCTGTTGAGGGGGCGGGGCCTATGCGGCCATGATGTCACAGATGGGGGTGGGGCTAAGTGGCGCTAGGGGCGGTGCGATGTGGCACAAAGGCTGTGAGGCCCCGCCCACATATACCAATCCACAGGTGATAAACGACTTTCTAACAGAACAAACACCATGAGGTGTGATATAAAATAAGCAATGAAAGCTGTAACATTTACCCTTTACACCTGTGGAGAGCAGTCAAAATGCAAATAGGGGGTGACAGTGTCACTTTAAGCTCGACTATGCAATAATTTTCAGAGTTAAAGCTATAGGTGGTACTCAGTTAGCTAGAATTTGGAACTGCAACACTTATGCTTGGTCTGTGCTAGAAAAAAATAAACTAATGTGTACTCTCTGTATATGTATGTATGTATGTATGTGTGTATATATATATATATATATATATATATATATATATATATATATATATATATATATATACATACACTCACTCACCGGCCACTTTTTTAGGTACACCTGTCCAACTGCACGTTACCACTTAATTTCTAATCAGCCAATCACATGGCGGCAACTCAGTGCATTTAGGCATGTAGACATGGTCAAGACAATCTCCTGCAGTTCAAACCGAGCATCAGTATGGGGAAGAAAGGTGATTTGAGTGCCTTTGATTGAGGCATGGTTGTTGGTGCCAGAAGGGCTGGTCTGAGTATTTCAGAAACTGATGATCTACTGGGATTTTCACGCACAACCATCTCTAGGGTTTACAGAGAATGGTCCGAAAAAGAAAAAACATCCAGTGAGCGGCAGTTCTGTGGGCGGAAATGTCTTGTTGATGCCAGAGGTCAGAGGAGAATGGGCAGACTGGTTCGAGCTGATAGAAAGGCAACAGTGACTCAAATAGCCAACCGTTACAACCAAGGTAGGCAGAAGAGCATCTCTGAACGCACAGTACGTCGAACTTTGAGGCAGATGGGCTACAGCAGCAGAAGAGCACACCGGGTGCAACTCCTTTCAGCTAAGAACAGGAAACTGAGGCTACAATTTGCACAAGCTCATCGAAATTGGACAGTAGAAGATTGGAAAAACGTTGCCTGGTCTGATGAGTCTCGATTTCTGCTGCAACATTCGGATGGTAGGGTCAGAATTTGGCATCAACAACATGAAAGCATGGATCCATCCTGCCTTGTATCAACGGTTCAGGCTGGTGGTGGTGGTGTCATGGTGTGGGGAATATTTTCTTGGCACTCTTTGGGCCCCTTGGTACCAATTGAGCATCGTTGCAATGCCACAGCCTACCTGAGTATTGTTGCTGACCATGTCCATCCCTTTATGACCACAATGTACCCAACATCTGATGGCTACTTTCAGCAGGATAATGCGCCATGTCATAAAGCTAGAATCATCTCAGACTGGTTTCTTGAACATGACAATGAGTTCACTGTACTCAAATGGCCTCCACAGTCACCAGATCTCAATCCAATAGAGCATCTTTGGGATGTGGTGGAACGGGAGATTCGCATCATGGATGTGCAGCCGACAAATCTGCGGCAACTGTGTGATGCCATCATGTCAATATGGACCAAAATCTCTGAGGAATGCTTCCAGCACCTTGTTGAATCTATGCCACGAAGAATTGAGGCAGTTCTGAAGGCAAAAGGGGGTCCAACCCGTTACTAGCATGGTGTACTTAATAAAGTGGCCGGTGAGTGTATATAGCCAGTGGAGATGAGCGAACCTCGAATCTCGAGTCCATCCGATCCCGAGCATTCGGCATAGCGGGGGCTGCTGAAGTTGGATAAAGCTGTAAGGTTGTCTGGAAAACATTAATACATGGATATGTTTTCCACATAGCCTTAGGGCTTTATCCAAGTTCAGCAGCCCCCACTATGCCAAATGCTCGGGTTCGGATTGACTCGAGCATGCTCGAGGTTCGCTCATCTCTAATAGCCAGTAGTCTATATTACTGGTGTGCTTTCCAGTTATACTTGACTGCACTCTGGTGGTATCCTCTGAAGTCCAACTGATTGCAGGGAAATTCACATGAGGCTGGGTTTACACACAGTATATTTCAGTCAGTATTGTGGTCCTCATTTTGCAACCAAAAACATGAGTGGATTGAAAACACAGAAAGGCTATGTTCACACAATGTTGAAATTGAGTGGATGGCCGCAATTTAACGGCCAATATTTGCCGTTATTTTAAAACAACGGCTGCTGTATTGAAATTATGGCAGTTCTTTACCATTATATGGCTGCAATCCACTCAATTTCAACATTGTGTGAACGGAGCCTTTCTGTGTTTTCATTCCACTCCTGGTTGAGGTTGCAAAATACTGACCAAATACTGACTGAAATATACTGGGAGTGATCCTAGCCTAAGATTGCAACTGTCAAGGCTCAGATACATCAGTATTCTGTCAAAATGGGATGCTGACGTATCCATGCATGGACAAGAACAGACCTCTTTTACTTTAATGGCCACAATGTATGATGTATTTGTAGAGGTAAAGAAGCATTGGAATTTTAGTTCAAGATTTTATCTTGTTAGGGCTCGGCCACACTAGCGTTTTTACATGAAACTGACGGATCCGTTCTTTTTTGGTAAACGGATAGCTAAAGACGGATTTGCAAACGGATGCAAACGGATAGCAAAAATTGTTAGTGTATCCGTGTATTTTAGCAAAATTTGCGGAAGCTTGCCTTCCGTTTGCTTCCGTTGTCATCCGTTTGTAATTCCGTTTGTGTCCGTTTTTCACTGTGGTGTTTTTTTTTCCAGCTCCTCCCCTTCCTTCCCAGGAGGCTATAAAAGAAGGCTTTTTGGAATGAAGGCTAGTCTAAAGATCAAGCAGAGAGAGAGAGAGAGGTGGCCCTATTCTACTGTCTTGACTTTGACTGCCTTTTTTTTTGCCAAAATGTTGCCTTCCCATTTGCTTTACAGCTTCGACACCATGATGATCCGGATGAAAAAGTGTTGGCGTGCTAGGAAGAGACGATCTGGACGACGTTTTTGGGTTCACCCAATCACCTCCTGCCGGATGACCCGTGGTACCTATGCAACCCTTTACGTGGAACTATGCAGAGACCCCCAGAAGTTCTTTGACTACTTAAGGATGTCGAAGTCAAGTTTTGAGGATCTTCTTCGGCGTGTGGGTCAAAACATCCACCATTTCTGGAATCGTGCGGGACACGTGCAAGGCCCTGTTGGACTCTCTTCGAGAGGACTTCATTCCACATCTTTCCACACAGCAATGGATGAACATCGCAGACAAATTCTTTGAAGTTACACAGTTTCCCAACTGTGTCGGTGCTGTGGATGGGAAGCACATGCGAATCCAGAAGCCTCAGAACACCGGCTCTCAATTTTACAACTATAAGAAGTACTTCTCAGTCATTCTGATGGCCATAGCTGATGCCCAGTACAAGTTTGTAGCTGTGGACATTGGTTCCTTTGGGCGGACCAACGACTCCAGAGTCTTCAAGAACTCTTCTATGGGTAGACGGCTTTACACTGGAAATTTTGGACTTCCTGATCCAAGGCCTTTTCCTGGAACTGATGGACCTCCTGTGCCTTATGTTGTTGTTGCTGATGAGGCCTTCCAGATGTGCGAGAACCTTCTAAAGCCATATTCTACCGCCAAAGGATCTACAATTACAGACTCACCAGAGCAAGACGTTTTGTAGAATGTGCCTTTGGAATCCTGACGGCAAAATGGAGAGTTTTTACCCAGCCCATTCAAATTCAGCCAGATGTCGTGGATGAACTGATCAAAGCTGCGGTTGCACTGCACAACTTTCTGTTATCTAAAGAGCCAATCTCATCTGAGCTTACAGAAATGGACACCACATTGGCTCCCCTCCAAGACGTTGCACGAAGATCAACAGTAGCAGTCAACCAGATGAGGCACCAGTTTGCTGAATATTTCCTTTCCAATGCCGGGTGGGTGGACTGGCAAGAAGGAATGATTTGAACTGTACTTTAATATTTTTTATTCTTTTATTTTTCTGCATTTCTGATCCATGCAGTGGCCAAAGTGTGATTTCTTCTGTTTCATGGGGATTTTGCTAGAGCAGAGAGTCTGGGCTCCCCTCTCCCCTGAGTGCAAAGCACTCAGGGGACAGGGGAGCCCGGACTCTCTGCTTTAGTCAAAGTGTGATGTCTTCTGTTTCATGGGGACTTTGGCTAGAGCAGAGAGTCAGGGCTCCCCTCTCCCCTGAGTGCTTTGCATTCAGGGGAGAGGGGAGCCAAGACTCTCTGCTCTAACCAAAGTGTGATGTCTTCTGTTTCATGTTGACTGACTAATAATACAGAGAGTTAGGGCTCCCAAAGCACTCAGGGGAGAGGGGACGCCAGACACCGTGCAGAAGACAAGAAAAATCCATATGCTGTTCTGACTTGAGTTTAAAATCGACGTAAATAAAGAAAAAAACATTGTAGAATAAAATTTTATTCTAAAATCAACAAATGTCAATAGTAAAAATACTACAACATTTTTCACCAAGCATAACACTGTTTGGATCCATTGTAAAATATTTCACTTCAATAAAACGTTTTTTAAAACAAAACTATTTTTTTTTTCCCCACAACTTTTTCCAACAGGTTGAGAACGTTTTTATCCTTTAAAACTAGAATACTAGTAGTATCTTTGAAAAGGATTTTCCAATCCCTGTCTGGCCATTGTTGCTCTGTCACTTGCATTGCGACGTACGGATTGGTTTTCTTAACGTGTACGGTTGTCAAAGGAATTTGGTGTTTGACGGGAATAGGAATCAGAAAAAGATTGGACATGGTGGGTTAGTGGTGTGGCAGGGGTGGGGAAAGAAGGTTGAGTTGAAGGGTTTGGAGAGGTTACGGATGAGGTGGTGGAATGCGGAGAGGCTTCAGCCAAGTTTTGGCATGGTGTGGAGTGGCAACTTGGAGGTGGAGGCGAAGGATTTTGTCCAATTGCTCGGGCACTGGCTGGAGAATCGGCCAGTGAACTTGTAGTTGTTTGAGCCAGTGAGCTGCTTTGAGGATTGTGGTACTCAAACAAGGGGAGTGGGTTTGCGTGCATTTCTAAAGACTGGGTACTGGAAAATAAACGTGGTGCAGGAGGCATAAGGGGAGTATGGTAATTCTGGGGTTGGGATATGGGACGAAATGTCTGTTGATGGGACATGGGTTGTACACATGACCCAGACTGTTGGAAACTTGTCTGATGGGACATGGGCTGAGCATATGAGTGGGGCTGTGAATAAGATGCTGCAAAAGATTGATAATGGTTGATAATAGGGCTGTGGCAATGAGCCTCTGAATGGTTGGTTTTGACGCTGCAATATCTCACAAATTTTGCTATTTATGCAGTTTCGGAGTTCATACTGCTGATCTGGTGTCATTGTGCGTATATCATCAATAATTGTTTTTTAAAAATATTCTGTTGGACTTAAAGGGCCAGAACAGGTAGCATTGGATTCTAGGCACGTTATACGGGCCAAGAACTCTTCTTTCAATTTTTCTAGTCTCACATCAACAGTTAACAATGCATCCCTGGTGACCACACCTGTGGACGTCTTCTACCAGATATACCGGGCTTTAGCAGACTACTAAAAGTTCTCCCAATATTGGTGGAAGATGTTGCAGCATTTGTCTGTGTGGGATTGTCTGATGTTGACACCAGATCGGGAATCTCTGAGCGTGGTTCAATTGTCTCTGCTTGTGTGTCCTCTGTTGCTCTCTCCGGTATCAGATCACGATCACTGCCAACAGTTCTGGAACCAAAAGGTAGAGTGTGTAAAAATCAAAGTATGTTTTATGATTTTTAAAAAATATCAAAAATTTGAAAATACGTACAAACGAAGTTGTGCACATTGTCTCAGAAAATCCAAGGCACTCATGTATCTGTATGTATTTCGCCTTGTAGCACCAGAGCCACTTGGAATGCTTTGATCATTATGAAAGTCTCGAAAATATCGGTCCCTCATTGATCTCCATCTGATGACGACGTTTTTTCCTAAAAATAAGGTAGGATATAAGTTTGATCTGAATGCACTCCTTCAGTACATAGTCTCTAAAATTACTTTACACACCTGCTTTTCTTTTTTCAGGTTCGGACAAGTCATTCCAGTTCTCGATGACCACGCTACGAACTTCATCCCACAACGACTGTGTTAGGTGGTGATCAGAATGCGCAGGGTCAGTGTGGTCCCATAAAGCACTCCTCTCTTGTACCATCTGGATGAGAAGGTCATTGCTGATCCTCACTCTAGGCTTTGGAGTTCTAACTGCACCCTGAAATAAAAATTAATAAATAAACATTGCTTTCAACTATTATTTTATGATGTGAAACTCTGACAGCTATGTACTCACTTTACGTATAGCACCACGACCTCGACCTGCACATGTTTGATGCCTTTCAGGGGCGTAACTACCACTGTAGCAGCCATAGCAGTTGCTACGGGGCCCCCCTACATCAGGGGGCCCCATTCCCCACTCCTGCAATACACTGGGCCCCCTGAGCTGTCATCATTTGCAGCACCAAGTGGTCAAGTAGGCCTCCCAGGTTCTGCAAATGTCCCTTTAACAGAAGGCACTCCCGACGAGCGCAGTTATGCAGTTATGGCTACACTTGGCGGCTTAGTGGTCAGTCGTAAAAGAGGGGCCCATCACAAGTTTGCTATGGGGCCCAGCCATTCCTAGTTACGCCCCTGATGCCTTTAGCTGGTTTCAGTTGTCTTACGAGGTTGGTTATCAGTCTGGAACATAAAAGAAATTTTAGGCCTTATTTTTTTCCTTTTAATTTTTAAAAATACATACATACAGTGAGAGTAGGTTTGTACCTGTCCACTTTGTGCAGAGGTAACACTTTCTTGGGTATCCTCTCCACTTTGTGCAGAGGTAGCAATAACAGCACATGCTTGGCTATCCTTTTCATCCTCACTGAAAAAACTCTGCATTCAAAAAAGCATATTATAAGCTCTCGCCTGTTTTTCAAAATTTTTTATTGATCACTAAAATTATTTAATAACTGTGACACTTAGTTGCATCCTGATTCATCCTGACCAGATAACATAGGGGAATGCTTAAAAAAAAAAAAAAAAGCAGAAATGAAAAAGTGACTAGGGTATAATATACTGTAATTTTGTTTTCTATTTTATATCTAAAAACTTACAAGTCTACGTCTCTATGCTGGAGTATCATCTTCACTGGATGACATTCTGTGAAAAATACCAATTGGTGGTCATCAGTCACATGTCACATTGCAATGTGATGGAATTAGCATGAGTACAGCACAAGGCCCACCCTCCTTTGGTATGAAAAAAGCAAGACCTACATTGTGAGGCAAATTCTCCCTGGGATGAAGACAGCAAGCATGTCTGACTACAGCACAAGGCCAACCCTCCATTTTAACTGAAATCAGCAAGCCCTATAATGAACTGGGCAGCATAATCTCCCTGGGATAAAGCCAGCAAGCATGGCACATGGCTGACAAGCACAACGTCCATTTTTCATGAACAGTGCAGCAAAATCTCCCTGGGATAAAGCCAGCAAGCATGGCACATGGCTGACAAGCACAACCTCCATAATGAACTGTGCAGCATAATGTCCCTGGGGTGAAGACAACAAGCATGGCTGATATAGATTATTACCTGCAGATGAGAAGAGAAGAATTGCTCTTTTTATAGCTTCTGAGGTGATTTTCTGTCCAGTTTTCCTTGTGAAGGACCGAAGATGCTGTAAGGGCCGGTCTGGACAGGAAGAGTCATGTGACACTCTAGAACTTCCTGTCTTCTCTCCCCTTCTACGCATGCTCCAACTAGAAAACGGAATGGGACGGAAACTTGAACAATGGACGCAAACGGATTAACCTTCCGTTTAGATCCGTCACCGTTGACATTTATTATAAAAAAAAAATGGATTGCATCGATCCGTTTAAGTTCCGTTTTTGAAAACGGAAATTTTTTTTCGTCCGTTCAGAAAAACGGAACTTGAACGGATTGCATGCTAACGGAGCACTATTTTGACAAACGGAGCACAATAAAATATAATTGAAACCTATGGGGATTATAACGGATCCGACAATTTCCGTTTCGCTTTCTCTAAAACGGAAAAGGATGACAGAATGGTGCTGGAAGGACAAACGCTAATGTAAACGTAGCCTTAGAAGATTTCTTTCAGCCTGGATTTCCTCTACTGTTTTAGCCTGATAAAATTACTTCAGATTGCTAACAAACCCTTAAGGAGTTGGTAATAAACATACTCAATGCTTTGACACTAAAAGAAAAAACCATGTCTTGTCTCAAATTTTTTTAATGACTAAAAAATACCTGTTACATTCAATTGGAATGTTAAAGAGCACATATAATGACCATTGCTATAGAAAAAATAGTACTTACATATGTAGCTATAAAATAACAAATATGATCACACAGTAAATGCCCTGACATTTGTTTAAACAATATTCATTTTTATAAGAAAAGAATATATAAATAATGTATATTGTAACCTAAAATTCTGGCACAAAATTCTGTACATTTAGGAAGGAAAGTGTTACGGACAGGGTGGTGGTCATTGAAGCCTGCTGAGTAGAGAAGACAAAACTGAGAAGAAAGATTATAATCCATTTTGTCCAGAGTGTAGAATAGTACACTTTCTTCTTGAGGTACTAGTAAGCTAAAAGACAAAATTTTGACATACCCTTAGTTATCTTCTAGAATCCATCAAGTAGTAGTCTTAGGCCTGACTTACAGTAGATTACCCTACCAATTAGGGACTCTAATCTGACAGGTTAGTGACTATTCTCAATTAAAGGGTGTCTGCATGGTAATTTCTTCATATCACCATTACAGGTAACCATCTCAGGCCACAGCCATCTTTAAAAAACCCATACAGAAATTGACTGTAATCATTTTAGTCCATTGCTTAAAGTGGTTGGCCACTTTATAGTAAAATTGTTCAGTGTACAGTATTAGTAAGTGTACTCACTGTATATACTGACAGCAGCTCCCTGTGTACCTCATAGAGCTAAAATCACACTCCCCTCATCCAGGCTGTGGTTCCCTGCTCTGTTTTGTTTCTGTCCATAAAATGGCCGACATTGAGGATCATGTGACCATGCACCGCCCCACAGTGTCCACCACGCAGCCTGTATATGCCTATGGTGGACACTGGGGGGGCGGGGCATGGTCACATGATCCTCAATGTCGGCCATTTTATGGACAGAAACAAAACAGAGCAGGGCAGCCCAGTCTGGATGAGGGGAGTGTGATTTTAGCTCTATGAGGTACACAGGGAGCTGCTGTCAGTATATACAGTGAGTACAGTTATTAAAATTATACACTGAACAATTTTACTACATAGTGGCCAACTCCTTTAAGTAAAGAGCTACTGTTGTACCACCTCAACTTGGTCTCCCTGTTGCCAGATTTCTTCATCTGCACCTTACCAAGATGGACATCACCAACATCAAGGGCAAAAACCTGCCCCCTCCCTAACTGGGTTAGATTCTAAGTTTATGTACAATAAATTACATATGTGCTGCATGTGATCTCAATAGAGAGGAGGAGTAAGGTGTTGTCATATTGCTTATCTACTTTTAGTACAAAAGGATCCAGGATTTTGAAATCCAAATGCCTGATCCTTCTCCCCTTTGATATCTGCCAGTAGGGAATCTTATGAGGCCCATGAGATGTACAGTTGGTCAGGACAAGATTGTTGGCAGTGGCGTAGCTACCATGGAGGCAGGAAAGGCAGTTGCTATAGGGCCCTGGCTCCAGGGGGGCCAGGGCCCCCCTGGCAAAGCGTGGCCTGTCTCACCTGTCTCCATGGTGCTACAGCACTGTCAGTACTGTCCGAGCCTCACCCTCCTCCTCCTTCCTCCCTCCCTTTTCTCCTCCTAACCAACACACACTGTTCGTCAGCCGCCTGAAGGGAGCAGCGGCAATCCCCCCTCAAGACCCTGCACCTGCACCTCCCTCGGACACATTGTCAGACAGCCGCTGGCAGGGATGTCCCCTCTCCTTAGTTGCCGGTATGTCTGGTAAGCCCTGACCCATCGCGGCAAGCCCAGCCCCCTGAGCGCACCACGGGTGGTACATTAACTCACTGGTCAGAGTGCAGAGGGCCTGAGGAGGGAGCCATGGACAGCAGAAAGGATGGTAACTATCTGTGCCGCTCGAGGTCACCCATCTTTCCAGGCATCCTGTATAATGGGGTCACCAGATTCCCAGCATCCTGTATAATGGGGTCACTCAGCTTCCCTGGCACCCTGTATAATGGGGTCACCCAGCTTCCCAGGCATCATGTATAATGGGGTCACCTAGCTTCCCAGGCATCCTGTATAATGGGGTCACCCAGCTTCCCAGGCATCCTATATGAAGTGGTCAGTTTTTCCAGTCTTTCTCTGTCCAATGTCTGTGTTCTTTTGCCCATCCTAATCTTTTTCTTTTATTGGACAGTCTCAGATATGGCTTTTTCTTTGCCACTCTGCCCTGAAGCCCAAAATCCCGCAGGTGCCTCTTCACTGTAGATGTTGACACTGGTGTTTTGCGGGTACTATTTAATGAAGATGCCAGTTGGGGACCTGTGAGGCGTCTGTTTCTCAAACTAGAGACTCTAATGTGCTTATCTTCTTGCTTAGTTGTGCAACGCGGCCTCCCACTTCTTTTTCTACTCTGGTTAGAGCCTGTTTGTGCTGTCCTCTGAAGGGAGTAGTACACACCGTTGTAGGAAATCTTCAATTTCTTAGCAATTTCTCGCATGGAATAGCCTTAATTTCTAAGAACAAGAATAGACTGTTGCGTTTCAAATGAAAGTTCTCTTTTTCTGGCCATTTTGAGCTTTTAATTGACCCCACAAATGTGATGCTCCAGAAACACAATCTGCTCAAAGGAAGGTCATTTTGTAGCTTCTGTAACGAGCTAGACTGTTTTCAGATGTTTGAACATGATTGCACAAGGGTTTTCTAATCATCAATTAGCCTTCTGAGTCAATGAACAAACACATTGTACCATTAGAACACTGGAGTGATAGTTACTGGAAATGGGCCTCTATACACCTCTATACACCTATGTAGATATTGCACCAAAATCCAGACATTTGCAGCTAGAATAGTCATTTACCACATTAGCAATGTATAGAGTGTATTTGTTTAAAGTTAGGACTAGCTTAAAGTTATCTTCATTGAAAAGTACAGTGCCTTTCCTTCAAAAATAAGGACATTTTAATGTGACCCCAAACTTTTGAACGGTAGTGTGTATATATATATATATATATATATATATATATATATATATATATATATATATAACATAGATGGATAGATATATAGATTGATTTACTATTAGATTTACTAAGGCTTAGGTGTTAAGGAGCATGCTTAGGTGTTGAGGCACCTTGTTGTTAGGTGTTGAGGCACCCAGAGAAGACATCTCTACAGTATAGTTAATTTTTTTTTTTTTTTACATATATAGGCTAGGTTCAGACATCGTCTTTTATTAGTAAAGAGCGGACACTGATTGCAATGGCCTCAGCGTCCGTTCTTTACTGAGGGGGTGGCATTTCATTAAAGTCAATGCAATGACGCCCGCTGTGTTCACACATCGTTATTCTAACACCCATTCTTTAGAATAATGTGCCTGTCAATCAGCTGTTCACACACTGTAATGTGCAGCGGCGGCCATACATTGCATTGAGGTGAATGGCTTATTGATTTGCGGGCACATCCAAGGGTGCCCGCAAATCAATTGTGAAAAAGGAACATTCCTGCTGCCGATACAGAGGTATCGGCTGCAGGAACTGGCTGAGTGCAGCCCGGCAGCCAGCTGTTTAACAGCATCCGTTGCTGTGCAATGGACGCTGTTAAATGATGTGTGAACATAGCCATATCATGTCATCATGAGTATACTGCAAAAAATCAGAGCGGCACTCCGTGGTAAATGGGTGGTGCACGAGGAAAGGAGCGTAGTCCCAGCAAAATCAAAAGTAGAAATCCCTGCAACTCACCACTTGATCATCATATAATATTAGTTTATTTCGGTTCCATAAACCATAAATGTGAACAGTGTAACAGCAGAACGTGTTTCAGCGATGTGCCTTTGTCAACTGCCTAATACATTGTGAGATCTATAGAAACGCGTTCTGCTGTTACACTGTTCACACTTATGGTTTATGGAACCGAAATAAACTAATATTATATGATGATCAAGTGGTGAGTTGCCGGGATTTCTACTTTTGATCATGAGTATACTGTCTACACACCCTTACTGTACTGTAATGATTTGAGACCTTTTGTTTTCCATGTTGACCAAATTATTTCATGCCAGAACAATTCCAAACTGATAGCCTGGCACTGTGGTTCTTGCCTTTCTTCTTTTGATTTTGTTATTAAACATAAACAGCAATATATTTTTACAATGCAATTTTCTGATTAGAATTAAATTTATGTATTTGTAAATTTTTTTATGTAGTTTCTGAGAGATTTGAACATCGGTTATAACTCAAAGAAAATAGAAGAAACAGTGGTATGGAGGAAAGAAACAACTGCAATCAGTATCCAGTTACCTAGCTGTATAGGTCACATTTGCAGAAACATAACCAATGTTTTTATACCTACATTTCCTAAATGTTATGCATTTATTCTTCCTTTTTATAAGAATTAATAAAAGTAATTGACTCTTATTTATTAAACTGTGTAAGTAATCTGCCCACAACAACCAATCAATCATAACAGCTTTTGTTTTACCAGAGCTAAGCTATGTTCACAACGTTTTTTCAGCTCTATTTAAAATGACGTCCGTCATTTTCAGTCTAAAATAACAGACGTCATTTAGCTGTCTAGCCCTCCCTTAGTGCAATGACGGCTGTTGGTACATTATTCTAGTTTGGTTACTAATTGCCCTTTGGGTGCGGCTTAATTGAAAAGTCCATTGAATTTAATAGTAAAAACTGAGAAAGAATGGCGACAAAAGAAAAACTGTGTGTGAAAAACAAATAAAAAAACGTCCGCTGTTTGCAAAAGATATCCGAAAATAATTGTCATGATCATTATTTTGATGTCCGCGGCAATAACGTCCACTATTCAATACATTGTGTACATTGGATGTCCATCTTTCCATTGACTGCAATGCTTTGCATTGCAGTCAGTTAAATCGAGGCAATAACGGAAGTTATTCTAAAATGCAAGAGTGTTTTGACATTGTGTGAACATAGGCTTAGATAGATAGATAGATAGATAGATAGATAGAGCCTATGGCTAAGGTTCACACACAGTATGTTTGCTAAGTATTTTGCTCAGCATTTTTTAACCAAAACTAGGAGTGGATTGAAAACACAGAAAGACTATGTTCACACTTTTAAATTTGAGTGGTTGGTCATCATTTAATGGCAAATGATGGCCTTCAAAAGCTGTCTCAAGCATGTTGCGCTCATCTCTAATATCATACTAATTGCCATATAACATTATGTCATAAAATATTGTATTGATTAGTTATGCTCTGTCTTATCTTTTTATAACAACACACCACATTCTAACACCTCACTACATGTTGTATGAAATATAAATTAATTGTCTATCATGTTGTTGGATGGTATGGCATGCTACATCACTCTTACATATTGGCTTTTTATATTTTATTTATTTTTTCAGAGAGTTGCTCTTGAGTTTTAACTCTCAAATAAACACATTTCACTCCCTGTCTCACAGTGATCTCCATCCAGCGGGTCCATTATAAGTCTGATGGAGATAACGGACAGTGGTGAAGTCAAATGCACCCCCTTACGCTCGTTCTAATTATTGGTGAGGTTCTAAGCAGATAAAAATTTTTGACATGCCCTGTCAAGTTTTTTTTTTAATTAATGGCAGGTACTTTTCAAACATGTAAAAATGACCGTTCATGTCATATGATACTGTATATTGCTATCACTTAATTTGTATAACTTTGTATTTGTATAAATTTGTATAAATTTTAAATCACCTCCATGCTGATTTATGTGTTTTTAAGTTTAGCTTACAGGCTCATGCACACTAAGCAAAAGACGAGGAATTTCTCCTTTAAGATTTCTGCTTTAATTCCTCTTCTAGGGTATGTGCACACTGAGTAAATAGGATGGAAAGTCAGTCGCGTAATCCGACGCTCGCACCGGCTTGTGGACAGCGGCGGGCGCTCGCGCCTCCGCCCGTGCCATAGACTCCATTCTATGCACGGGCGGATTCCTTCCTCCACCCAAAGAATGATCAAGTTCATTCTTTGGGTGGTGGAAGGAATCCGCCTGTGGATAGAATGAAGTCTATGGCACGGGCAGAGATGCGCGAGCGCCGCTGCCTGCGAGCCGTTGCGAGCGTCGGATTATGCCATGGACTTTCCGTCCTATTTACTCAGTGTGCACATACCCCTATTCTCCTCTGAGCAGAATAGGAGCTGAATTTGAGCTGAATTCGAGTGAAACTCAAGCGGAATGCAAGCAGAATTTTAAGCAGATTTTAAGCCCCATTGACTTCTATAGGATTCCTCTAGCAGATTCTGCGAAAAAAAGTGACATGTTACTTCTTTGGGGTATGTGCACACTGAGCAATTCTCGAGGAATTGTAGCTGAAAGTTTTCAGGCAGAATTAAAGCAGAATTTAAGCCCCCCATTGACTTCTATAGGATTCCTCTAGCAGATCTACAGCAGAAAATTCTGCTCGGAAATTCTGCAGTGTGAACAACAGAGCAGAAAACCCATTGAACACAATGGGACTTTGCTCTGTACATATTTTACGGGAGGAATTTCAAGCTGAATTTCAAGCTGAATTTCAAGCTGAATTCCTCGCCTTTTCCTCAGTGTGCACATAGCCCTACAGCAGAAAACTCTGCTCAGAAATTCTGAAGTGTCAACAACAGAGCAGGAAACCCATTGAACACAATGGGACTTTGCTCTGTACATATTTTAAGTGAGGAATTTCAAGCTGAAATTCCTCTTCAATTCCTTACCTAATTCCACTCCTTTTCCTCAGTGTGCACATACCCTACCTGTTTAAATCTCTGCTATAATGTTTACCCTTGTCATGTCATGGTGTATGCTATCATGTCATGCTTTGTATTATATTGTCAGGTACCTTCATAGCATATTGTGTTATGTTATTTAATGTCTTGTTATGTTACAATATATCATATAAAGCCATATGAGGTCATGTCTTTTGTTAACATACAGTCACCTGTGAATGTAATCTGAATGTAAGTGTAGCCTTGATCAGTGTTTTCTTTTTGCATTGTTTGTTTGTTTTTTTTTTCTACCTGAGTGCGGCAAATGCTGGGAGTCAAAAAGATTCAAGTAGGGAAAAGCCCAATCAATCAAGGCTCTTTACACTATTGACCCCTCAACCTACATTGTGAACTTTTCTTTTCATAGTCATCTGCTCTTTACAGTCTGTGTAAAGCAGCATTAGTTCCTAAGGAAAACATAAATAAAAGAGACAACCTGTCATATTTGCAATTTACTCATGCTAGAGATATGCATAATATTACTGTATGTATTCAAGGTCATAGTCTTCTTGTCTGTATATAATGTTTATGTATTTAGTCAGGTTTGTTTTAATATACTGCTCAGAAACTTGAAGCGAATTTACCACCAGGTACATCACTATGAGTTTTTTACATTAACAGACCGGTGGTATGGTCCTTTTTTGGAACTGCCGCTGGGTTCCACATGCACGGCGCCAGTCTTTTCCTGAGCACCTGCCCAGCACGAAGCACTGGGGACGTGTGACGAAACCCCCTCCCCTCTGTGACTCGGCTCCATTTATTCTAGCAAGGGGAGTAGAGATAATAACACTGGGGGACGCAGGCCCGACCCCAGTGCTTCGTACCAGGCTGGTGCTTGGGAATAGACCAGAGCTGTGCACGGGAATCGGGTGACAGTTAAAGAGAGGACCATGCCAACGACATCCCTGTGCTGGCGCCAGTCTGTTAATGTGAAAAGAACCAAAGCAATGTACCTAGTGGTACATTTGCTTTAAGAACAAATAAATAAAACATAAAAAAGTGTCCCCGTTATTAAAAAAAAAAAAAAAAAAAAAAGGCACATATACCTCGCTAGCTCACATGTATGTTCCTAGCCTCCTGCCCCACAGTCAAAGAAAAATTCAGATGTGCAGTGTGTGTTGTTTCTAAATACAATTACAATTTTGGAGTTATATTCTTTGAAATCTACATAGTGCCATTCCTCTGTTTTTCTTCCTGGAAATTATTATTTCTTTTGCCAAAAGGTGCTCCAGAATTTCTTTCTAATGGGAAATACAAGATGTATCATAACAGACATGTCAGAGAAGGTAACATCTCCTCTATAATTGTCTTCCCTGATCATACATGTTCTCTCTTTGCAATAACTGCAAAGTAAGAGTGAAAAGTTAAAATTTGCATTTTCTTTGCAGAGATTACAATGTAATCCTATGTATTTTTTACCACACCAATTATCATTACCGATCCACCAATGCTGGCAATTGCCCATGCTGGATCCCCTTTGGGGGTCCAGTGGCAGTTACTCTTGACTGTCAGCTATCAGCTGACAGTTTAGTTGCGGCTCCCGGTCACTGTTTGTGTAAACAGCGAGCATCTGAAGCAGCGCAGTTATAGTAGGTCATCGTGCTGAAACTTCCTACCATGACGTATTATAACTGCATGGTGCGGCTAGGGGTTAATAACAACGGCCATTATTATACGAATAACATGCGTTATTTGCTGTTAAATAACAGCCATCCAATAGAAACGGATGTCTTCAACGGTTTGTGAATCTAACCTAAGGCTATAAGGAATAACTAGTATTTAAGAGAAGGAAAAAAAAACCTTGACAGGGATTTCTAAATACAGTATTAGGGTACAAACCCACACACCGTATACACAGCAGATACGCAACAAATACGCAGCAGATTTGTTGGTACAGATTTGATGCTGTGTTCAGTTATTTAGATATAATCTGCTGCGTATCTGCTGCGTATCTGCTGCGTATTTGCTGCGTATCGCAGCAGTAAATACGCTGCTTATACGGTGTGTGGGTTTATACCCTCAGGCTACGTTCCCACATTGTATTTTTAAAGACAAAAACGACCATTGTTGCCAGTTAAAACAACAGCCGCTCTTGTCTTAAAGAAATGTATTGAACTCTATAGGAACCGCAGCCGTTGTTCACAAACTGTATTGAACAATGGCTGTTGTTTGTTATGGCAGTGGAAATAATTGACAAGTCAATTATTACATAGAGTTCTATGGTGATTTGGATTGCAGGCACACCCAAATGTGCCAACAATCCAAAAAAACTTAAATAAAATGATGTTTCTGTGAACAATGTGGCAGTATCATTTGCAGGAACATGTAAAACAGTGGCCACTGTTTGACACTGCAAACAATGGCCATGTCAAACAACGGCCACCATTTTTACTAAATGTGGACATAGCCTCAGGATTTTATGAGGAAACAGTGGCGATCATGATCTATTCCCGATAAAGGTTTTCTGATGTGTATTCCAAAAAAGTGTATTCGAAAAAAAGTCTATGCTGCATGAGAATAAACACAGCTTATTTGAAAAGGGTCAGAGGCCAGTGGCAGTTTGCACAGTGTATATTAAAAAAGGATTCTTTAAATTGAACCACAACTGTGCTCATTGTTAAGAGTTGAAGGCCATTGACATAGTTTTGTTCTCTGTATATTAAAAAAGGGTTCTCCTTTAAAGCGACTCTGTACCCACAATCTGTCCCCCTCCAAACCACTTGTACCTTCGGATAGCTGCTTTTAATCCAAGATCTGTCCTGGGGTCCGTTCAGCAGGTGATGCATTTATTGTCCTAAAAAACAACTTTAAACTTGCAGCCCTGTGCCCAACGGCCATGGCTTGGAGTATCTGTGGTGTAACTTTGTACCACCCCTCCGTCCCTCCTCCCCACCCTCTTTCCTATTCCTCTGCAGTGAACACTGCACAGGTGCCCTGACGATCCAGCCCATGTGCCGTGCTGACACAGCTGATGAATAGGCAAAATCTGCTTGGAGCATTCCTAATGATGAAGAGGGCGAGGAGGAGAGATGGAGAGGTTGTGCCAGCCTAATGCATACACAATCTAGACCACGGGGCTGCAAGTTTAAAAGTTGCATTTTAGGACAATAACTGCATCACCGGGCGAACGGACCCCAGGACAGATCTTGGATTAAAAGCAGTTATCCGACGGTACAAGTGGTTTAGGGGGGGTCAGATTGTGGGTACAGAGTCGCTTTAAATTGAACCACAAATGTGCTCATTACTAAGAGTCAGAGGTCAGTGACATAGTTTGGTCCACTGTAAATTTAAAAAAAGGGCTTCTCTTTAAATTGAACCACAGTTGCACTCATTGTTAAGAGTTGCAGGACAGTGACATACTTTTGTTCTCGGTATATAAAAAAAAAAAAAAGTTATTCTTTAAGCTTAACCACAACTGTGCTCATTGCTAAGAGTTGGAGGCCAGTGACATAGTTTGCTTCTCTGGTTCTTGTTTAGATTGAAGCTAATTTATGCTCATTGTTAAGAGTTGGAGGGCTGCCAGATTTAGCCAATTATTTTGAGCAAAACTTGAGAAAAGCCACAAAGAAGAGACGTAGCCCTGGTGCTGCTGCTGGTCGTGATGAAGCGGCTGCTGTTGTAGGTAGCGGATGTTTGAGATCTGTGCCTGATATGCTAGAAGATATATCACCTTCCTTTAGTCCAAGAAGGCATCAAGGATAACATTGTCACTTGATAGGGATAGGATCCAATACCGGCCAGCGAATGGTCAGTCAAGATCAAGTGGAGGCTTTAGTTAATAGAACAGAGTGCCTCCAGTTCTATGGGCTTAATTTCCACCGACTCCTCTGACACTGAAACCACCTAACCCTTTTGAAAGTCTTAACACTCTGAGCCCCAGGTGATGGAGCAATCGCTATTGTTCTTTGACAACTTTTCTTCCATGGATTTAGTGGTTTATCCACCTGCTCCAGTTTAACACCTGTAATACACTTATTTCCAACCACTGATGGTGGAGAATGAGGACATGGTAAGAATAATATAAAGGGGCAGTCTGACAATGATAAAACTGCTAATTGATGACAAGTTCAGCTATGTGGAGATAGTCATGGAGGACAGCGTCAAGGAGTAAGTGGTGATGAGGTGATGAAATGACGAGGTGCTAGACCCCACATGGACTAAAGGGAGTGGTGGTGCTTAGCAAGCCCCAGAAAGAGAGCAAAAGAGGGAGCAGGGGGCAAGCACCCAGCAGAGGGCCTGTGGCCAGTACCTGACAGTGGTCTTAAATGCACCAAGGGTCCAAAACAGTTCATATGAAAATAAGAAAAATATGTGTAAAAATAAGAGACTGCAAAGGGCGCCTCTCCACATTATGCACCTACCTGAAGACAAATCTTTTTATTTCTTGTATTGTCCTTTCTTAATGAATGTATAATTTTTTTACGTTGAGCAGCACCCTATGCAGTCTTTTTTCCTCATATTTTTGTTATGTTCATATCTCTACCGGATGAGTTTTCCACATCGGATCCTGACCGATCAGCTCCCATATAATTTTAAGGCTTTGTTTCGGTGTTGTGCTCATACACAACCCTATCAGTTGAGCACGTTTTGACCTGGTGTGTCCATTATTCACACTTGAAGTGTCTGCACATAGAACTTTCCCTACTGTCTTATTTCAAAACAGTTCATGAACTGGGCAAAGGCAAGACGGTTCCCACGCTGTGCTACCAGGCCCTCAGTCAGGGTGTCAATGTAAATAACTTCAGCACCTTTGACGTGCTAAGATACCTAAATGCCAAGCATGAGCTGCAGTGTATCAGACACCAGAAAAGCCAGTAAACATCTGAGAAACAGATCGCTGATCTCTGGGAAACCAGACAAAGATAACACTGCTGGATTCTAGGGTCCTTCCCAGGGGGATATCTGGCTAGTCCTGTGTTTCGAGACTCTTTAATAAGGCTCCACGGGCTCTTCTTTAGCAAATATCTGAGGCTCCCTCTTCTGCTCCTGTCTTTTCAGCCTCTACATCAGCCGACTAAGTGACCGGCCCACCTGTCTGCCCTCAAACAGAAAATGTTGCAGCAGCACCACCACCATCGACAGCCATGTCTAGACCTTCCCAGGGAATACAGCCCCTCACATCCACAATCCCTGTCTCTAAATGGGAGCATTGCAAAACTCATTTGCTTTGAAATGTTCCCATTTAGGCTGGTGGAGACGGAGAGTTTTAAGAATCTGATGGTTGTGGGTGTCCTCCAGTATGTCATAGATAAGAGAGGCAATACAATATGCACTGTGCAATGCCAATGGTGCCACAGTCAGGGAGATTAATTCTCCCTAACTGCCCACTGGGTAAATGTATTGGCATTTGGGCGTAACTCAGGGCCAGCTCCAGCTTTTTGTGGGCCCTTGGGCAACAGGGCGTCGGCGGGCCCCTTTGAGGAGCAAATCATGGAGAGACAGACGAGGAAAGATTTGCAGCAAAAGAAACATGCGGCTGCTGCATATCTTTCTCCTCCTGTATCTCCTGATCTGTGTGGTAGTCAGGACTCTGGAGGAGTCAGACCCAGTCACAATATATATATATATATATATATATATATATATATATATATATATATATATATATATATATCATGCTGGTTCTGCTAGTTCTCCTGTATACACACACATATATACATACACACACACACACACACACAGAGCAGGAGCTGCATACAGGAGAACTAGCAGCACCAGCATGACATATATTATATGAACATGGTAAGACCTCTAGTTCTCCTATATACAGGTCCTGCAGTGATATACAGTATATTCTATGCCTCTGGAGTGGGAATTGGAGTTCAGGTGGAGCTCCTGGTCCAGATACTCCACTCCAGCCTTAGAGCTAATGAGGCTCTGAAACCACCTGGTGGAGCTCTATTAAGAGACTCCAGAGCTTCCCAGGTGATGGCTCCCAGGTGAAGACTCCCAGGGTGGGAGAACAGGCAGCGCTAGGCCTGTGGGAGCTGCAAGCAAGAAGTCTGGGTGAGACCAATGTACCTGGTCAAGTGGAGCAGTAGGCTCAGAAAGTCAGCTAGGGAAGCTGTAATGTGTTAGTCAGTGGCTAGACAGCCCAGGTTTTATTTTATTGGCACTGTTGCCTATGTCTTGTGTTATTTGAACGGATAAATAAAGCTGACTGAGGTCAGTATAAAGCATACAGCACTGACTGGACTGCAATTTGTGATGTGCCAACCGTCTCAGGCCCAGGAGATGGCGATCCCAGCAAGTTAGTAACCCCCAGAATGTCACAATATATATATATATATATATATATATATATATATATATATACTATATATTACTGCAGGACCTGTATATAGGAGAACTAGAGGTCTTACCATGTTCATATGATAGATAGATAGATAGATAGATAGATAGATAGATAGATAGAGATGATAGATGGATGGATGGATGGATGGATGGGTGGATATCCAAAAAGTAACTGCAGCACACGGGACTTCGTGAAGAAAATCAATCTGTATTGGTGATTAATCCATACAAAGCACACAGTGTACAAACAAGCGACGTTTCGACGTCTCAATGACGTCTTTTTCAAGCCAGTGAATACATTTCAAAGATAACACGTGATTTATATATCCTGTGCAAAACTTAATTAGTGATGTGTGCATTCCGCACCTGGTATTAAAGTCAGCTGACGTGAACAAATAAATGTGTACAAAACATAGGTATACGGGAGTATCTAACTCCAATGTGAAAATATAAGTCCATAATCAAGATTAATTCATCATAGTCCAAACAAATATATAGAAATAGGAACATATCGGAGCAGTTCATGATCCACTCACACATCGTGATCAGCAGCATCGACCGGTACTAGAGGCTTGGACCGCACGCTAAGGATGGAACGCACGGCCATCTTGTTCCACCTCCCCGAAGATGTAGCGTCCTGGTGTTATGGTAACCGATGACGTACATGGCAAATGTAAATAAGACACTTTGTGATCTGTCTTGATACTGTGAGACCAACCAATTAACACAGTCTTCCATTGTCCCGTATTATACGGCGGACAGAACCCACTTAGGTAGATCTTCCCATCCAGGATAACCAACTAGTGGGATGTCCACGGTAGTCTGTGGGGGCTCCACGATATCGATCATTGTGCAGACTGATTATTAAGACGGGTTACCAGATAGGCGCTGAAACATCCCGAGGTGTAAAGGCATATAAGTACGTGATGCTGCTTTTTCACTGTTAGCGAGTTATCACTGATCCTGCTCCGAGTGATAGGCTTTTGAATAACATGATCTAAAAGAATGAAATGAATATGAGATAAGCATATGTAATATAAATACAAAACTATACATGTATCAAAGATAGTAATAATAGTCATGGTTATGTATTCACTATACTCTAGTGCTTCGGCTTTAGCGCTAATGGACAGGATATCATAGAGAATAAATTGTATACAACAAAAAATACTTATCTAATGTAACAGTATTTTGGTAGGATTTTGAATTCAACATTCAATCCATGGGGTTTGAGAGCATTGAGTCGGAAAATCCACTCATGTTCTCTCCGCTTCAGCATCGATGTACGATCTCCACCTCTCCATGGCGGAGGGACATGCTCAATGTACATCAGTTTCAAGTCACTCTCTTTGTGATGTGCATCTAAAAAGTGTTTGGAGACTGGAAGATCCTGTTTTTCTTTCCTTATGGTGTATCTATGTTGTGTGATTCTGGTTTTCGCGTCATAGGTGGTTTCACCAACATATATAAGGTTACATGGGCACCATAAGACATATATGATGTATTCTGTGTTGCAATTAATGAATTTATTAATTTTGTATGTTCTCTTAGTGCCCGGATGTACAAATACTTGTCCTTTTTGAACATACTTGCAGTTAACACAATTGCCACAAGGGAAACTGCCAACAGTGCGAGGACCTAAAAAGGTAAGTGCAGAGTTGTTTAGTGTCACCTCAGTTTTAACTATTTTATCCCTAATATTTCTGGCTCTCTTATATGACATCAACGGTTTATTTCTCAGAGTGGCAATCTAAGGATAACTTTGTTCAATGATATGCCAATGCTTATTAATGATCTTAGAAATCTGAGGGCTTAATGAGTTGTAAGTAGATACAAAAGGAAAATTTGTTCATCCTGCCTTGATCTCTGTGTCACCTATGACGCGAAAACCAGAATCACACAACATAGATACACCATAAGGAAAGAAAAACAGGATCTTCCAGTCTCCAAACACTTCCTAGATGCACATCACAAAGAGAGTGACTTGAAACTGATGTACATTGACCATGTCCCTCCACCATGGAGAGGTGGGGATCGTACATCGATGTTGAAGCGGAGAGAACTTGAGTGGATTTTCCGACTCAATGCTCTCAAACCCCATGGATTGAATGTTGAATTCAAAATCCTACCAAAATACTGTTACATTAGATAAGTATTTTTTGTTGTATACAATTTATTCTCTATGATATCCTGTCCATTAGCGCTAAAGCCGAAGCACTAGAGTATAGTGAATACATAACCATGACTATTATTACTATCTTTGATACATGTATAGTTTTGTATTTATATTACATATGCTTATCTCATATTCATTTCATTCTTTTAGATCATGTTATTCAAAAGCCTATCACTCGGAGCAGGATCAGTGATAACTCGCTAACAGTGAAAAAGCAGCATCACATACTTATATGCCTTTACACCTCGGGATGTTTCAGCGCCTATCTGGTAACCCGTCTTAATAATCAGTCTGCACAATGATCAATATCGTGGAGCCCCCACAGACTACCGTGGACATCCCACTAGTCGGTTATCCTGGATGGGAAGATCTACCTAAGTGGGTTCTGTCCGCCGTATAATACGGGAGAACGGAAGACTGTGTTAATTGGTTGGTCTCACAGTATCAAGACAGATCACAAAGTGTCTTATTTACATTTGCCATGTACGTCATCGGTTACCATAACACCAGGACGCTACATCTTCGGGGAGGTGGAACAAGATGGCCGTGCGTTCCATCCTTAGCGCGCGGTCCAAGCCTCTAGTACCGGTCGATGCTGCTGATCACGATGTGTGAGTGGATCATGAACTGCTCCGATATGTTCCTATTTCTATATATTTGTTTGGACAATTAATCTTGATTATGGACTTATATTTTCACATTGGAGTTAGATACTCCCGTATACCTATGTTTTGTACACATTTATTTGTTCACGTCAGCTGACTTTAATACCAGGTGCGGAATGCACACGTCACTAATTAAGTTTTGCACAGGATATATAAATCACGTGTTATCTTTGAAATGTATTCACTGGCTTGAAAAAGACGTCATTGAGACGTCGAAACGTCGCTTGTTTGTACACTGTGTGCTTTGTATGGATTAATCACCAATACAGATTGATTTTCTTCACGAAGTCCCGTGTGCTGCAGTTACTTTTTGGATTTCTATATAGACACCTGTGGATCGGGGGTGTTGACCACGGCACCGGGCAAAGCTTTTTTTCTACAGAGTGCTGCGTAAATTGTGCTTTGTAGATAGATAGATAGATAGATAGATAGATAGGAGAGATAGATAGAGATATCTAGTTGTTTTGTGTATAGAGGTCCTGCTGTAATATATATATATATATATATATATATATATATATATATATATATACACTCACCGGCCACTTTATTAGGTACACCATGCTAGTAACGGGTGGTCTTCTGCTGCTGTAGCCCATCTGCCTCAAAGTTCAACGTACTGTGCATTCAGAGATGCTCTTCTGCCTACATTGGTTGTAACGGTTGGCTATTTGAGTCACTGTTGCCTTTCTATCAGCTCGAACCAGTCTGCCCATTCTCCTCTGGCATCAACAAGGCATTTCCGCCCACAGAACTGCCGCTCACTGGATGTTTTTTCTTTTTCTGTAAACCCTAGAGATGGTTGTGCGTGAAAATCCCAGTAGATCAGCAGTTTCTGAAATACTCAGACCAGCCCTTCTGGCACCAACAACCATGCCACGTTCAAAGGCACTCAAATCACCTTTCTTCCCCATACTGATGCTCAGTTTCACCTGCAGGAGATTGTCTTGACCATGTCTACATGCCTAAATGCACTGAGTTGCCGCCATGTGATTGGCTGATTAGAAATTAAGTGGTAATGTGCAGTTATACAGGTGTACCTAATAAAGTGGCCGGTGAGTGTGTGTATATATATATATATATATATATATATATATATATATATATATATATATATATATATTATATAATATATATATAATATTATATATAATATATAATATATATATATTATATATAATATATATTACAGCAGGACCTCTATACACAAAACAACTAGAAACCCCAGCACATACAGTAGACTATTAGTTTGCAGAGCCTACCGTGCTGCCCTCTATCAGGTCAGGTGTCCAATCACATGACCCGTGACATCATCAAAGGTCCTTCACACTCAAAGGTCCTCTTTCCTACTCTGCTGTTGGGAAGATTTGTGAAGGAATACAGGTGCCCGGGGACCCCAGTATGTATTTTTTTACTAACAAGAAAATGTAGTAACAGACGGGACTGGGCCCCTAGAGGAGCTGTGGGCCCCGGTATTTGCCCTAGTTAGCCGGGTGCTGATGCCGGCCCTGGAGTAACTGCCCACTGGGTAAATGTATTTGCATTTGGGCCTGACAAGGGAACAGTCCTGCCACATGTCTTGCCACCAACCAGGATTGCTGGACAGCAATCCTTGCTCCCTTTTTCCTCTTCCTCCTACTCTGCTTCCTCTAACCTCCTCATCTGGCCATCGTAGTCTTTGCACCTTCAATTTCAGCACAACTAGACGGAAACAACAGCAGGCTGTGTTGAAACTGATTTGTCTGGGGGATAAACCTCACAAAGGGCATAAGCTGTGCGTGGGGATAGAGCAATAGGCCGACCTGAGGCTGCTGAACCTTAGGCACAGCAAAGTGATGTGCAACAATGAGCGAAATCTGATTATAGCTCTGGACATAGTCGGTTTGGCGAACATCCCTTGTCTGGCGCATGTTCTGAACTGAGTGTTGCAGAGCTTCTTGGCAGATTACCCTGATATGCAATATCTCCTGCAGAAAGTGCATTCTGTGTGTGCGCGCTTTAGGCATTCTCACCCTGCTGCTACTTGCCTGCCCATGCTGCAGAGAAACTTTGGCCTTCCCATGAGGGACATTTGTGCTGTTTTGAAATGCTTTGAGTACTCCACAAATATGGACAGCACTGAAGACATAAGCAGCAGCGCTACCATCCTCATCGTATGCCTCCTGGAAAAACATTTCATGCTAAAATGGAGAATGTCATGGTCGAGGAAGTGGAGGAGCAGGAAGAAAGTTCATTCTCCCAGTTGTTGGTCCACCTGTCTACACCAGGAGGATGAAGAAGAGGGGTCTTACAGCAGAATGAAATCCAGAGCAGCTCACAGGTGGCAGTGGAGCCATGCTGGAAGGATGTAAAGAAATCACAGAGGACAACTTGTCCTTGGCTGTGGGCAGCCTTTCTCATATGAGCAATTACATACCGCTCTGCCTAAATGGACGCAAAGTGGAACACCTTCCTCAGCACTCCACAAAATGTACCAACACCATGAGCAGATACAGTATGTATGAGCAGGAGGCAAAATTATAGTACATGGTACATGATTAATGAGGATGTGTCAACGGTGGTGCTGAGTGATAGTTCCTACCCATTTAATATCTAGGTATGTCCTGGGTTGGGCAGGGGAGATCAGAGGGGGGGGGGGCCACGCGGTGGCCACACGGTGACGACACTCTGAACCGTCGCAATCCTGGCTGCTATTAATAGCCCAGGACCGCGGCAGATAGGGGGTGGGGTCTGATCCCCGTGCCCGCTAATGAGCCATTTAGATGCAGCTGTGAAAGCTAAAAGCTGCATCTAAATGTCTATTTCTCCCCATCATTTCTGGTCTAGTGGGGGGATCGCCCCCCACCCGCAATGCAATCGCGGAGGGGCGATCCATTCAACTTACACAACCAGGCCTTACCATTGGAATGATGCTGATCCCGGCTTGGTATTCTATTGATCTGGTCTGCAGCAGACCAAACCAATATAGCACCGATCTAAGGGATCGGTACTCTATTATATACACGGCATTGATCTCAATGAGAGAGTGTATATAGAAGTCCCCTAGGGGGCTTCATATTACTGTGTAAAAAAAAATCTAGTTTTTTCATTATTTAAAAATTCCTTCCCCTAATAAAAATTTAAATCCCCCCCCCTTTTCCCATGTTATAGATAAAAATAAATAGATTAGTAAAAAAATAAACATATTTGCTATAGTTTTGTCACATCAAATCCAGAAAAATTGTAATAAAAAGTGATCAAAAAGATGCATATACACAAACAAGGTACTGATAGACAGTAAAAATCGTGGTGCAAAAAATGACTTCTCACACAACAAATATTTTTTTCACGGTTTTGCAGCATATTTTATGGAAAAATTAAGTCTGCCATTGCAAATTTCAATTAGTGGCGCAAAAAATAAGGGTTTGTGTGGGTCTGTAGGTGAAAAAAAGTGCTATGGCCTTTTTATACACGAGGGGGGGGGGGGAACGAAAGCACAAAAACAAATATTCACCCAGTCCTGAAGGGGTTAATAATGCAGTGGATGTCATCACCGACAAGCAGGTCTGCCTTTTCACAGCCAATGTGGACAAACTGACATACCAAGAAATAACCAAGGCGTGGATCCCATTACCTAATTAAGGAGCCTATTAAAAAATCTAGAGTGTTGGCTATTGCTTCCTCCTCGGCCTCTATCTTCCGCTGCCATTTCCAGCCATTTTGTTTGTTTGTTTTCATTTGTTCACACAAATGACAGTCTTTAGAGGGTCTACATAAGGCGCCAAGTGCTTATTGCAACCAATGTAAATCCAATGTATATGGCTCTGTAAACGGCTGGTGTCCAACTTCCTGTTTATATGTTAGCAGTAAAGTGCATCAATATAAGTATTATCTGGTAGTAGTGTAGATTCTTCTTCTTTCCAACGCACATTTCGTGTAAGCTTGATCACAGGGGCATTAAAGGCTACATTATGTTTTTTCTCCTGCTTTTATATATGTTTTGCTTTTGTTGCATTGATGAAATTTAGAATGACATTTTATACATTTTTTTTTCTGAGTTCATCATATACAATGATCCTGGCCTTGGTAAAACCTCCGTCCATTACGCTTTCTAGCCTCTGACTTATAGCTTTCTAGGGGAAAGGAAGCTAGGCTAAATGATTCTATTTCTGCAAGACTTTGTAAGTGTTCCATAACTTGATTGCCTCTCTCTAACCTCTACAACATACAGGTCACTGTACCATGTGACAATAGTAACCGTGTATATATAGTCTTAATCTACTTTTTCCTAGAATAAATTTACATTTGCATACCTGTTTACATATAATAGTATTTCTGACAATATATGTCAGAAATAACTATTCATGAATAATTTGTAAGGTCTTTGAATATAGCAGCTTTTTCAGTAAAATATAATGTGGAAATAATGGCAACCTTTTGCAAGGTTAAAAAATGACTACACTATATTTATAGCCTGCCCTTAGCTATGAGGACTGCTCTTTTGCTTGCTTGGAAAACTCACCAGAGGGAAAATGAACATTCTGTAAATCTCATCAGGAGTAGTTCCAGAAGGAATTATGGGACAATATCTTAAAAATAATTCTTATTTTCAAAATTCAAATGCATCAGGCTATCATATATAGTAAAACTCTATGCCACAACCAGATGCACATTAGTCCATAATGCTGTATGCAGTGCACCTTATTTTTGGCTAAGTAGCACACCATACATTGTTGTATCTCAAAATAAGCTTTCCCCTATCAGCAGTTCACTGTTCCAAAACTTGGTCTACTATATAATATTAATAATTCCGTTATTTATATAGCACCAACTAATTCCATAGCACTTAATTTAGAATTGTCAATTTGGCAGTTTTATTATTCCATAGAATATTCATATGCTGTACAGCAATCAACCATAAATTTAAAACCTAACAATAAAACCTCACATTGTTTACATGGGCTCAACAAAACTCTAATAGGTGTCCTTTGGTATTTAGCATGATTACCAGTGGATACTTTGAAGTGCTGTAAGTGTATGGTGGAAACTCCAAGTGTCCAGAGCTGGATTAAGATGGTGAAGGCCCCGGGTGACAATTATGTTTCAAAAGTTAACTATACAGCGATCTATACAGATAGCTGCTTACTGTAGGGGATTTAGCACCTACCTCTTCTCACCCCTGGCAGTATGGCTCAGCATCTTCCTCTGTTTTGCATGTAATGGTAACTAGAGGCTTCAGTGCAGAAGAAGATGCCTGTTAATATTCGCCAATCTTGCAAAACTAATTTTGACTGTTTTGCTCATCTCTATCTTCTACTATTGACATTGATTGCATATTTCTCTATACATTTCGAGAGATGCAGGTGAGTGAGCATGCATTTTAAAGTCCAGTCTCATAATTAACAAATTTTAAACCCTTCACGTCAGCCATATGTATATATATATATATATATATATATATATATATATATATACGTTCCTGCTTTAGCTGTCCCGTGCAGCGCAGTGTGAGCAGCCCCAGACACATCCGTGTGCCCGTAGCCGAGAATAATGATATTAATGTCACTAACCCCTAAAACGCTGCGATCTATGGCGATCGCTGCGTTTAAGAAAGTCAGTGACAAGTTAAGCACCTGTCATTGACTAATCAGGACCCCTGCAGCATAGATCCCGATCACTTGTACCGACGAGCAGGGTTAAGACTCTTACCTCTATCCCGTCAGAATGTCCATTTATGTATAGAGTGTGCTCTTGAGGTAGGCTCTATGCACAGATCGCCGATAACACTGATCTATCCTATGCTATGACACAGCATAAATTTGTATATACAACCTAATGATTGCATGTTTAACAGTAAAATGTAGGTGTTAAAAGAAAGAAGGTTTTTAAAAGTATTTAAAAAAAACACCTTATAACTCCCTAAATAAAATAAAAATATGTAATAAAAAATTAATAAATAAACATATTATATATCGTAATATGTCAGATCTATTAAAATTAATAAAAAGTAGGGATGAGCAAACCGAACCATTACGAACCAGTTTAGTTACAAACTTTGGGAAAAGTTCGGTTCACGGCCGAACCGAACTTTGAGAAAGTTTGTTACGAATCTGGTAAAAATAACAACGGCAATGCAAAATTGTACTTTTGTCACAGAATAGACCAGGATACAAGGGATTATTAATCCTATAATCCCTTGTGTCTTGGGTTTCTGTGAATATCAAGATGTGTGATGTCACCCCTGTTAGGGTGAGACCTTAAATTAGTCTCCTCAGATATAACTGGGTGCTGCCTAATCAAAAATGTAATGTGACAGCTGTCTGTGAGTATTAACCAAGACACATGAAAGCAACTTCAGTGTTCAAGCTTATCAAATTTATTAAGAGAAAATCAGTTCATATCTTTACAATCAGGTTCAAAAAATAGAAGAACCCCGTTTAGCTGCAACAAAAAGGTTTTTTTTTTAAAAAAAAAGTCCCAAAAAAGTCCCATCACTGTCTGAGAAACAAAAAAAGTCCAAAATATAGTCCCATCACTGTCCCAGAAACAAAAAAAGTGAAAAAAAAGTCCCACCGGCTGTCCCATCACTGCACAGGTGTGTAGAAAAATGTTAGTGACTCACTGGGTATCTTGTTGTCCAAGACCGTGCACCCCAGTGCTGATGTCTGGTCCATTAATTATGGGCAAGGGCAGTACATGTCTGTTACTGCTTATTGGGTCAACATTCCCCCAGAAGACCACCAGAAAATTAGCCCGTTCTTGCCACTGTCGCCTCACCGGTGCTTTAGGGGGCCAGTTCTGCACAAGTTCTGCCTCCACCAGCTTGCAACCATCCACCGCTTTGACTGCAGTCCAACCTGCCCTGGTGTCTTACCAACGATGTCAGGCCCGATGCTCTCAGGCTGTCCTCCATTTTGTGAGCCTGGGTGAATGAAGCCACAGTGGGCAGGAGCTCCTCCAGACCATCAGGTAGGAGATATATGAATGGCTGAGCCAAGGTCAACTAACGGTGGGAAGTGTTGTAGCCCACAAAGGGAGGAACCTTTTCTCTGCAGTGCAGCAGGGAGTCATACACTTTGTATGGCACATGTGATAAACCTCATAGTGCACAGGTTTCTTCAAACATGTTGTGCCAATTGTTGATCCCTTTTGAGGACGCGACTCTGTGAGCAGGCATCAAGGACATCATCCCACTCGTCCGTATTCTGGAAAGTGCGGTAACCAACATCATCAGCGAGGAATCCCAGGCCACCACTCCAAGGCTGACCATCCTCCTCCATGAATAGTCTGTTCGCAATCATACTGGCCTGGGTGCAATCAGGTACTGCCTCCTCCTCCTCCTCAAATAGTCTGTTCACAATCATACTGGGCTTGGTGCAATCAAGTGCTACTGCCTCCTCCTCCCCCTCCTCCACACTGGGTCCAATACAGTACTATTACTGCTGCTGGTTCCACTGTCAAATGTCTGTTTTCCACCCTACTGGGTCCAAGGAACTTTGTGTCCTATGTCCCGTGTAATCACTTACACCTTGGCAAAAAAAATTTCACTATTTTTGCACATTGATTTTCTCACTTTTTTCATTGTAATAGCAACTGCAACTAAACTAAACTAAACCCTATCAGACTCCCAGTATTATAGCTGCAATTATTTAGCCGCTATTGCAAAGTTTGTTTTAGGTTCGGTTTGTACAAATCCGAACTTCACGAAAGTTCGCCGGATCGAACCGAACCAAACTTTTCAAAAGTTCGCTCATCCCTAATAAAAAGCAATCCTAATTTTTTTTTAAACCAATATGATACTAAAAATAACTAGAGATCATGGTGCAAAAAATGACAACTCAACCAGCCCTGTAGCTGGAAAAATAAAAGCGCTATGGCTCTTAGAAGGTATCAATGGGTATTGATACCGGCAGTAGCGGATTATAATAGGTTCTTTTTGGGCGGCAGCCCGGGGCCCTGAGCTCCTGGGGGGTCCATGGCCACCCAAAAAGACTTATACTTTCAGTGATGTATTGTCTCCGGGCTATAGTTCTGCCATGATTTGCAAAAAAATCTCAGCTTTTTTACCACAATTTTACACAAATCAAGGCATTATGACATTATCTATCCTGTACTATTAACACCATGCTAGTGCTGCCATAGTTACAGTGGGTTGGGGGGGCCCAGGCTTGATGAACAGCCGGGGGCCTATGGTAAAGTTAATCCGCCCCTGGATATTGGTATCAATGGGCTCAGTCATGAAGGGGTTAAAGATATTTCCCTTTTTAACATTCCCATTAAAAAACACATTATGCATTTATGAGATGTTATACTCTACATTAAGACTGGAGAGAAAAAATCTCAAAATCTTAAATTTTGTTTAATATTTTGCATTGATCTCTGTTTCTGCATGAAGTCTCCATAAAATAAATATTATGAGATTGCCTATATCAAGGTATGCACCACAATAAATTATTGGAGCAGTTCTAGTACTTACATTTCAAATAAATAGTATCAATGCCTTACAGTAGTGCAATGTTCTCCCTTAGTTCCAATTATCTGCTTTACTGACTTTTATTGTCTGGATCACATACATTTTTGCCAGTTTTAAGTACTTTATATGACACACCATTTAGGAGGATGTTTGCAAGCATTCAAAAATTAATAATGCCTTAGTGTAAAGCTGAAAAATGTAAATAGAGGCTGCATGTTTCTAGTAATAATAAAAAATACTACTGTATGTACCACATGCAGAATACCATACAGTATATATATAAAGGGGCACCAATATATTTATATTTATATGGGTTATGATTGCAAGTAACTTTGTAATATACATGTTTAATTTTTTTTTTTTTACGTTTTCTATGTTAAAATCAACCTTAAACATGCTGCCACTAGGTGTCTCCCTTTTTTTCAATCTGCCGTCCATGCTTTCTCCATGTCTCTCTTCTTAAAAATAAAAAATAAAAAAAAGACATAAAACAGGAAGTGACCTCAGTCCTTTATCCAGGAATGTCATGAGTATCTGTGTGGCATGTGAGTTGCTATTAGTAGCACGGTGGCTCAGTGGTTAGCACTGTAGCCTGACAGCACTGGGTCCTGGGTTCACATTCCAGATTCTCCAGTTTTGAAAATGACAATGTTGATAAAGTTTCTGTTTTATTACAGTGATGAGTGGACATTTTACTTTTATGCAGCAGATATAAATATTTTCCTATAATGCCACAGCAGCTGTAGTGTAGTAGTCAGGAAACAGAAGAGAATTCACAATTGAGTCATATCTACATGTAAATTAGTGTATTGCAGGCTAGGGCTACAAGAACTACAACTTCTATCATGATCTGTTTTGTGTGTCATTAAGGGAGTAGTAGTTATGCTAAGCTCGACATCAGTGATTATGGTACATTGCTGGGGATAGGGCTGCAGGTTTATTTTATAGATGGTAATTTCCTTTACAGAGGCAGAACTAGATCATGAAAGATCATCTTTTTTATGTGCTAGGCAGCTAATACATATAGTTGTATGCATTTAAATTGATCTGTGAGCAATATATAATCTGTACCATGTGTTCTGAAGTCACTATGGAGCTTTCCTTGTATTTCTTTTTTTACACACTTGATGACAGGCACGCTTTAAGGCCATGTTCACACACTCTATTTCGTAATTAAACAACTGCCGTTGTTTTAACATGCTTACTTTCAATCTAATAATATCCAAACAGTTTTTTGTTTGTTTGTCCCCTCTATGTGGTCTCATGGATCAAAAATTGGAAACTACCTGGTAGTCAGCTCAAGTGTACCTGACACTCCTAGGGTCAGTGTTTACACTCTGACCAATAAGTGAGGAGAGACATGCTGCTCTATCCCCTCTGTGTCTATGAGACCTGGAAGGCCCCATAGATTTGCATTGGGAGTCCCTCCAGGATACTTGATTCAAAGCTGGGGGAGAACATGGTAAGGGTTTACTTTCCCTGGCTCGTTCTCTTGATCAAATGAGATCTGAGTGACCCAACCTATAAAAACATTTGATAAGTCTTTAAGATACAACCATGCTTTACAACCATGGATGTTGGAAATTAATCTGAATAAATGGACACTCCAGCGGAAATAAAAGGTTCTTTCGAATCAACTGGTATCAGAAAGAGCAAGTTATTTGTGATTTACTTCTATTAAAAAATCAACTCTTCCTGTACTGTATGTTGTGCAGGAAGTGGTGTATTATTTTGGGTATGACACAGTCCCTTCTGCTGCCACCTATGTCCATGTCAGAACTGCCCAGAACAGTAGCAAATCCCCATAAAAACCTCTCCTGCTTGGAACAGTTCCTGTCATGGACAGAGGTGGCCACAGAGAGCACTGTGTCAGACTGGAAAGAATATGCCACTTCCTGCAGGAGATTTTTAATAGACGCTCTGGGATTGGTTGTGTATACACCTGTGTATATTTTACACCCTTTGATAAATCTGGGCCCTAAAGTTTAAACTGAGTAAGTGTGACCAGCAGGATAAGGTTGAACTAAAGGCCCTATTCCACGGAACGATTATCGTTCGTATTTGGCCGATATCGGCCGCTACGGACGATAATCGTCCGGTGGAATACAGTGCAACGATCAGCCGACATCGTTCATGTCGGCTGATCGTTGCAGTCGCTTGTTTTTCAACATGTTGAAAAACAAGCGACTGATATAGCAGCGATCTGCTGCCGTCGCTCCGTTGAATAGTAGCATCGGCAGCAGGCGCTGCTATATCCTATGGGCTGCCCGGACGATCAGCGATCCCCCGGGCAGCCCCCCCGCAGCTCCCCGCCGCCCCCTCCCACACTCACCCGCTCGCTGTAGCCGCGCTGAATAGCGGCAGCAGCAAGCGGGGAACGAGGAGCAAACGAGCGCTGAGAGCGCTCGTTTGCTCCTCTGATGACCTGTGGAATAGGGGCACAAGTTGTAACGCCAGATTTTGGGTCAATAAGTGGTGAGTTAGTTTGTGAAAAGAAAAAAAAAAACTTCTTATTTATCAGGATTTTTTATTTTTATTTAAGACCACATTTTTTCTATACCAAGCTATTGTTGTATGTCTTTTAAATAAAAACTCATAATTATAGTATTTTTATTTTTGAAAACTATGCGACAATATTCTTCTGCAAATTAGTGCTCATTAACTTGATTTAAATAAGCGAATTAAAAAAAAAAAAAGAGTTTTGAACCAATCTTTTTTTTCAATGTGGAACAAAATTGTTTAATTCCAAATCACTTCACTCATCTCTAGATATTACTATAATAATCTTAGTAAAATAAAGTTTATGAAATGAATGGAGGTACAATACCAACAGTTTTATTGTGGTGTTCTACTAAATACCAACACAGCTACTCCCTTCTCCTTAGCTATGAATTACATTCTCCTCAAACAGGTTATACATTGGCCATAAGCAGAATGCCATACTTTGCACCGATCATGTAAATCAAAGGTTTCATAGTCTAATAATTTAGTTTGCAAAGACAGGTGCTCACCCATGTGTGACCACTGTGCCCTTGTTCTAAATTGTATATTGGAACCAAAGTGAAAGCGGTTTCTAACAATTTATTAGTGCATAAATCAGCCATAAAAATTACATTAGAGTCTGTACGACAAAGCAATTTACAGCTTCAACACATTCTTTGATATTATCACTGCTAGAGAGATTCATTAGCCTGACTAATTGAGGAGTTGACAATATGAGTGAAAGTGTACAGTAAATACAGATTATATAGATTAAAGTAAGAGCTGACAGTGGGTAGATGTTAAATTTAAGCATTAATTTAGAATGGCGTCCCACTCTCTATTTTCAAAGATCGTCCTTACTTTTATATATATTTGAGTGAAGAAAAAACTGTGAAAGAAAATTACATTCTATATTGTACGTATATTTTGCTTACCAGTGATATATATGTTTTTGAAGAGGACTTCGCAGATGCATTGGGGTCCACAGTGGAAATAACAAAATGTCGCCTTCCCTAATATGACAAGGTTTGTAGTTCAAATATTTCAATTAGTTTGCTGTTATGAAGATGTTATTGGCTGCGGTTTAGGACAGGAAGATACAGTAGTAGTACAGTAAGTACGTAGTAGTTAGGAGTAACTTAGGAGTAACTTCTAAATTTTCCTACCACATTCAGCTCTGTGCAACACTGTTGTTTTCATGCTGCCAGGGTTTGCTATGAGTGGGATGACCAGTGCAAAGGACTATAGTTTTCATGATCCTTTCGCCCTAACACACACTGCCTTTATATACTGCTGTCTGCATACAAATCTTTTACAGGATTTAAGATAGTGTTATATTTAGTGTTATATTTACTCTCAAACACTTTAATTTTAATTGCCTGATTCTAATTTTCTCAAAGTAAGCTGCCAAAGTTGTCTGGCTTACACTTCCTCTTGTCATTAAGAACCAATGCACTTTGGCCATGCTAAATGTTCATGCGTCTGGGCACATAGAAGAACAGGATATACAATGCACCATACCTTAGAGGAGAGGTAATAAGAAATGACCAAACCAGGACATTTTAGCTACAGACAGTTCTGATTTATTGATGAATCATATTACACTCAAAATGTTTGCACTCAACTTAGTACTCCGGTACTTATCAGCTGCTGTATGTCCTACGGAAAGTGGTGTATTCTTTGCAGTCTGACATAGTGCTCTCTGCTGCCACTAGTAGCGTGTTTGAAAAATTTTATATTACAATGTTAAAACTAGAAGTATATGTAATAGGATTAGCTGAGTAGATCACCATCTCCTGGGTTAGGTTGGTGCTTTTGGCACACAAATACAGTTAAAGGGGAACTCCACATAAGGAATTTTTTTTTCTATTAAAAGTACATAAAAAGTTATATAAATGTGTCTATACAATGTATTACCATATCTGTGCGGTTCTGCCACAGTGGTAGCTGATAGAAATCCAGGAAGTGAAGAAAAATGGCCTCTGTGCCAATTCACATTGTCTCCTGCTCCCACTGCTATCCCGCCTTGGGAGACAAAAAATACATGCCTCTGTCTCACGTTGTGTGTGTTTGCTGAGCGCAGGCTGATGATGCAGACAGGGGGCAGGGTGTGATGTCACAGGAGGCTTGGCTGGATCCCCCAATCCCCTAAATGATTCACCATATCTGAATGGCCAGAAGCAGGTGCAGCACTGATTTAGTTGATTGAGCTCTGTGGTGTTACAGGTAGTAACTGTGTGCTGTGTGGGTGGGACCACAATTGAAATGATAAAGTACTCCAAATAATTCAGTAACACAATAAAACTGCAATGTGTGAACACAGCCTAGATGTTCTGCAACAGATTCGGGCAGGGAATAGGCAGAGTGGGGGACTGTGATGAACAGCTGAGGGAAAGCAATGCATTCTGGAACCAGTACTGCATTCTGGGAACTACTCAACCAGGAAGTACAGAAACACAATACAGAACAAAACTTCCCAAAACAAATGGATTTTTGGTAGGTTTAAAACTGAGATAGAGAGGTAAGTAATGCTATATGCTTCTGCAAAAGTTTTTTTTTCTAACCTCTACCTGGAGTTTCCCTTTAACTCCAGTTAAAAATGGTACATCTGGCCGTAACCATTTTTATTTTTTTTCAAAAACAAGAAAATGAGAGAAGTTTTCCAGGACTGGATCCAGCATTTACCAGCACCTGGGAAGGAGTGGCACGGAGTGGCAGTGAGCTAAAAGCCTGCTGTTGAGCGGATTGCAGATAACAAAGCACTTTGCTTTATTATTACTGTAAAATCACTCATCTTTATTTACAAGTTTACCTCAGCAATAAATAGATAGAATGTTGGCTGATATGAGCTTATGAGCTTTTTTCATATAGCTAGAACTTATTCTGCAGCGCTGTACAGAGATTATAGTCACTTATACTGGTCCCTGTCCTCAAATGGGCTCGCAAAGGTTTTGGAGTGATAAAATCCATGCAGACATTAGAGAACATATATGCAGCTGTTATCATTGGTGGCATTTGATCCCAGGACTTCTACATTACAAAGCAACATGGCTAACCTCTGTGCCTCCCCACAACATGGGTTACCGCTGTACCACCCACTAAATGGCTAACCTCTGTGCCACCCACAACATGGCTAACCTCTGTACACCCCACAACATGGCTAACCTCTGTGCCACCCACAACATGGCTAACCTCTGTGCCACCCACAACATGGCTACCCTCTGTGCCACCCACAACATGGCTAACCTCTGTGCAATACGCAGTGCTATCAGCTCCTTCTCTCCTCCATGTCATGCTGCCCTTACTGCTGCACTTAGATGTAGATGTAAGCTCCTCCTACAGGGGTGGGGGCTAAATCAATGTGTCTGTCCTGATGACTCACTTTTCCTTCACTGGAATAAGCACTCAAAATAAATAATAAAAGTGTATATAAAACATACAACACAGAAGTCAAAGCAATTCTAGTTTATTGAAAAATCCCAGACAACTCCTTTAAGCTTTCATAGGAGCGTCAAGTCAGATTTCAAAAGTATAAAAATCCTTATCAGCAAAATTTCAATGTAAGGTACCATATTATAATGTTGCCGTGACCAAGGACTGTGTCCCAAAACGCATAGGACTAAGTTTTTAACGCTTTTGGAATATTTTTATATGCCTAAATAAAGATTACAAGTTTTATGATAGCTGTGGACTTTCTCCTTTTTTCTATGATGAATTTACGGGGATATCCTGGATATCCACCCTCCTTTAACAAGTCTACTGTGGTGAGCTGATGTACTTTGTACATACCATATTATAAAGCAAAGATATGTTTAAAACAGGCTGAGTTCATTTTGGGTATATTTTATATTAATTTTTTTTATTAATATATGTAATTTTATCTTGGAGATATTTGTATTGTGTATTGTGTGTATTGTTGTTTTGTGTAATATATTTATGTGCTTGGGTTGTCTCACATACAACATTTTAGCCCTTTGCCACATGGCATGTGTATAGATCATAGATGGGATACAATAAGGGACTGTGATGCACAGTTAGACCCTAGTTATCGCATAGTAACAGGCCACTGCTGATCTGCACATAGGTGCTGCTGTTGATTGCAGGGTGACAATGAGTTCCCATGGAAACCAGGAATTTCCCAAAGGCCTCAAGCTCTGCCTTTAACGTTTTCCAAATATTCCATGCCAGAAGCATAGTCTAAAAAGTAGACCACTGTAAGGCTATGTTCCAACTGGGAATGTGTCATTTAACATCATAAGGCTTTACATAAAGACAACCACAAATAATGATCATGATCATTATTTGAGGCCATCATTATTAATTTGCACAACAAAAAATTTCCGCGTGGAAATGACACTAAATTAAGCACTGAATATTTACAAGGCATAAAATTAAATCTCCATTGATTTCAATGGAATCCGTGTAACAGAAACCGCCCAGAGAATGGACGTATTAATTCTTTTGGACAGAAAGCGCATCCACAGCGGAATTTTCCGTGTCAAATTACCCGCAATTCCGCAGTGTGAACAGTACAGCAGAAATCCCATTAAAATCGGAATTGCGAGTGGAATGGGTGGAAAATTGGTGCGGATTACGCTTAAAATTCTGTCTGTTTTGCTCAATGTGAACTGGGCCATTCTGTGTTTTGTTTGCCTGTGTTTGTGCCCAGTTTGAACTTTGTCTTATGCCAATTTTCCCTGACCCGCCCACCCGTGTCTGTTCTGCTAAGTTTTCTCTGATCAGGTAATTGTTAACCTGGTTTTGCCTCAGTGATTGAAAGCTGGTCCCTCCAATTGCCTTCTGGACTAGGTTCCTTGTTTCCATTTAAGTTCTCTGTGTCTGCATTACTTGGCCGGTTATTGAGGTCTGTCTTGTGCCTGCTATTTTTTCTGTTTCCTAGTTCCTTGTATCATTGATCTGCCTTCCTGATGTTTCCTGCTTGCTGCCTTTTTTTTGACTACGCCTTTGGATCTGATTTTGTACTTTTGCAGCCTGACGTTGCTGACCCGGTTTGTCCACCCTGTACTATTGTGTTTGTGTGCATAGGGCAGATAGAGGCAAGTAGGCAGGCACAGTGGGCGGGGCTGAGCTTAGGGTCCAATGTCCGTGTCTCTCCTGCATCCCTCTGTGACCTGAGTTGTGACACTTATAGACAAAATATGATAAAAGCTAATCAATAAATTCTATGCACCCCAAAATGCAGAACAAAACAAAAAGAAGTATACTCAAAGGAGTCATGGGTCAGTAGTTACCAGAAATGTGCATACAACCCCTTTATTTCAATGTATTCAGTGCACAAATGTAAAAATGAGAACCTTATGACTGATGATGAGCAATTGAATGCATAGAAAATAATAACAAATGAAAGACCAGAACATACAATATAAAACATGTATGCAATGAAACTGCAGTTGCTAAATTATTCCTGCTAGTTACTGCTGTTGGCGTGTTTCTTCTGCCATCTGTTAACATTTTATTTGCATTACACTAAGGTTCAAGCCAAGAGGTTTCTTGGCTGCTTAAACAATACGTGTAGATTTTATTTAGGGCAATCCCTTTACTTTGGATTTTTGCCCAGATTACATTATTTTGTTGTACTGGTGACTTGGCTGAAAAATTAATTAATTTTATTTTTTTTTCTAAAATGCTAATTGATGTTCAGGAGAATTAGCATACAAACTGGAAAGTGTTATATATAAATCCATCCAATTATTTTACTAAATAAAGAAGTTTAAATATGGAATAATCCTTTGAAAGGTCTTCTTCCTAATAGTGAATTACTTGAAGCTAGGGTTAATTTAGATATTAAACACACAAAGGGGGAATTAAACCAGAAAGAATTAATTAATTAATTAATTAATTAATTATGGAATATCACCATCTCCGGACCTGATCTTCTTCTTCCATTCACAGGTATGAATTGCCTCCAGCTATCTACTCCTACCCCCATTATCCATTGCATTGTTAAAATTTCATGGTATGAATTGGCTCCAGCTATCTACTCCTACCCCCATTATCCATTGCATTGTTTAAATTTCATGGTATGAATTGGCTCCAGCTATCTACTCCTACCCCCATTATCCATTGCATTGTTTAAATTTCATGGTATGATATCTGTCTCTACTCTTCTCAGCATTGACTTTTATTGCCCTCTTTTCTAAGCAGTGAACCCAAACTGTTTGTTTACAATCTTCTCTCTATCAGTTACCCCTGCCCTCTTCCATCTCTTCCCCACCCACCCCATGTTTCACACCTGGTAGTACTTCTCAGCTAGTTACCTAACTATATAGTGAACTGCTCTGGTCATTCCTGACCATGGTCATTACTGATCACTCTAAGTGCTGATCAGTCAAAGTGTTTAGATGAATTAAACCAGAATGGAACTGAAGGTAACTGCATTCCATATACTCCTCTGCTCTCCAAAAATGTTGACCTTTTGCTATCACTTTTGCTTCCTTAATACTCAAACTCTGCTCCAAACCCCCAACTCCTATATCAAGCAATAGTATATTTATCTCTCCTTCCCTTCTACCTGCTGATCTAACCCCCCCTGCTGTCTTTTTCCCATACAATTAACCATTTCTTCCCATTCCCTCCAAACATCCTCCCTCCCTCTCTTACTCACACCTGCTATCTCTATCTCTGCTCCTGCTTACTGCTGGAGACATCTCTCCTAACCCTGGTCCTCCAACCTTTACTAACAGCTTCTCTTCATCGGCCACCTACAGAAACCCTTTTAACCTGATTAAGATTCCCTGCATGCCAGACCCCATCTCCATTAACTGTGCTCTATGGAATTCTAGATCTGTCTGCAACAAACTCACTGAAACCCACGACTTATTCCTCAATAAATCGCTCAACCTGCTGGCTCTCACAGAAACATGGCTTCAAGAGTCAGACACAGCCTCACCTGCTGCTCTGACCCATGGAGGCCTTCAATTTTCCCATACTCCTAGACCTGATAACAGACATGGTGGAGGAGTGGTTGTACTTCTCTCTCAGGACTGCACTTACCAGGTCATTCCCCTTGAGCCCTCCCTCTCATTCTCCTCTTTTGAGGTGCACACCATTAGACTCTTCCGGCCCTTTTCCCTGAGAGTCGCAGTCATATATCGCCCCCCCCTGGTTTTTCGCCTTAATAACACTCCTACCGGGCTCTCGGACCACAGTCTTCTCTCCTTTTCAATCACTAATACTCATTCTCCTCCTGACACCTCAACCTTGGTCATGTACAGAAACTTACGTGCCATCAACACCCAACAACTTACAGACTCTGTACAGTCATCACTGCCTCCTATCTCTTCACTCTCCTGTCCCAATCTGGCTGCCAAATGCTATCACAACACCCTCAAGACAACCCTTGACAAAATGGCACCCCTCACACCTCAATCAGCAAAACGCAGACGACCAACCTTGGCACACACCTTCAACTCGTTTTCTTAGACGGTGTTCTAGGTGTGCTGAACGTTCGTGGAGGAAGTCTAAAACTGATGCAAACCTCCTACATTACAAATTTGTGCTTAGAAGCTACTACTCCGCTCTTCATTCTGCTAAACAATCTTACTTTACCTCTCTCATCTCTTCTCTATCCCATAACCCAAAACGTCTCTTTGATACCCTCAACTCCCTCCTCAAACCCAAAGTTCAGACACCCGTAACTAACCTCTGTGCTGAAGACCTAGCATCCTACTTCAAGGAAAAGATAGATACCATCCGTCAGGAGATCACCTCCCAGTCCCAAAGATGTGTTGATCCCATTCCCTCTTGTATTTCCTCCTCTTCCCTCTCAGTATTTGAACCTGTAACAGAGGAGGAAGTATCCAGACTCCTCTCCTCCTCTCGTCCCACCACCTGCCCTAGTGACCCTATTCCCTCACACCTTGTCCAGTCTCTCTCTCCTGTTGTCACTACCTACCTTACCAAAATCTTCAACCTCTCCCTCTCCTCTGGCATCTTCCCCTCGGCTTTCAAACACTCTATTATCACTCCCTTACTGAAAAAAAACCTCCCTAGACCCCTCCTGTGCAGCCAACTATCAACCTGTCTCTAATCTTCCTTTTATCTCCAAACTGTTGGAACGTCTGGTCTATTCCCGCCTAACCCGCTACCTCTCTGACAATTCTCTCCTTGACCCCCTTCAGTCCGGTTTCCGTCCTCACCAATCTACAGAAACTGCCCTTACTAAAGTCTCTAACAATCTCCTCATCGCCAAATCTAAAGGTAACCATTCACTTCTCATTCTCCTGGACCTATCTGCAGCTTTTGACACTGTAGACCACCAGCTCCTCCTCTCCACGCTCCGCTCTATCGGCCTCAAGGACTCTGCTCTTTCCTGGTCGCCTCCTATCTCTCCGACCGCTCCTTTAGCGTATCACTTTCTGGCTCCACGTCATCTTCTCTCCCCCTTACAGTTGGGGTTCCTCAGGGATCAGTCCTGGGCCCTCTCCTTTTCTCACTTTACACTTTACCCATTGGACAAATCATCAGCAAGTTTGGTTTTCAGTACCATCTCTATGCTGATGATACCCAGCTATATACCTCCTCCCGTGATATCACCCTCGCTCTTCTACAGAACACCAGTAACTGTCTGTCTGCCCTTTCTAACGCTATGTCCTCCCTATTCCTAAAACTAAACCTTTCTAAGACTGAGCTTCTTGTCTTCCCTCCCTCTGCTAAACACCCTCCACCTGACATCTCCATCTCTGTCTGTGGTGCAACCATAACCCCTACACAGCAAGCCCGCTGCCTTGGGGTTATGTTTGACTCAGATCTGTCCTTCACTCCTCACATTAAATCTCTTTCACGTTCCTGTAATCTGCATCTAAAAAACATCTCTAAAATCCGTCCCTTCCTTCCTGTCGAATCTGCTAAAACTCTCATTGTCGCTCTGATTCATTCCCGTCTTGACTACTGCAATTCCTTACTAATCGGCCTTCCTTCCTCTAAACTCTCCTCTCTCCAGTCCATTCTCAATACAGCGGCCAGGCTCATCTCCCTGTCCAGTCACTATACAGATGCCTCCCCCCTGTGCCAGTCACTACACTGGCTCCCTGTTAAACACAGGATACAATATAAAGTCCTCCTGCTCACCCACAAGGCTCTCCACAGTGCTGCACCTCCATACATCTCCTCCCTCATCTCTGTCTACCGCCCTACCCGTGCCCTACGCTCCTCTAATGGCTTACGATTAACATCCACCTTGATCCGCACCTCTCACTCCCGTCTCCAGGACTTCACCCGAGCTGCACCAGTTCTATGGAATGCATTACCAAAGACTGTCAGACTCACCACCAATATCCAAAGCTTCAAACGTGCCCTCAAAACACATCTGTTCAAACAGGTTCCCTAATTTTGACACAACCCTCAACCCCCCCTCCACACACACACACACACACACACAGACACCTCCACCACGCACACACACACAGACACATACACACACGCCAAGCATTTAAGCACTTAGACCTGTGCATGCAGGCATTGGCTGGTGACAGGTTCACCCCCCCCCCTTACCTGCACTGCCTTATTTATAAAGATGGCTGGACCATAAGAACAACGATGCACTTTGCCCCTCTGCCATTTTGTCTTGCACCCCCTCCTGATAGTAAGTAAGCTCATGCATGCGAGCAGGGACCTCACTCCTCATGTATGGATAATTATATGTATCTCTGTAATGTCGATTTTTTTTGTCTATGTATGTACCCCCAGAATTGTAAAGTGCTGCGGAATCTGTTGGCGCTATATAAATAAAAATTATTATTATTATTTATCAAACATGATGTAAAGTGAAACCGGCTCAGTTGCCCCTAGCAACCAATCAGATTCCACCTTTCATTTTCCAAAGAGTCTGTGAGGAATGAAAGGTGGAATCTGATTGGTTGCTAGGGGCAACTGAGCCTGTTTCACTTTACACCATGTTTGATAAATCTCCCCCATAATGTCTATTGTATAATTAACTACAATGCGACTGAAGACTTGTTTATTTTAACCCTATCCCATTCTGGTCAGCAGATATCGAAGCTGACTGAGACCTCTGCTGTGATGACTGTAAAGTATTACACTGACATATTTAAATGAAACCTTTCATGATGTTCCCTCACTCCATCGTTGTTTAGTTGCTCCTGCCACCTGAGGTTCGGATAACTATGAATGAAACAACGTCGTTCGAGTTCTGTGCATTGGGCATCCTATTTGATCAGTATGAGGCTCATGCATGGAACCAACCCGGCATGGTTGTAACCATAGCTACCCGGACTTCCAGCAGGAGCGATTGCACACCAATCAGGCGAACATCATGACAGGTATATAACGTAAAAGTATATATAAAAATATTTATAGAAAAAGTTTTAAAAATAGAAAAAATCCATGAATCCATGAAAATGTGGGTATTGGTATTGCCTTGTATTGGTATTGGGGATCACCACTTAACCCCTTTCTCGCTGGTTCAGGCAAAATGCGCTCAGCCCAGAGAGTGGAGAGAGGACAATAAGCAGTGATCTGTAAAGATTGCTGCCTACTGTTTTGTCCCAAAGGAGTTAAGTTACAATGCACAGCATCTCCATTTAACTCCTTCCTGACTCACTGGCCTTACAATATATGGGTTTGCAGCAAGTGTTGTTACTCATTTAAGTCGAGATTTCATACTACTAAATCCGCTGCATATAACCATAGTGGATATGGTACATATGAACATACCCTAATGATGGAAAAATAGTGCTGCATACAGGGCTATTCTTCCAATCAAACATGATGGAAACTCTTACCAACACAGTAGTAGGAAGACAGGCACTCCGGTCCTTCAAATGCACACAGTGCATATCCAGCACTCAGAGCAGACAGCTCATCAGATCCCAGGTGGTGCTCAGCTATATTAGTAGATAGGCCATCCACAACGTAGAAGAAAGTAGCGGCAACTCACCGACTAGATCAAAGACACTTTATTCTAAACAGCAGATCACAAACATGTAACAGGGCTTTCCAATAGAAGAGCTACGATCATTTCATGCCGCTGCGCTTCAACGGGCTTGTTGAAGCGCAGTGGCGTGAAACGATCATAGCTCTTCTACTGGAAAGCACTAGTACTTGTTTGTGATCTGACGTTTGGAATAAAGTGTCTTTGATCCAGTCGGTGAGTGGCCGCTACTTTCTTCTATGTTGTGGATGATGGAAACTCTGATGGAGTCTCTGACATAAATGTTAATGGAATCCAAGATTATATAGATAAGAATTACTTACTGTTACTTCATGAAATTGATAGGACCCTAGTTCCATTTTTTAATCCCTATAGGTAGCTTAGAACAATTTGCACACAATGAAGCAGTACAGGAAGTATTGTAGTGCATAAACTTTGTGATTGATTGATTGAATAATTGATTGATAAACCCCAAAATTTTATTCTAATTTATTCTGTTTTACTGGAACTATAATTCATCTCTGCTTAGTCTTTCAAACCAAATACAGACATTAAATTTCTGGATGCCTTTACTGGAAATAAGCACTATAGTTTGTTATCACAACAGAACTGTGGGTTAAGAAATTTAATATATATGCCAATCATATAGTCATTTATTTGAATATAATTCGAAATTATCATAAATGCAACCTGCTTTCTTTTAAATGACAGCATTGCTTGTATTTGAGTAGACAACCTGTCTTTCCAACACTGACATAAAATAAACTGCTAAGTATGCCTGTTTCTCAAGCCAAAACCATTGACAACAGAAGCTAAGCAATTTTTTTTGTTTTACTTTAGAAATTGCTTAGCTAGATGTATACAGTGTATTTAATGATAAATTAAATTAAATACCTTTGACCTCATTTTGGTTTGCTTTAGGCAACTAAATCTAAAACATTTACACAAATGGTTATAGTTTTCTGATGTTGCTCTATTTAGTTATAACAGTATTTTCGAAGTATTGGTTAGAGAACATTTAGCTAGGAATGAACCGTACATCATTTTGTAGAGAATACAAATGGGTTAAAATCAAATGAAAACATGTTTTATAGACTCCTGGGATCCATGATAGTCAGAGGACTTATGTAAGCCTTTAGAAAACAGATGTTTCATAAGCACATATTTGTAAATAAGTGCCATTTGGTACAACACCATTGTGTAAAATATTGTTTTTGTGTACACTTGACCACTTGGGAGGAAAGGTGCATGGCAAATATAGCTCTCAATTTGTCTCAATGCCAGGAACTAAAGGTGAGCAGCTGACTGTTTAAAACCAGCTTCACTTATTGTTTTAACATTGTGGAGAGATAAGCGGGCCTAATCTGGAACTGGCAACAGAAAATCCATCTTAAAAATTTAACTGCCCATACTGTAGGTTCTCTGTCAACTATGAACGTGAAAGTATCAATGCTGTATGGATATGGGCAAAGAAGTTAAAAATTCCAATGAACTGGTCAAAAGTTAAAACATTGCTCTATATTGAACACAAGTAGAGAAAAAGAAGCGGGAACTCACCACATATATCTGCTTTCTGGCCGTTTTATTGCTAGGTTACTTCATTTGTGCAGGGAGGAGGGAATGTGGAGCAGACACGTCCTCACAGGTAGACTACAATTGTTTAACTTGGTGAATAAACCGGACAGAAAAAGTATATGAGTAGTGAGTACCCGCATCTTTCTCTCTACTTGTGTTCTATGTTGTCCCAAATATAAGGGGCAGCTTTATAGACTTTTATGTATAAAAAAGCAACACTGTAAGAGCTACTATCGTTTCATCCCGCTGCGCTTCAACGGGCTTAGCTCATAGCTCTTCTATTGGAAAGCACTGGTACATGTTTGTGATCTGATGTTTGGAATAAAGTGTCTTTGATCCAGTCGGTGAGTGGCCGCTACTTTCTTCTATGTTGTGGATGATGGAAACTCTGATGGAGTCTCTGACATAAATATTAATGGAATCCAAGATTATATAGATAAGAATTACTTACTGTTACTTCATGAAATTGATAGGACCCTAGTTCAGTTTTTTAATCCCTATAGGTAGCTTAGAACAATTTGCACACAATGAAGCAGTACAGGAAGTATTGTAGTGCATAAACTTTGTGATTGATTGATTGATTAATTGATTGATTTGTAAATTCTACTTGACCTTCTAAATATTTTCAATATAAAGGTTTAATATAAAGAATTCATTAAAGGGGTTGGCCACTTTATAGTAAAATTGCTCAGTGTGCAGTATTAGTAAGTGTACTCGCAGCCCTTACTGACAGGGGCTCCCTATGTACCTCATAGAGCTAATATCAGAGTCCCCTCCTCCAGGCCGTGCTGCCCTGCTCTGTGGTGTTTTGGTCCATAAGATTGCTGACATGGAGGAGCATTGGACCATGCCCCGCCCCCCAGTGTCCACCACTGAGCCTGTATATGTCTATGGAGGACAAAGGGGACAGGGCATGGTCACATGCTCCTCCATGTCAGCCATTTTATGGACAGAAACAAAACAGAGCAGCCCAGCCTGGTGAAGGGGAGTCTGATTTTAGCTCTATGAGGTACACAGGGAGCTGCTGTCAGTATATACAGTGAGTACACTTACTAACACTTTGTACTGACCTATTTTACTATAAAGTCGCCAACCCCTTTAATTTACAAGGTCAGAAAGGTGTTATGCATTTGCTTAAAGCAACTCTGTACCCACAATCTGACCCCCCCCCCCTCCCAAACCACTTGTACCTTCGGATAGCATCTTTTAATCCAAGATCTGTCCTGGGGTCTGTTTGGCAGGTGATGCAGTTATTGTCCTAAAAAACAACTTGTGAACTTGCAGCCCTGTGCCAAACGGCCGTGGCTTGGAGTATCCATGCCCTAACTTTGCACCACCCCTCTGTCCCTCCTCCCCACACTTTTCATCATTAGGAATGCCACTGGCACTATTTTTCTATTCCTCTGCAGTGAAAGTTCCATATCGTTACATATCGTTTTAATCGTACTGACTTGAGGAACATAGATAACATGTCAGTTTTACCATAGGACAAATGTTGTAAACACAAAATACCACCCCCTTCCCCCGATCCCCACCCCCATTAAGAAAAATTGTGTTTTATTTGCAATTTCACTGCGCAAATATATTTTTCCGATGTCGCAGCATATTTTTTTAAAAAATGAAGTCTGTCATTGCAAAGTACAATTAGTGGCGAAAAAAATAAGGGTTTGTGTTGGCCTGTATGTGAAAAAAAGGAAGCACTACGGCCTATTGAAAGCGAGGATGAAAAAAACTAAAGCGCGAAAATGAAAATTCGCACAGTCCTGAAGGGGTTTATCTCCTTGCACTTGATTCCTGACTGACAGGTTTTTCCTGCCAGTCAGATTTGGTTCTGAAGGAGGGGCTGGAGTCCCTGATACAATCTTGTTCTGGGGACGGGACTTAAGCCCCTACGTAACTACTACCCCTACCATGTTCTAGTTGCCTGATATAGCCTTCCTTTGGACTGACTAAGCTAGCTAACTCTTGCTATTTGCTTTGTCTGATACTGTGTTATTAGACCTTGGCTCTATTTCTACTGACAATCCCTCTGACCAATGACTTTGTACTTCATTGCCTGATAGTTATTGACCTGGCTTGCTGACCTCTTTATTATTGTGTATTTAATTTGTCTTGTCTGTGTGTTGTGGTTTCACTGGTTTCAGTGCAGTTGCAGTCTTCAGGTTGGGGCCGGCCTGTTAAGGACCAGTGATGAGCGAACATGTTTGTAAATGTTCGTATGTTTGTATGAATAATTGTTCGTGTTCGGCAATCACAAACAATTTCTTTAATGATTAGAATGGTTATAACAATAATTTTCCAACATATTCAAACTTGCAAACGTACGCAACTGCAAAATTAAAACTTTGCAACTGATAATCATGTGCTTGTGCATGTGCTTAGACCGAAACGTACGCTTCTACTGTATGTTCATTATTTGTTTGTGAATGTTCCGATCACGATCATATTTTTTTATGTTCATGTTTGGGATCTTAATATTCAGATGTTCGCTCATCACTATTAAGGAGTTGGGTTACCCAAAAGACAGGGACAGTTTGATGGGAGCAGTGTCAGGACCAAATCTGTGTATTCTGTGTGTCCCTGACCTGTTTCTCACACACTCACAAAAATGTTTTCTCCCTAAATATTTTTGTTTAAACTGGACCTCAAAAAATTTTCCCATGCTGGATTTATTGAGAGACGCACATGCAAAAGCTCTTCAGCCAATATTCAGTTTGCATTGTTAAAAGCATTGACACTTTCACCCTTTCAGAGATACTATTTCCAATTTTATTACTTTTAGTATTTAACCATTTTTTATTTAATACTTTCACAGGAAATATGTAGACAGTGTGGAGATTTCTTCACTTTAAACCGTTTCTTGTAGCTTAGCTGATAGACTTGTGATTCATATACTTCTTCAATTCATTAACATTTATAATTCAGTCTACACCTGGTAATATGAGGCTTGTGATTTAAGATTTCTCATCAATCATGTTATAATTCACGTACTGAAAATTTGAATTTTTTATGTCTTCTGCCTTTGAAGAAGTTTGACTGACTTTGTAGTAACTAATTACAGCAGTGTTAGGGGATCATATGCCGAAAAAATTGAAAAGTTACATCTATAGTCCCGTACTCTATTATAGTAATATTAAATTCTATTTTACAGTACAGTTGTTTACAATAAGCACAATTGTGGTTTAATTTAAGGAAGAAACCTTTTTTTACATACAGAAAACCCAACTATGTTACTGGCCTTCCACTTTTTACAATAAGCACAATTGTGGTTCAATTCAGGGAAGAACCATTTGTTTTTGTTTTTTTTAGGGAACAAAACTATGTTACTGGCCTACAACTGTTAACAATAAGTGTAATTGTGGTTCAATTTAAAGAAGAATCCTTTCATTTTTTTTGTATACTGAGAACCCAACTATGTTACTGGCCTACGACTGTTAACAATAAGCACTATTGTGGTTTAATTTAAAGAAGAAGCCCATTTTAATATATTTATACACTATTCAAAACTACATGTTTTTAATTAGCCCAGTTGTGGTAATTCTCCTGCAGCACACACTTTTTTGAGGAATACACTAGAGAAGACTTTGTCCCCTTCTTCTGTCTCACAACCACCGACTCCTCAGCACAGATGATTCCATTGTTTTAGGACATTTGTTCAGGCCTTTGTATCCCTGTCTGCAATCAACAATCTTTCCCTAGTGTGGAGAAAGGTCTGATTATGTGGAAGTCTTCACCTCCTCCTCCTCCACCCCAATGACGTTCTCAGAGCCACCAACTCCTCAGCACAGACGATCCCACCATTTTAGGACACTCGTTCAGGCCTTTCTATCCCTGCCTGCAATTAGCAACCTTTCCCTATGACAGAGGTCTTATTCTATGTATATTTTGCACTCTCTCCTCATGTCCCACTGATGTTCTCCCAGTCATCAGCCCCTCTGCACAGAGGACATCATTGTTGTACCCTGAAAAGGGCAGTTAGTAACGTTTTTGTGGCTTACTTAGCTCTTCCAGCCTGCAGTACCAACCTCTCCCTACACTACCCAGCAGCACAATGGGGCGGGAAGTAGGATTAGCAATCCCAGCCATTCCCATACCACAAAATTTATTTCCAAATAACAAACAGATACACGAACAAACGCATTACTGTTCGTGTATTGGTCCATGCATTCGTGCTGTGAGTGGTCCATGCATTAGTGGTGTGAGTTCGCTTATCACTACTTATAGATGGTGATTCATATTGTTATTAGGCAAATTCCTGTCTAGCATATTGCCTGCCTACTGGCTTTCTAGTCATTGGATATTAGTGCCTTTTATTTGGACTAACCCTATGGTCATGCATAGTTTAAAGGGGTTATCCAGCACTTCAAAAACATGTCCACTTTCGTCCAGACACAGCACCACTCTTGTCTCCAGTTTGGGTGCAACAGTTTTGCAACTCAGTTTCATTAAAGTGAATGGAGCTTAATTGCAAACCACACCTGAACTGGAGACAAGAAAGTGGCCATGTTTTTTCTAACACTGGAACCCCTTTAAGGGTACAAACCCAGTTGACGTATTTGCTGCGTGAATCAGTCTTAAAAATAAGCAGGTAAAACGCAGGTTGGCTTTATACGATTGTTCTGTGTTAAAATACGCAATTGCGTATTTTTGAAGCGTGAAGCTTGTTGTTAGCAAAGCATAAGTTGTTAAAATACGCAATTGCGTATTTTTGAAGCATGAAGCTACATGCGTTTTTCGCACAGGTTGTTAACAACTGATGCTTTGCTAACAACAAGCTTTACGCTTCAAAAATACGCAATTGCGTATTTTAACGCAGAACAATCGTATAAAGCCAACCTGCGTTTTGCCTGCTTATTTTTAAGACTGATTCACGCAGCAAATACGTCAAGTGGGTTTGTACCCTTAAGCTTAAAGTCTGGAGAACAAGAAAATGGCGGTACATCTCACCTATGTTCGATACTAAAGAGTCTTAACTACATTACAAAACCAACCCATTGGGTCCCCCCCGTGGTCTAGTGCCTAGGGTAGCACCTTGCAGGGGGGCAGCAGCAGGCAGCAGGGGGAACAAAACATCTTTTTTTTGTTTTTATTTTTTTAGTCTCTCACCTCCCTTTCAGACATGCCAGTAAATCTGGCATCTTTTTGGGGAGGGGGGGGAGGGGTATATTGTTGTTTCTAGTAGTCGTGTTGTTACCAGAATTAACGGCCATACGCATATTGGTTACCGAAACAGGGTCTGGCTTTGGCTGCATGCGGTGACGTACAGTACATGTGGGCATCAGGCAGATTTATTAAAATGTAGTATAGTAAGATTATTTTTGGTGCACATAGCAACCAAAGACAGCTCAGCTTAAATTTTACCAGAACAATATAAGAAATGTTAGGCACTTTCTTAGATTAGACTAAAATACATGTCAGGACTAGGGAATTGGTAGACACGGGTCAGCTGATGCCCTAGCTCTGGCAACTGCTCCGCTGTCCCTGCCTAATTACCTGTCTAGATGGCAGCGGATAGCTGAATGACGTAGACAAGTCGTACAAGCACAAAATTTGTGGTCAGGATAGCAAGGTCGGCAACAAACGGTCAGCGTAGTACAAAATCTCCAGAAGGAAGGAAAATCAAAAAACAATAGCCAGAATCTAGTAACCAGGATAACAATCAGAGGGACACTAGGTCAAGAATACACTCAGGAACTGAGGCTCTATCACAAGCAAGGAAAGGCAGACAAGGGAATGTATATATGGAGACTGGAGTCCCAGCCCCAGGCTGTGATTGGGGCTGAGACCCCAGCTCCAAACCTCACAGTACATTTGACAGCCAGCTCCTAACAACAAAATAATATAATATGAACTAAAACATCGGATTTATCATTTCCATTGTTTAATGTGTCTTACATGCCTAACATCATGCATTATATTACAAGTCTTAAAAAAAATAATAAATTTGTTGTTTTTTATGAAACGAGGCAATTCATGTATCTACTAATCAGTATTTGCAGTGTTGCATATTTTGAGTTTATATAAATATTTTAATTAGTAGATAAAATTAATTAACTGGAAAAAATGTCTATTTGTAAAGCTTTAACAACAAAATGCAAATTAATAGTTACGATGTATCTTACTAATCTAGCGGAATTATAATAGTGTTGCTAGGGACCAATGCTGTTATATTATATTAAGTTTTTTAAGATGTTAAGATGTTAAGTTTTTCTTTTCAGTAATGTACTTTTTGCTTGATTTGTGCACTCAGCGCCCTCAGTAGTATTTTTGGTTTGCCTTTAGGACACATACTGTTACAAAATATCAAGCAAGCTTGGGTTCTCCAAACTCTGTGAATCATACGTCATTAATATTCTGCAGATTTTGTAATGCTAAGAGCATGTCTACACGGTCAGTAAAAAAAAAAAAAAAAAAAAAAAAAAAAAAAAAAAAATATATATATATATATATATATATATATATATATATATATATATATATATATACACTATCTATCTATATATATATACTGTACTTATATATACCTTATGAAAAAAACAGCATCTAAAACAGCTTGCAAATCAGCATGCTTTGTGCATGTGGTTTTTAAAGTACAGGTGTTTTTGGATGGGGTTTTTTTTACAGCCATTTTTTTTATTCTAGCTCCTATTGAGTTTAATGTCAGCTGCTAAGCAGATCAACTCTAAAAGTGTAAGGCCCCCTTCACACGTCCGGAAAAACCATCTGGATTTCTGGACCCATAGACTTTAATTAGTCACGGACACCCTTCCAGATTTTTTAAAACAGATCCGGAAAAATGACATGTCCTATTTTTGTCCGGAATTCCGGCCCGGAATCACGGGCACTATCCTGATGTACATCAGGAAAGTGCCCAAGATACTGGATCGCCTGCGCACCCCCCCCCCCTGTACCCCTCTCCCCCACAACTCACCGGCCTCAAGCTTCCAGGTGCCGCACGTCCTGGTGTGCACCGGCCGTCATTTGCCCTGGCACCCCCAGCCTCCTGCTGCTACCCCCCCCCCCCCGACCTCAGTTTTGCGGCCCGCGCCCGGCCCCCACACCCAGCAGCATCCAACCCCCCCCCCCAGACCACAACCACCACCCTCGCTTGCGGCACCCCCACGCCACCCGCGGCACCCCTGTACACTCACCCCCGGTTCCACATCAGAAGACCAGGAACCAGGACAGGTGAGATCACTGCTCTCTCTCCCCCCCCCCCCCACAAACTAAAACTCCCATCATGTCCTGCTGAGAGGTCATGATGGGAGCTTCTGCAGCCTGTGGCCATCCAGGTTGTAGAAGTACAACTCCTATCATGACCTGTCAGCCAGGCATTATGAGAGTTGTAGTTCTGCAACATCAGGTACAGCAGAAACTAGAGGTCAGCAAAAAGAAACATTTAAAGAAGTACCCACAATCTGACCCCCCAAACCACTTTAAAGAAGTTTTCTATTCTGCACCTCTCTCACCAATTCCCCTCCCTGCTTTTTTGCTTAAATAAACCACAAAGACGCCATACCAGTGAGTGCCGGAGTTTGCTTATTTGTTGCACTAGACTGCTGGAAAAAGGGTATTCAAAAAATGCCTGGACATTGCACTGGTACAACCTAGAGGGCTTGATCAGAGAGAATAACTATGGAACAAACAAAATGGTTAAAGCGACTATGTACCCACAATCTGCCCACCTCAAACTACTTGTACCTTCGGATAGCTGCTTTTAATCCAAGATCCGTCCTGCAGTCCGTTCGGCAGGTGATGCAGGTATTGTCCTAAAAAATACTATTAAACTTGAAGCCCGTGCCAAACGGGAGTATCTGTGCCCTAACTTTGCACATCCTCTCTGTCCCTCCTCTCCGCCCTTCTCATCATTAGGAATGCTCCAGGCATATTGCCTCCTTTCCCCACCATAGGATGGATCGTTAAGGACCTGTGCAATGTTCAGCATGGAGAAAATGTTTCAGTGGCATTCCTAATAATGAAGAGGGTGGGAAGCAGGGACTGCAAAGGGTGGTGCAAAGTTTAGGGCACAGATACTCCCGTTTGGCACGGGCTTCAAGTTTAAAAGCATTTTTTTAGGACAATAACTGCATCACCTGCTGAACGGACCGCAGGACAGATCTTGGATTAAAAGCAGCTGTCCAAAGGTACAAGTGTTTTGGGGGGGGGGGGTCAGATTGTGGGTACAGAGTCGCTTTAACCTTTTTGTTTATTCCATAATTATTCTCTCTGATCAAGCCCTCTAGGCTGTACCAGTGCAATGTCCAGGCATTTTTTGAATACCTTTTTTCCAGCAGTCTAGTGCAACAAATAAGCAAACTCCGGCACTCACTGGTATGGCGTCTTTGTGGTTTATTTAAGCAAAGAAGCAGGGAGAGGAATTGGTGAGAGAGGTGCAGAATAGAGAACTTCTTTAAAGTGGTTTGGGGGGGGGGGGGGCAGAAAAAGTTTGTGTTTTAGTTATGGGTCAATGAGCAATACAATACAATACAATACAAAGAGCAATACAATACAAAGAGCTGCCATATAGTCATTGAGGAAAAACACCAGCAAACTCTAACAATGGGGATCCAGGCGCAGGTCCGACTAATGGTGACCAGACAAAAAATATAAAACTCTAAAAGTTTATTAAAAAGACCCAAAGTGTTTTGGAACCGTACCGGTTCCTTTTTCAAGAGTCATATATCATTACAGGAGAGACACACAACACACCTTATACCAAAAACGAATTATGTCAGTAACATAGGTGGAGCTACTCCACCCATCAGGGTTAACTCCTACAGAGCTGACACAAAACATATACAATTAATTAGTACTACAGCTGTAACTACATAAAAAACATGCAAATAGCATAAAGACATGTATAATTGGTTGGTACTGCGGCTACATAAAAAACAGCCTACAAAAATATATAAAAAAGCAACAAAAAAACAAAACTTTTGAAAAAAAATATTGACTTTTTTTTTCCTTTCTCTCTCCTCCTTTCTCTCCTTTTCTTTTCCTTCCCTTTCTCTCTTCTTCTTCTTTTAAACAAAATAAAATAAAAACACAACGGACAAAATAATGTTTGAATAAACATAAAACTGATTTAAACCTTAGTATTTTCTAACACTTCATTAAGGCCTCCTGAAGAAAGTGAACAGAGTCTAAAAATCCAATAGGATTCCCTATTTATGAGCTGTTTAAACCTACTGGGTACATCTTCTCCAATCTGTTCTAAAATAGTTAACTTTAAACTGCTTAAATCAGAGTTGTGTTTCAGATAATAGTGTCTAGAGACACTGTGCAACCCAAAAAACTTTTTTAATATTGGCTCTATGCTTATTCATGCGGCACCGCACCGTCTGAATGGTACGGCCCACATACTGCAATTTACAGGGACATTGAAGGAGGTATATAACATACTGTGTGGAACAGCAAAAAATCACCCGAACCGGAAACGTCTCATTGGTAACCAAGGTAAACGTTGGTGAAGGTGTATCACTAATGCAACTACAGCACAAACATCTCTCCATATTGCACCTTATTGTGCCCACAGTGTCAGTTGTTTGGACACCGCTATATACAGTGGGAGTAGTTTTATGGAGCTTGCTAGGTGCAAGTTGACTCCGTACTGTTTTAGTTCTGCAGAAAATTATAGATGGATTTTTTGGGAGGATAGAACACAGGATAGGATCACTACGAACAATCCCCCAATGTTTAGTTAAAACAGCTCTAATTTCACAAGCCCCACAATTGTATTCTGTAATTAAAGACAACCCATAATTATTCTTAGCTGCAGGTTTCCTCTGTTCACTTTGTTTTGCTTTCATCTTATCCAAAATACTCTTTTGTGTAATTTTTTTATTTCTATTATATGCACTAGAAAGTAGGCGTTTGGGGTACCCCTTACTCACAAAACCATTATTCAAAATTTTTGACTGTTGCTGAAAGTCCATATCCATGGTACAATTCTTTCTAATACGTTGATATTGGCCAAAAGGCAAATTTTTTAACCAATTAGGAAGATGACAACTAGTAAAGTCTAAAAAGTATTAAAAGCCTTTTTTAATAATTAAATCCAGAAACTCCAAACAAGCATCTGCATAATTTAAAGTGAATTTAATACCCCAATTATTCTGATTTAAAAGCTCAACAAAAGAAAACGCCTCCTCTTTGGTCCCTGTCCACACCATGAACAAGTCGTCTATGAAACGACGATAGAAAAAAACATATTGCTTAAACATCTCAGATATCGGAGACTGTGCGATAAGCTCTGCCTCCGTTTCACATAGTAATCGTCCTTATTTTTACTATTTACCTAAAGTGCACAAGTGTGATAAAAAAACCTCCCGGGAGACCTATCATTTCGGGTGTGGGTTCCCTTACTAGTAACCTTTCACATTATATGGATTTATTTTTGCAAAAATATGTTTGTTTATTACCTTCCTTTTTAAAGGATTTATCTCAACTCATTTCAGAATTACACACACTTTCTTTGCCTTCTGATTTCTCTTTTATTTCGTTGGATGTTAGTGCACTTTACTCCAATATTGATATTTCTTTGGGATCAGTTTTAGATTTAGGATTAGAATCAGTTTATTACTATTTAGCTAATGATTCTACTTTGCCTACACTACAAGCTAATTTTATTTTAGATAGGATGCGTTTTATACTTGAGCATAATGCGTTTTCATTTGACGGAGAGTTCTTTCATCAAGTTAGGTGCTGTGCGATAGTTCTCGCTTCTCCCCCAGTTTTGCAAACCTTTTTATGGGGTGTCTTGAGGCGGAGCTTATTGCACAGTCTCCGATATATGAGATGTTTAAGCAATATGTTTTTTTCTATCGTCGTTTCATAGACGACTTGTTCATGGTGTGGACAGGGACCAAAGAGGAGGCGTTTTCTTTTGTTGAGCTTTTAAATCAGAATAATTGGGGTATTAAATTCACTTTAAACTATGGAGATGCTTGTTTGGAGTTTCTGGATTTAATTATTAAAAAAGACCTTACTCTTCTATTTTAACCTCCACTTAAAAAAAAAAAAAAGTTGATGTAAATAATTTTTTAGACTTTTCTAGTTGTCATCTTTCTAATTGGTTAAAAAATGTGCCTTTTGGCCAATATCAACATATTAGGAAGAATTGTACCATGGATATGGACTTTCAGCAACAGTCAAAAATTTTGAATAATGGTTTTGTGAGTAAGGGGTACCCCAAACGCCTACTTTCTAGTGCATATAATAGAAATAAAAAAATTACACAAAAGAGTATTTTGGATAAGATGAAAGCAAAACAAAGTGAACAGAGGAAACCTGCAGCTAAGAATAATTATGGGTTGTCTTTAATTACAGAATACAATTGTGTGGCTTGTGAAATTAGAGATGTTTTAACTAAACATTGGGGGATTGTTCGTAGTGATCCTATCCTGCGTTCTACCCTCCCAAAAAATCCATCTATAATTTTCGCAGAACTAAAACAGTACGGAGTCAACTTGCACCTAGCAAGCTCCGTAAAACTACTCCCACTGTACAGGTATATAGCGGTGTCCAAACAACTGACACTGTGGGCACAATAAGGTGCAATATGGAGAGATGTTTGTGCTGTAGTTGGATTAGTGATACACCTTCACCAACGTTTACCTCTTCGGTTACCAATGAGACATTTCCGGTTCGGGTGATTTTTTGCTGTTCCACACAGTATGTTATATACCTCCTTCAATGTCCCTGTAAATTGCAGTATGTGGGCCACACCATTCAGACAGTGCGGTGCCGCATGAATAAGCATAGAGCCAATATTAAAAACTTTTTTTGTTGCACAGTGTCTCAAGACACTATTATCTGAAACACAACTCTGATTTTAGCAGTTTAAAGTTAACTATTTTAGAACAGATTGGAGAAGATGTACCCAGTAGGTTTAAACAGCTCATAAATAGGGAATCCTATTGGATTTTTAGACTCTGTTCACTTTCTCCAGGTGGCCTTAATGAAGTGTTAGAAAATACTAAGGTTTAAATCAGTTTTATGTTTATTCTAACGTTTTTTTGCCCGTTGTTCTAACATTTTTTTTTCAAAAGTTTTTTTTATTTTTTTGGTTGCTTTTTTATATATTTTTGTAGGCTGTTTTTTATGTAGCTGCAGTACTAACCAATTATACATGTCTTTATGCTATTTGCATGTTTTTTATGTAGTTACAGCTGTAGTACTAATTAATTGTATATGTTTTGTGTCAGCTCTGTAGGAGTTAACCCTGATGGGTTGAGTAGCTCCACCTATCTTACTGACAACACTATTACTTTTTGGTATAAGTTGTGTTGTGTGTCTCTCCTGTAATGTTATATGACTCTTGAAAAAGGAACCAGTACGGTTCCGAAACGCGTTGGGTCTTTTTAATAAACTTTTAGAGTTTTACATTTTTTGTCTGGTCACCATTAGTCGGACCTGCGCCTGCATCCCCGTTGTTGGAGTTTTCTGGTGTTTTTCCTCATTATTCCCTTGGTGGAGTTCTGGAGTGGCTGCGGTTCGCAGGTTTATGCTTTTCATGCTATTCCGAGAGTTGTGCCTCCTGGTCAGCACAACTCTATCAGGTGAGGGTTACCATATTCTATCCCTTCACCCCTTTTAGTCCAGCTGATCCGCTCCATGGAGCGCTTTCCCTTGTTTTTCTTATATATAGTCATTGGCATTTGGCAGAGGAAGACCCGCTAGTTAGCTGGTTAGCTAAGAAACAATGCTTATAACCTTTAGTAATAATACATGTGATACAGTAGTTAGGGGGAGATTTGTGAGCAATATACAGACGCAAAATTTGCTTGAATCTAGTAAACCTATCGGTAATTTCAAATGTGGTCACTAAAATTTTTTGTGCCTTCAGTAAATGTACTAAATATGTATAAGTGGGAGGGGTCTGTTGGAAAATATGTGACTTCATCACATGCAGTACTACTTATATGCACTAATATGCACAACTATATGTACAATTATTATGTAATATTGGTGAAGCTATCAAATGATTTTTTGTATGTTTTAAGGGAACATCTAAGATCACTGGTAACAGGAGTGGGATGCTCAAGATTAATCCCCCATATGCAAGAAGAACATAATGCAAATTCCAGAGGTGGTAGACAGAGGGTGCTACTCAGTGGCGGAAATATCACTTGTGAAGGCTATTCAGCTGCACAGGGGCCCAGACCAACAGAGGGGCCCACAGGGCTCAGACTCAGCCTAGTGAATTCCTCTGCTGCCCCGGGTCCACATAGGTGATATGGGGGCCCGAAATGCTCCTCTATTGGATACGTGAGCAACGTCCGGCCGCAGTGGCCCCACGCTACTGCCCTGCCCGGGAAGTGCTCACAAGTGACATCACCTAGTGGCTGGCGATCACGGCATTGAGCAAACTGATGACCTGGAAGACCACTGGAGAGACAGGTGGGGTATTGTATGTGGGGATGGGGGGCAGCCAGGATTGGTAGTGTGTGGGGATAAGGGGCAGCCAAGAATGTAATGGCATAGTTTGCTTATGGAGGGGCCCAGGAAAAATTTTTGCACAAGGGCCCTATGCAGTCTGTGTCCGCCCCTGGCGCACTACAAGCTGAAATAAAGCTAATCATGCAGACAATGACTAAAGTTCTTTTTTTTTTTTTATAATCATTTAATCGGCGAAATCAAACGTTTTATCATTGTTAATAATCATTAAGAGGGGGGTGGACTGCATAAAGGAGTGTGGCCTTGACAAAGTGCAGGTAGCGTAAAATGTTCATTAGTCTGTGTCTGCAATGTAAACACTGCTCAATAAAGAAGAATAATTAAAGGGGTTATTAACCTAAGAGCTAAAAAATGAAATGCTAGCTGGTCACCAAGCCCCCTGAGTATTTTGAGCCGTCTTCTGTCTTTCTAGCTGATGACATTCCTGAGTTACAAGTTTTTCTTAAAGCTAAGCTTTATCCAAAATGGAGCCGACCAGGAAACTACATTTCCCATCATGCATCTCCCTGATTGGTCAGTTCGCATACTTGCCCTTTTAGCTTTCTTTCCTGCCCACTTCTGTCATTACTATTGCACTGTAAACACAGAACAGTTTTTTTTCATTAATTTTGCATCACATGACCCCAGTATGTATTCCATACTAGCTGATGATGTAGCAGATCTGATGCGCGCATAGTGTAGCTATGTGCTGCATGACAGGCATCTGTTTACTAGGGGTGTAGTGTAGGTTTAGATTTCTGCTTCCTGAGTGTGAATGAAAACATTCAAGTTCTATCCTGTAAAACAAAGACAGGTACATATGCTTGCATTCACTGACAGCAAGTAGAGATAGAACTATAACTTTTCATATTACATAAACACATGGGACACATGTAGGTCTATGCAGTGATCAGGTGCAGATATGGGGGCCGGGTTACCAAGTCTTTAGACAGCTAACACAACCCCCAAAGAGCAGATCACATGTTCTGTGTCTACAAAAGTAGGGGGGAGAGGTTGTAAGAGTGGACACAGAGAAGATGATTTTAGACATGCAGAATGGGTAAATATGAGAAGAAGAAAAACAGGGAAAGGGTGCAAGATTAGTAATACATGTAGTAGATTAGTAGACATAAAGTGTTATTGGGAAGGGGAATCGTTTAGAATATTGTTTTTGTTACCCGAATAACCCCTTTAAGGACATGCTGGTGAGTGCCATGGTCATTTCTTTTGTATGATACAGAAGGAATCTGTCACCCCTTTATTACAAGTCTCTATTAAATGCAAGGTAGGAATAAAAAAGTGTTTTAAGGAATATACTAATTATGATGCCTCTCCACCTTACTGGTCAAAAAGCACTTACCAATCACAGGCCAGAAATCACAGTAACTAGCAAACAGTGGTCCATTTTTAATGATACCTCAAATATATTTACATCTGTTGTGACCCAGTACCATTGTTAAATGGTGACAGTCCAAGAAATCCCAGACAATGATATTGACAGGGTTATCCTCTGCCTGTCATCCAATGCTTGTTAGCTGATTAAACAGGATTACAGCTCATACAGTAATTACAGATGCTACAACCCTGATTTATCTGTGTCACTAAATATATTAAAGACACATTCAGGCAAAATTTATGGTACTTGCCTATACTAAAGCATTTTGCTGCCTTGGCACTTCATTTATGTTTAGTAAGAAACCGTATTGTATAATAAAATATTAATTTAAGAAAGTTACTTATTCTAATGAATTGGTGCAATGGAAACTGAGTCTTTTTTTGCTAAAATCTCTAAAGAAGTAAAAAAAAAAAAAAAAATCTATATATTTAACACTGTAATCAGATAACAGATTTTTTGCTATTAACCAGTTTGATATTTAAGCAAGATAATGAATACCCAGTGCAGTACTTATGCTGCAAGATTCTAAACTCTTTATTATTTAACACATTTTTACATTTTTGATTTCTTTCCAGAACCCATTATGACAAGAACGGTATATTCTTATTAGGTGAAGAATCAATTGCATGTCTAGCTATTAAAGTACTTATAGTATAATATCAAGGAATTTAGAAGTACACTAATTTGCACAATGAAAAAGATACATCACTGTCATTGTAGTGTACAATAATGAAATAGACATTTGGGATAGTCACTGAAATACTTAGTGTCTTCCAACTTGTATAATAAAAATGCTAAAGACAATTATCTTTTGAAGGTCAGCCAATTGTTTTTTCTGTTTTATTTTGTTTGTTTGTTTTTGTCTACAGATTAAATTCACTAGTTGAAGGTATAAATCATCTTAAAGGGAAACTATCAACAGGTTTGTGCATACAAACCTGCTGGTGTATGCCTGTCTCGTATACCTGTACAGTTGATGATTCTTGATCAGGTCTTCTTATTTTCCTCTGCATCACAGTTTTTAGGTATTTTTATTCAAACCTTATATGTAAATTAGTCCATATAAAGCACTCTGGATAATGGTGCCCCTAAGTGCACTGTCCTGCCCACTGGCTGACACTGGGGGACACTGACGGACACAGGGCACAGGAGGGACACTAAGCATCCCTCTGCCATCATCCTTTCCATTTTAACCAGGTGAAGCCTTGATGCAATAGTAAGTGCAGGGAAAAAAAAGCACTTTATAAGCATTTCCCGTAATAAGTGTAAATTGGTGATTTGTATGACTTTTGAGGGGCAATATAATACTTAAATAAAAATTTTTGCAGGACTTCTCATTTAAGAACCACATAATTTTCCCAGGATAGGTGTTTGTTGTGACTGCACACTACCTACGAGCAATAAATACCCATTCAACCAGTCAGTGGTTGCAGCGGTGTTCTGCCCAAGTTACTGACTCTCTAAAAAGGCATTTCTCAGCCCAGCCGTTAAGTTGCAGGAGGTAGAGCTTCAGGAAGCCAGCAAGGGGTCCTTAATTCTTGTCGCTGGGGCTATGGAAAAATGAGGACAGGTACTGTAAGTATAATTCTTTATAATCTTGAAGAACAAGAGACATTTCATGATTTGAGAGGGACAAGTCTTTGGTGATAAAACCCTCTGATAAGGAAGGGGGGGGGGGGTCTATTCCTGATGGACTATAAGGATTACATCATCATGTGCCAAAATGTTTTATTGGATGAAACTGCATATGCCATCATGCCTAATGACCACTCCCCATTATTCCAAAGAACACTTAAAGGCATCTTAGATCAGGCAGAGGCTGAGGCCTTCCTATATAACCACACACCACAAATCGACACATTCTATGGACTACCCAAGGTCCACAAGGGCTTTTTCCCACTGAGTGGAGCAATATCTAAGAGAGAGAAGCGTCCACCTTAAGGCTGGGTTCACACTACGTATATTTTAGTCACTATTGTGGTCCTCATATTGCAACCAAAACCAGGAGTGGATTAAAAACACAGAAAGGATTTGTTCACACAATGTTGAAATTGAGTGGATGGCCGCCATTTAATGGCAAATATTTGCTGTTATTTTAAAACAACGGCTGTTATATTGAAATAATGGCCGTTATTTACTGTTATATGGCGGCCATCCACTCAATTTCAACATTGTGTGAACAGAGCCGATCAGTGGATGGCCGCCATATAACAGTAAATAACGGCCATTATTTCAATATAACAGCCGTTGTTTTAAAATAACAGCAAATATTTGCCATTAAATGGTGGCCATTCACTCAATTTCAACATTGTGTGAACAGATCCTTTCTGTGTTTTAATCCACTCCTGGTTTTGGTTGCAATATGAGGACCACAATACTGACTGAAATATACATAGTGTGAACTCAGCCTAAGGATCATAATAAACCTTACAGCTTTTGAAGTTTATTTTGACTAAAATTTCTTTTATGTTTGCATCACAGATCTTTACCAGCTCAGGGGCGTGAAAATGGGGGCCGCAGTAGCAACCACCTATGCGAACCTGTTCCTGGGCGGGTGGGAGGAGACTATTGTCTTTAAAGGCGCTCTACAAAAATACCATGAAGTGATTTAATCCTGGGGTCGCTATATAGATGTCATGATATTGTGGGTGGGCACAGACACCCTTTTTAAGCAGTTGTGGCCAACCTAAATGTCAAAGACATTGGTCTAAAAATTACCTGGGACATTCAGAGCACCAGTTCTCATAAGCCCACAGTGGTAAATAGCTTACTCAGTTGGGACAGTCATCACCCCCTGGCCCTGGGGAAGGGCATCCCTAAGGGAAAGGACCTCAGCACTAGACTGAACTGCTCCTCCCAGAAGGCGTATTGGACCCTATGGGATAAACCATGGTGGAGAAGAGAACGATGATCACCTGCAGAAGAAGTAGGAATCTTGGTGACCACTTGGTACACTTCGTAACACCTCCATCCCCCACTATATGGTTAGATAGATCCAAAATAGTTGGTACCTTTAAGTGTGGGTCATGTATAGCATGTTGCTATGTAAAAATACAGAAACATTCAGTACCTATATAGATAAGGGGGGATATGTGGTTAACTTCTTGGAGAAAGGATCCCCCTTTAATATCCTTCTAAAGTTTTCTACATATCTTTTGGTATCAACTATTGGTATTCTTGTGTCATGTTTTGCCCATGTCCTTCTTATTTTATCCTGAACTTAGTAGAGAATAGGGAGCGTCATCGGGATTTTGGCCACCCTATTAAGGAGGTAGGCCATCACAAAAGGCAAGGTGAGGCACGAGTAATTAGCAAAGAATACACTACCGCCTCCCCTGTGCCCCTATTTTGACAGTCTCTGCATTTAATGTATATATGTTGTTGTTTATGCACAATTTTGTTTTGGAGGCGCCTATTGGTCCCAAGGGTCCTCTGTTAATAAGTAGCTAATAAAGGTTACATTTTAGCTTATCTACTGGTCCAACAATGGTCAATTAGTTCTTTTTGTTTTACTGTTTATTGTGCTGTCACATATGGTTTTGCAACACACCACCTGAGGTAACCTGACAGGTGACTCACTGGGTTACCTTACACAGGAGAGCTGTGGACAGGGTACACTGCTTACTCTACTACCTTGACACTTTTCCTCTATCTGTCCCTGATAGCTAATCAACCTGCCTCTACCTATGTCTCGAGCTATTGAAAATGTATGTATTCAGTCTACTGTACAGGATATATATATACATATATATATATATATATATATATATATAATGTATATAGCTGATTGTTGTCTTTCAACATGTTCTAAAATCCTGATTATGATGTGTGTATAATAGCACAGTGAACGGGAATTGAAGAGAAAGAGAGCGCTGACCTGACAGGTCAGAGGTAAGAGTGTGACAATATTCTCTTGTTCCTGATCAGGGTCATCTTGGGCACTGAGACTCCTCTATAAATCATCTGCCTTGACATTTCTAACACCAGGGCAATAGGTGACAACAAAATCTAGTAAATAACAGGACCCAACTTGCTTGCTAGGGATTAAGTCTCTTGGCTTTATCTAGACACAAGAAGGTTTTATGATCAGTAGACTGTGGCCTTGTGTTTAGCCCCTCCGGGAAGTGTCTCCATTCCTCAAAGTTAGTTTCAGAACTGGAAAACTCCCTGGAGAAAAAGGCTACAGGATGAAGAGATTGGTATAGGATTCATGCCCCTGGGACAGAACTGCCCCTACTCTTGTCTTCGAGGCATCGACCTCAAAAGTAAACATTTTTTCAGTATCAGGATGAGCCAGAACGAGTACAGAAGAAAAGCAATTTTTTTTTAAAGAAACAAAAGCCTGTTCTGTCTCTGGTATCCAAGAGGTGGGATCTGACCCTTTTTAGTAAGATCAGTGAGGGGTTTGATAAACTTCCGGTAATGTTCTGCAAAACCTAAAAAACGTTGAATTTTCTTGAGCGTGGTAGGACGGCGCAGTTTGATGTTCCTTATAACAGATATTGTAAGGAAGCAGCATGTACCTGCTTTTTATATACAGTAAATGAGAGACAACTTAACAAACCTAATAAACTATAAAAGTATACCCACAGTTGCTTTCAAGAGTAAGAATACAGTATATAGTTTCTCCAATGTTAAGCCTAGCTCTTCATTTCAGAAAACAAATACCATATTTTCCGGCGTATAAGGCAACTGGGCGTATAAGACGACCCCTGACTTTTAATCAGATTGTCAGGGGTTTGCCTTATACGCCAGAAAATGTTAACCCTGGCCGTGGGTTAACTGCTGCTAAATTTAAAAAAAAACACATTTAACTCACCTAGGGCCCGTTTCTGGCTTCTACGCGTCTCCGGTACCGTTGCCGGCAGTGTGACGTACACTACCTGCGCCGGGGACGGAGATCGCCGAACCTCTCCTCGGCAGCCAAGCGTCTCATCGGAAAGGCTCGGAGACGCTTGGCTGCCAGGAGAGCTTCGGGAGAATGAGAGAGGCTTCGGAACTTCTGGCACCTCTCTCATTCTCCCGAAGCTCTCCCGGCAGCCGAGCGTCTCCGAGCCTCTTTGATGAGAGGCTCGGCTGCCGGGGAGAGGTTCGGCGATCTCCGTCCCTGGTGCAGGTAGTGTACGTCACCCAGCCTGCGCCGGGAACGGTACCGGAGGTGCGAGGAGACCGGGAACGGGCCCTAGGTGAGTTAAATGTTTGTTTTTTATAGTGGTCACCCCATACAGTGGGGATGGGGCAATTTTTGAGCCCCCACACCGCATGGGGCGACCATACTCGGTGTATAAGAGGACCCCCGACTTTAACCCCGATTTTTCGGGGTTAAAAAGTCTTCAAATACGCCGGAAAATACGGTATTTAAGAAATAAAGTAGGAATGACAACACATAGCGGTATTATTTCTGTTGTCATGTCTTAGAATGAATTGAGCTTACATAAATTCATGCCAATCAATAAAACAAGAGCTATATCTAATTATTCCCTTTGCAATACACAGCAATCTGACAACTGCCATTATCAGAGATGATTTTTCCCTAATGCCACTACGTCAATACAAATCTGCAGGTTATTGACAGCTCATCACAGCTCATAGGAAATAGGCTGGTAAATCATAGACTATTTAAAATATTTTTTTTCTTTGCTTTGCACCTAGAAGATCCATATTAGACAATAAATTCAGTAAATGAAAGCAGCTGAATTGTTCTGTTTGGTTACCTTTATATCATAAAAATCAAAGTCTGTCTGTCTGTCCTTTTGCCTGTCTGTCTGTCCTCTATAGACTTCCAAACGCCTGAACGGTTTGACCCCAAATTTGGCACACAGATACATTGGGTGCCCGGGAAGGTTATTGCGAAGGTCCTGCCCCGCCAGATGTACAGGAGGGGAGGGGGAGGGGAAAGAGCGCCCCATAGAGATAAATGGGAAAATCTCCTCATTGCAAACACAGGTGATATAATTAGCTGCAGCAGACACGGCAGTTGGAGCCTAAGCAACCAATAGGATTACTGCTTTCATTTTCACAGGGAGCAATGTTTGCTAGGGAAGCTGCCTCACAACATCCACAGAAATAACTGGTAGACCCCCTACTCCAACTATACAGTATATGTATATACAGGGCCCCCTACTCCATCTATACAGGACATGTATATACAGGACCCCCTACTCCATCTATACAGTACATGTATATACAGGACCCCCTACTCCATCTATACAGTACATGTATATGCAGGGCCCCCTACTCCATCTATACAGTACATGTATATACAGGGCCCCCTACTCCATCTATACAGTACATGTATATACAGGACCCCCTACTCCATCCATACAGTACATGTATATGCAGGGCCCCCTACTCCATCTATACAGTACATGTATATACAGGGCCCCCTACTCCATCTATACAGTACATGTATATACAGGACCCCCTACTCCATCCATACAGTACATGTATATACAGGACCCCCTACTCCATCTATACAGTACATGTATACAGGACCCCCTACTCCATCTATACAGTACATGTATATACAGGACCCCCTATTCCATCTATACAGAACATGTATACAGGAGCCCCTACTCCATCTATACAGTACATGTATATACAGGACCCCCTACTTCATCTATACAGTACATGTATACAGTGGCGGTCTTTGGCACCAAGCACCCCAAGCGATCGCTTGGGGCCCCCAACATCCAGGGGAGCCCCCACGCCCTGCTCTTGTGCTCAAGACCGCTGGACAGGGCCGCTGCCCCGCTCGCTGCTGCCATCTGAACTGTAACTATGAGCACTCGTAATGAGCGCTCATCGTTACATGCAGCAGCACTGACAGGGCGGGAGACATTGGCTCCCTTCCTGTCAGTCACTCTTGTGGCCGCAGGAAGGGTTTTCCCTGCAGTCACAAGTGGCAGCTTTGTCCTTGTGGTGCCGGCGCTCCAGTGACATCACTGGAGCATCGGCTCCAGGACAAGGGGAGTCCGGCCTCTTGTGATCGAGAAGAGATTGTGAGTGAAGAGAAGATGCCCGGACCCAGGTGAGTATAAGTGTTTGTTTTATTGTGTTATATACTATATGGGAGGGGGAGCACACAGGGGTCTGTTTAACTGGGGGAGCGCACATCGGGGGTCTATATAAATGGAGGGAGTACACAGGGGGGCTATATAACAGGGGGAACACACAGGGGGGGTTATAGACTACTGGGGCTTCACAGAGGGGTCTACATACTACGGGGGGCAGCACACAAGGGGTCTATATAATACTGGTGGGGCACACAGGAGGTCTATATACTACTGGGGGAACCACACAGGGGGTTTATATACTACTGGAGGAGCACACAGGGGTCTATATCCAAGTGGGGGAGCACACAGGAGGTCTATATCCAAGTGGGGGAGCGCACAGGGGGGCTAAATACCCCTGAGGGAGCACACAGGGGGCCTATATACTAGTGGGGGAGCACACAGGGGTATATACAACTGGGGGCAGCACAGAGGGGGTCTATATACAACTGGGTCAACACACAGGAGGTCTATATACTTCTGGGGGAGCACACAGGGGGCTATATATAACTGGGGAACACACAGGGGTCTATATACTACTGGGGGAAGCAAACAAGGGGTATATACTACTGGGGGCAGGACACAAGGGGTATATACTATTGGGGGCAGCACACAAGGAGTATATATTACTGGCGGTAGGGCACAAGGGGTATATACTACTGGGGGCAACACACAGCGGTCTATTGTTTTGGAACTAGTGTCGAGGGGGGGGCCCCAGACATAACTTCGCTTGGGGCCCCAGAAATGCCAAGACCGCCCCTGCATGTATATACAGGACCCCCTACTCCATCTATACAGTACATGTATATACAGGACCACCTACTCCATCCATACAGTACATGTATATACAGGGCACAACAGCTATACCAAACTGTGACTGGGTAACACTGCTACACCAGACCTGACCAATACCGCCATACTGTGCTGGATAACACTGTCATACCAGACCTAACCAATACCGCCATACTGTGACTGGATAACACTGCCAGACCTGACCAATACCGCCATACTGTGACTGGATAACACCTCCATACCAGACCTGACCAATACCGCCATACTGTGACTGGATAACACCTCCATACCAGACCTGACCAATACCGCCATACTGTGACTGGGTAACACCGCCACACCAGACCTGACCAATACCACCATACTGTGACTGGATAACACTGCCACACCAGACCTGACCAATACCGCCACACTGTGACTGGATAACACTGCTATACCAGACCTGATACCAACATACTGTGACTGGATAACACTGCCATACCAGACCTGAACAATACCGCCATATTGTGACTGGATAACACTGCCACACCAGACCTGACCAATACCGCCATACTGTGACTGGATAACACTGTCATACCAGACCTGACCAATACCGCCATACTGTCACTGGATAACACTGTCATATAACACCTGACCAATACCGCCATACTGTGAATGGATAACACCGCCACACCAGACCTGACCAATACCGCCATACTGTGAATGGATAACACTGCCACACCAGACCTGACCAATACCGCCATACTGTGACTGGATAACACTGCCATACCAGAGCTGACCAATACCGCCATACTGTGCTGGATAACACTGTCATACCAGACCTGACCAATACCGCCATACTGTGACTGGATAACACTGCCATACCAGACCTGACCAATACCGGCAAACTGTGACTGGGTAACACCGCCACACTAGTCCTGACCAATACCACCATACTGTGACTGGATAACACCATCATATCAGACCTGACCAATACTGCCATACTGTGACTGGATAACACCGCTATACCAGACCTGACCAATACCACCATACCGTGACTGGATAACACCGCCACACCAGACCTGACCAATACCGCCATACTGTGACTGGATAACACCCCCATACCAGACATGACCAATACTGACACACTGTGACTGAATAACACTGCCATACGGGTAAATACAACCCTGCAGGTATACAGGACACTACAGGCATACAGGACCCCAAAACTATACACTACAAGTGCACAGGACCTCCACAAAACTATATACTACAGGTATACAGGACCCCAAACTTTACACTACAGGTATACAGGACCCCAAAACTATATAGTACAGGTATACAGGACCTCCACCAACTATATACTACAGGTATACAGGACCCCAAACTATACACTACAGGTATACAGGACCCCAAAACTATACACTACAGGTATACAGGAACTCCACCAACTATATACTACAGGTATATAGGACCCCAAACTATACACTACAGGTATACAGGACCTCAAAACCATACACTACAGGTATACAGGACCTACACCAACTCTATAATACAGGTATTATAGAGCCCTTAACCAACTCTATACTACAAGTATACAGGACCCCAAATATACTACAGGTATACAGGAACTCCACCAGCTATATTCTTCAGGTATATAGGACCCCAAACTATACACTACAGGTATACAGGACCTCCACCAACTCTATACTATAGTTATACAGGACCCTCAAACTATTTACTACAGGTATACAGGACCCCCGAACTATATACTACAGGTATACAAGACCTCCACCAATTATACACTACAGGTATCCAGGACCCTCAAAATATAAACTACAGGCATACAAGACCTCCACCAACTATACATTACAGGCATACAGCACCAACTATATACTACAGGTATACAGGACCCCCGAACTATACAGTACAGGTATACAGGACCTTCACCAACTGTACACTGCAGGTATACAGGACCTCCCTCAACTATACACTATAGGTATACAGCCCCCCCAACTATGCACTACAGATATGCGAGACCCCTAAAAACTATACATTGTGGATATACAGAACCCCTCCAACTATGCACTACAGGTATACACTAATTCCACTGATTAACTCAGATGAAACAATACCTTTAGCTTGGCCTCCTGGGCACCTTAGAACAAATCTAATTAACACACTGACACTTTATACCCGGGCAGCGCCGGGTACATTTTCTAGTTTATTCTAAAACTATTGGGGTCATTTTCTGTTCTTTTGTTTTGTTAGAACCAGAAGTTAAAAGCTGAATACTTTTTAGAGTACATATATTTTATCCTTTCTGTATGATAACATTTACAGAATGCTTGTCCAGTAGGTACACAGACTATTGCCTTATAGCACAGAGATATTATCGGACCATAACACTGATAGAATTGACCATTAGTGCTTGCTTGGTGACTGCAGTGCCAGACAAAGCCATGCATATGAGTAAGTCACTATGCCTATGTACTGAAACAATAAAGAGGATGTGGCACTCATAGGAACACCAAAGCCCTTTCATTGTGCTGATCGAGATAGTCCTGGAAAGGAAACCCCCACTGATCGCATGTTGTTAATCCATACTAAAAAATAGGTCATCAGTGTTTGACCCCCTTCACATCAGACATATGGCTACATACATTCCTATTGCCAATGCCCAGTGCAGTAGGAACACATAAAACCATTCCTGACTGTGAAGGGGTTGAAATGTTTGCAGGGCCATTTAAATGCAATTGACCTTCCACACATTAGTGTCCCCGAAGCCAGAGGTAATAACAGGCAACAATGGTCACACAGCTGCATGTCATTAACCTCTTAAATCGATGCATACTGATTGTGATTAAGGAAGTCAGTGAAAGGATAAGCACCTGTCACTGACTGATGGGGGTCCTGATCACTTACACTGACAGGCGGGTGAAAAACACTTACTTCTGACCTGTCGTATCGGCAATCTGTGCATAGAGTCTGTTCTCAGGCTGACTTTATGCACAGATTGCCGATAATACTAATCAATGCTATGCAATGGCATTATATGCAATCTGAGCACTGCATCTATAAGTCCCCTAAGGAGACTTATAAAATGTGTAAAAAATAAAGATATTTAAAAATCCCGTATAAAATAAAGCCCCAATAATTTTCTTTCCCATTATACAAAAAAAATACAAAAACTATAAAACATACGATATATTGCAGCATGCAGAATTTTCCGCTCTAATAAAATAAAATAATATTGTTTCCACACGATGAACGGCGTGAAGAAAAGAAGGGAAAAAACACCAGGATTGCTGATTTTTTAAAATTATATATCAGAAAAAAATAATAAAAAGTTATCAAAAACTTTCTTTAACACCAATATGATACTAATAAAAAGTACACCCCAACCAGCCCCGTAGGTGGGGAAAAAAGGGTTATGGCAGGAGTAACAAGACCTTTGGTCATGAAGGGGTTAAAGGGGATATTCAAATGTAAGATGGCATGTGTTACAACTCAGCTCTGTTCACTTCAACAGAACTGAGCTGCAAAAGCACAAAACTCATGAAAAGAGACTATGTTTTTCTAATCCACAATAACCTCTTTGGGTCCCAGAGAAAACCTTTAAAGCGAATTTACCACTAGGTACATCACTTTGTGCTTTTTTTTACATGAACAGACCGGTGCCGTTGCCCTCAATGGTGCCTCGTCACAAAGGGGAGGGGAGTTTGTTGCACTGGGGGCCAGCGGGCCCGCCACCAATGCTTCATGCCGGGCTGGTGCTTGGGAATAGGTGCACAGGAACTTAACAACTCAAAAATAAGGCAGTGGCGCTGGTCTGTTCATGTAAAAAATACAAAGCGATGTACCTAGTAGTAAATTAGCTTCAAGCTATGCTTCTTGGTGCATAGTTAGGTCTTCCACCCTAAATGTTATCTTTGTACTCCCACATAAGAATGATATGTATATTTATTAACCATAAAAACTCTACAAATAGTGATTGATAGTGAAAACTTTAATGGCTTTGTTTGCCGATTTGTGACAGCTCATGGGAGGGACTGTTTTCAGTGAGAATTTTATGCCATTGGTTTGGCCTAAAAAAGCCCACATTTTTATGTAATGTTTGGTTTTTCCAAGAAAGTGCAACTTTTTGCAGTTTTAGGCTATGTTCACACTTTGTAAAACTACGGCCGTAGTCCGAACCGTAAAACTACGGGCATAGTTTTTAGGTTTATGCCTTGGCTGCAATATATACGAACTACGGTCGTACAATGCACACTACGTATCAGACAACGGCCGTTGTTTTCACGGCTCCGTGAAAAATGAACATGTTATTTATTTCTGGCTGGTAATGTTCCAACTATGGCCGTGGATTTTAATGCGGCCGTGTGCGGAATATTTATTTCTGCAAAATTAAACTTGATTTTGAAATAAAAAAATTTCTGTGGGGTTTATTGGGCTGGGCGCAGTATTCAAATAAATGAATTGTTTCATCCCGCTCAGAAACAAGCTAGAAAGCAAAATTATACAACGGCCGTAGTTTCACGACTAGACCGTATGGCCATATTTCTACGGACGTAGTTTCAGGCGCACACTACCGGCCGGGTGAAAACAACGGCCGTTAATTTACGTAGTGTGAACATAGCCTTACATTGGATTAACAACTCCAAAGCAGCTAAGCATGAAAGGGGGCGTCAAATTACTTCAATTTGCACCAAAGAACTAGCATATGTTTTATCTAAAATCTACATCTCATATAACTATATAAGAAAATAAAGATTGCATCTCTAAATGCAGATATATTCTCGCAAGGTAACCACCAACTTTCATTTTGGAGAAAATGTGGAATAACCACAAGGTCTGGTGCCCAATAGTTGATAACTGAACTGAGCTGATTAGGATCCTTACATAAAAAGAAATGACAACCATGAAAAGCCATTTTTACTGTCCTCATAGCTAATTAGGGATCCAATATAATACAGAGAAACCCCAGCAGCGCCGCATTGGGCTTTTATATACAGTACATGCAAACATGTTCTTTGTGTCTAATTAATAGAGGCATGCATTTTACTTTATCTAAAGGCATAAGATATGTCTTCCTGCGCTTTTATCACGATTCATATTAAATTATAAATAGATTTAAGCAGCATATCCTTTTTAGCAATCTGAACTCATAACATTCTACAAAATTGATTGAGTTTATTTAGAATGTAATATGCCTCTTTGCATTAGTACTTTATTAAATATTACTAAAGATGTACTAGATTCTAATGCAGAAAATTATACAGTACATTTAAAAGAAAGAAAAGCACCTGACACCTGAATGAGGTTAAGTCAAATGTTATGTTAAGTCATCAAATTGAATGTGAAAATGTAAATGATCTCACCTGGTCTTTCCAAAGTCAATTTCCTAGTGTATCACTTTCCCTCACAATTTTCTTCCCTTGTTTTCACTTGCTTTTTACGTTCTGGACACATGCAGATAAAAGGGAATATATATTTAACTGGAGGAAATACGCTATTGGGCTATGTTCAGACGTTGTATTACACCGGCCATTCCGTGACCCGGCCGGGTCACAGAAAGGCCGGTGTCAGATAAGATCATCCCACATCAGAATTCAGCTGCGCTAAAGATCATCCGACCGGTACTGCATACCCGATGACTAAGTGTATACACTCTGGCCGGGATTCCTCAGAAGACAGCACTATGTAAGTACCGTAGAAATCATGGCCATTGTCACAACAGCAGTAATTATTATAGAACTTACGTAGTGTGAACATAGCCTTACATTGTAAGGCTATGGACAGACATTGGAAGAGACCGGCTGTGCCGTGACCCGGCCGTTCTCTGAAAAGATCATCCCGGCCGGTACTGCAGCCTTTCAGTCCTCAGAGTTCTGATGCGGGTGCATCCATGCTCGCCCCCATCAGAACTCCCCACAGCACACTATGGAGCAAGCGGCCGGAGCCGCTCGCTCCACTGTGTGCACTGACATGGTTTTCTATGGCCGCTATTCAATAAATAGCCGCCGCAGAAAGCTGACATGTCAATTGTTTGCGGCGCCGCTAGGGATCCCAGCCGGGATCCCATAGGCAGCAATAGCACATATATTTCTGTATAAATCACGGCCGTTGTATAACGGCTGTGGTTTTGCAAAAATATACGTTGTGTGAACATAGCCTATATTTGTATATTCAGTATTTCAAAATCAAGGTCAACCATTTTGTAATGCTTTTAGATCATAAAGAATTGTAATGCTTAAGGGTTCTTCTTTTCTGCTGCTCTCAATAAAGAATACATTTGATGGACATGTGTCTTTTTTCAACCATACTATGTAACTATAAAAACAATGTTACTATAACTAGAAAATTGCTGTGTATTAGAACCCTATACATTGTCACAGAAGTGCATGGAACAAGTCATGGAATTCTCTCAATGTGTGTATTTTCAATGTTTTGCTTAATAAATAACTTTTTTTTAGTGGGTCTTGGTTTCAATTTTATCTCCTTCAATTTCTTTTCCAATCTTCACCAATGCCTAACCTACTGATTACATGCACAGTCATCTATTAACCCCTTAAGGGGCCTTAAGTAGAGCTATAACTCTTGTTTTTCCACCTACAGGGCGATGTAATGGCTTGTTTTTTTTCAGGAACAGGTGTACTTTGTAATGGCATCTTTCAATCTACCATAACATGTATGACGGAATCCCCAAAATGTTAATTATGGGGTGAAATTGGAAAAAAAATACAATTCATCAAATTTTATCGGGGTTCCATTTTTACTTGACATGATGCTTGGCAAAGTGGAGTGCTTCCATTACGCCGATCATCTCCATGAGGACGGTAGTGCTCTGATTAAGCCGTAAAAGGACTTTCTGTCTCACACAGCATCGGATCCATATGAGCACGAGTGTTGGGTGATATACCATATGTGCATTGTTATCCTGATACATTGTTTGGATAAAGTAACTGAGAAGAATTTTTGGTGTGTATCTTCTATTTCATTGGATTGTTATAAGAGGTTCACAAGCCCTCTACGCTTCACACCAGTGTGAGAGACGCATGTGCAGCGCATTATTGTGTATATTGGTAAAATTTTTACGTAATGCACTTTATGATAAAACTGACATGATATATTTGTTCTATAGGTCAGTTTGAATACAGCGATATGCAGTTTATATAGCTTTCGTAATGTTTTACTATTTTTATTTATATAACTTTTTTTGCCAATAGGTGTGATTACAATGGCCCTATTGTGATTCTTTAGCACTTTTATTTTTTCACGTACAAGGCTGTATGGGGTATGTCGGGAGGAAGGTTAGGGGTGTCTGTTAGTCAGATAGAATGATTGGAACCTCCGCAGTCACACTGCGGGGTTCCGATCAGAGAGTGACAGGAGCACAGCTTAGCAAAACCCTTGACAGCCTGCAATTCAAATGACAGCCACTAGGTGGACATACACAGACCCATAGGGCGGGTTCACACTACGGAATTCTCGCGGACAATGTCTGCCCGCACGGGCAGGCGCTTTTCCGCCGGCTCCATAGACACCATTCTATGGGCCGGCGTTTTCCGCGATCCGCTAAAATAAGTGACTTGACACTTCTTTCAGCGTATAGCGGAATACGCCGGCCCATAGAATGGTGTCTATGGGGCCGGCGGAAAGGCGCCCAAATGTGCGGGCGGACAGCTGACGGAATTCCGCGGACATTGTCCGCGAGAGTTCCGTAGTGTGAATCCGCCCATAGGGTATGTGCACACTGAGCAATTCTCGAGGAATTGTAGCTGAAAGATTTCTGCTTGAAATTCCTCGCCTATTCTGCTCTGGCAGAATTTAAGCGGAATTTGGGCGGCATTTGAGCGGAATCCGAGCGGAAATCAAGCGGAATGCAAGCGGAATTACCAGCAGAATTCAAACCTCATTGACTTCTATAGGATACCTCTAGTGGAATCCGCCCAAAGAATTGACATGTACATTCTTTGGGCGGAATGCGGATTCTGCGCGGAATTCCAGACGGAAATTTACTCTGTGTGCACGGGCAGTCGGAAATCCCATTGTTCTCTATGGGCGGGTTCACACTACGGAATTCTCGCGGACAAGGTCCGCGGAATTCCATCAGCTGTCCGCCCGCACATCTGGGCGCCTTTCCGCCGGCCCCATAGACACCATTTAGTGTCATGTCACTTCTTTTAGCGGATCGCGGAATACGCCGGCCCATGGTGTCTATGGAGCCGGCGGAAAAGCGCGTGCCCGTGCGGGCGGACATCTGACGGAATTCCGCGGACATTGTCCGCGAGAATTCCGTAGTGTGAACCCGCCCTATGGAAGGAGCAATGTTGCATTTACACGGGCGGAATTCCACGCGGATTACTCCCGCTTTTTATGGCGGAATTCGGGCAGAATTCCGCTAGAATTGCTAAGTGTGCACATACCCATAGGGTATGTGCACACTGATGAAAAGGCAAGGAATTCAGCTTGAAATTCAGCTTGGAATTCCTCCCGTAAAATATGTACAGAGCAAAGTCCTATTGTGTTCAATGGGTTTTCTGCTCTGTTGTTCACACTGCAGAATTTCCGAGCAGAATTTTCTGCTGTAGATCTGCTAGAGGAATCCTATAGAAGTCAATGGGGGGCTTAAATTCTGCTTGAATTCTGCCTGAAAAATTTCTGCTTCAATTCCTCAAGAATTGTTCAGTGTGCACATACCCTTTAATTAGCCACGGCCGGCTAATTAACCATTCAAATGCCGCTGTCAAAGCTGACAGCTGCATTTGAATAGTGAATGTGGCCCCTCTCCCGAGTGTCTAGTGGGGGATCTCCCCCCCGCGATGCGATCGCGGCGGGGAGATCCGTTGTACTGAGCCGGCCGGGGCTCAGCTTCGCTCCGACGCTGTTCCCGGCTCGGCAATCTATTTAGATGGTCTGCAGCAGACCATTATAATAGAGCCATGATCTGATGGATCATTGCTCTATTATATACACAGGATTGATCTCAATGGGAGATCAGTTCTGTGTATATAGAAGTCCCCCAGGGGGCTTCATATTACTGTAAGTGAAAGTAAAAAAAAGTGTTTTTATTAATAAAAAATCCCCTCCCCTAATAAAAGTCTGAATCACCCCCCTTTTTCCCATTTTACAAATAAAAATAAATAAATAAATAAACATGTTTGGTATCGCCGCGTGCGTAATCGCCCGAACTATTAATTAATCACATTACTGATCTCACACGGTAAATGGTGTAAGCGCAAAAAAAATCCCAAAGTGCAAAATTGCGCATTTTCGGTCGCATCAAATCCAGAAAAATTGTAATAAAAAGCGATCAAAAAGTCGCATATGCGCAATCAAGGTACCGATAGAAAGTAAACATCATGGTGCAAAAAATGACACCTCACTCAGCCCCATAGGCCAAAGGATAAAAGCGTTATAAGCCTGGGAATAGAGCGATTTTAAGGAACGTATATTTGTTAATAATGGTTTTAATTTTTTACAGGCCATCAGATACAATAAAAGTTATACATGTTATATATTGTTTTAATCGTAATGACTTGAGGAACATATATAACAACTACGTTTTTCCATAGGACACAGGGCGTAAAAATGAAGCCCCCCCAAAGAAAAATAATTGCGTTTTTTTTTTCAATTTCACTGCGCATATAATTTTTTTCTGGTTTCGCAGCATATTTTATGGAAAAATTCAGCCTGTCATTGCGAAGTACAATTAGTGATGCAAAAAATACGGGCTCATGTGGGTCTGTAGGTGTAAAATGCAAGTGCTATGGCCTTTTAAGCACATGGAGGAAAAAACGAAAACGCAAAAACGAAAGTTAGTTTACAGTACATTCATTATTTCTTTTTTTTTTAGTTACCATGGAAAACACCGCACTTCCTGTTTTCTGACTTTTCTTTCCCAAAAAACAGGAAACAGTCAAAAATAAGGAAGTCCTGTGTATCCCAGGCCATCTGAACGCTCACAAAGAGAATGAAGTCATGTGACTGATGGACACATTGAGCCGTGACTCTCTGTATTGGCCCGAATTCCTGTGATTAGCCTGTTTTTTTCAACCAGCACAAGTCAGAAAATCTGCCTTCAGGAGACTGGACCTGGATTTCTGGTAAGTACAGCTTTGTTTTACAGCATGGTAACAACAACAAACAAAAAAATTAACGTATATTGCAAACTTGCTTATATCACATCTATTGTTGATTTAGATTTTGAAAGTCATAAAGGCAGTGACACTTTAAGATTAGATTCAGCAACTCAAAAAGTCGCACGTCCCTCCAGTCCATGTGAACACAAATCCAATTAGACCATTTGATAATGAGAATAGATGATAAAGAGTAGTTAATAGAGATGAGCGAACCTCGAGCATGCTCGAGTCCATCCAAACCCGAGCATTTGGCATAGCGGTGGCTGCTGAAGTTGGATAAAGCTCTTAAGCTGTCTGAAAAACATTGATACATGGATATGTTTTCAACATAGCTTTAGGGCTTTATCCAAGTTCAGCCGCCCCCACTATGCCGAATGCTCGGGTTCGGATAGACTCGAGCGTGCTCGAGGTTCACTCATCTCTGGTAGTTAATTATAATAGCAGTAAAAACATTTTAAAAAGACAAAAGTGTATTCATATTTACAAATATATACAGTGGGCAGTAGAGATCCCCCAGATATGTCAGACATATCAAGTCTTGTCTTCAAACCATATTCACCAACATAGATTTTTGGACATGGGCACCACAATATATATACTACATAATCAGTCACACGTCAGGAATTGGTTAATTCTATACTCTTGTTAAGTCTTAGGATGCACAAATTTAGGTCCCTTTGTCATGTGCTTAGAATTTGTACATTGTAAGCATGGAAAGGACTCTGTTCTTTTCATCTGTGTCAATGAAAATTGTGTTTGGATGGCTCTACTAATGTAAGTCTTCACTATGTGGTCTTTCATGTCAGTCCTTCTGTAAGAGAGAGTGGGCAACTGAAACTTTTTGATATTGGGGTAATAAAGGGATTTTTAAACACATTTTCAAGTTCAATATTGTAGATGTTTATTATATTTAAAGTGACACTGTCACCTCCTTTGTGCATTCTGACATCTCTACACAGGTGTAAAGGGTAAATTTTGCGTTTTTCATACCTTATTTCATATCATATGTCATGGTGCTTGTTCAAGTAAAAAGTGTCCTTTTATCAACTGCAGATTGTATTAAGTGGGAGTGACCTCGCGACATTAGCACCACTTAGCCCCGCCCACAACGGCACCCTTGATGTCCATTGGTTGGCCAACGTACAGGGGGTGGGGTCTAGACCTTTCGGCCAGCCTGTTCAAATGAACGGCAAGGGGGTGGGGCCAACTGAGACATTGTGGGCGGGGCTAAGTGGCGCTAATGCAGCGAGGCCCCACCCACTTAACACAATCTGCAGTTGATAAAAGATGACTTTTTACTTGAACAAGCACCATGACATATGATATAAAATAAGGTATGAAAACCGCTAAATTTACCCTTTACACCTGTGTAGAGATGTCAGAATGCAAAGAGGAGGTGACAGTGTCACTTTAATGTTCCTAGAGGTTACTATTTTTAAGCATACACATCTTTCTAAAGCAGAGTGTGTGGGTGCTTACGGCAGCTAAAAAGTACAGATGTCAGGTGACAAATGTATACAAATCCACATCTCTGGCATCCAATGCTAATTTTTTCAAAGCTAACAAGTGAGATACAGAAAAGAGCATCTGACCATTGTATGTGGCTAGTGTCCATTGTAAAATATGAACTGTACATTAAAAGATTAATTTATATTAGTAAAAAAAGAAATATCAGGAGAAAATATTTCTAAAAAAGACTGATTGAATAGAATAATGACTTGATTATGCATTTTTTAAAATAAACAGTGTTTATTTAAATGTTAATAACTAACTGGCAAGTGAAAGTGGAAACATCTTTCAATGGGATATCTGCACCTTGTCTTATTATTAATTTTTCTACTTGCTGAGAATGGCAAAAGTGTTTTAAATAAATGAATGAATGGATAAGTTCAATGACTATTAATTATGCTGTTTTGGTTTTCAGCTAAATCACCATGATTGCACTCAGTGCTAATTTTCTTTCTGCATAAAATCTTTTATAAGCCTCAATTATTCAAATTAAATAAAACATATACAGATTTTTAATGTAGCATGTGTATTTTGACTGTTTTTCTTGCAAATAGATATACAATGTAGTACATAAAGGGATTGTCAAGGTTCCAAAATAATGTTCTGAAGCATTCAGTAATTTTTTAGAATTAGTACCACTTTTTTCCATTGATTATGAGTGACATTACTCTTTTAATTGAATGATACTAGGCTGCTGTAACCAGAGACATGAGTGGAACTGTTGAACCTTTCATTTTAATACCAAAAAAGCCTTAAAAATTAACACATCTGATGATTAATCAATAAATGTTATTATTATATTTCAATATTGTTTTCAACTAGATCTTTGTGAAAAACAGAAGGGGCCCCAGCACCAAGCCCCAAGGCCGCCTATTTTTAAAGCAACAGTTACTTTGACTGGGATTAAGGCTGCTGTTATACTGCCGCTATAGTTTTTGTCTGGGTTCACACTCCGTGAAACACCGACCATTCTGTGACCTGGCTGGGTAACAGAACAGTCGGTGTCAGTGAAGATCATCCCGGCCGGTACTGCAGTACTGGTTGGATCATCTTCATTTGTGCTGAATTGGGATGCGGACGCACACGGATGCGCTTTCTCCATTGTGTGAGCTATCAGTGTTGTATGGCCACACAAAAATTACATGTCAGTTTTTTGTGCAGCCGCTTGGGATCCCGGCCGGGGTGTATACTATGTGTATACACTCCGGTCGGGATTTCCTCAGAGTGTATTGCAACGTAACTATTGTATTAATCATGGCCGTTTTTGCAAATCGCCAACAGCCGTGATTAATACAAAAGTTATGTTGTGTGAACATAGCCTTCGACTCTAAGCCAGATTTGGGTTTCAACAGCAAGCAGAAGAAAAGGCCTTCCTTTATATTTTCTATTGCATTTAAACGCATTCTTAGTTTTGGCTAAAAAAAAAAGAGTATTGTCTGATTTTATTCTCATCATTAGAACTCATAGTTAAACCTGTTTTTGGCAACTAAATTACTGAGACAGATAAAGAGTTATGTGGAAGTGGGTGGTTAGGGAGACAGAAAACAGAAGATCATATACATCATAATCTGTAATAGATTCAAGCATTTAAGCCCCAGGTATAGAGAGCTGCAAAACTTTCCTGCATTTAAAAAGAGAAGAGAATTACATTGAATGATTATGGCAAATATAATTAAATCTGTTGGTTACTTTATGTAAGAGAAAGGATTCCTCCAAAAACATGGAACATGGCTGGAACATGCAGAGGATAATCAGAGGAGAGTATGCATGTTATAGTCCTACCACAGTTAGTTAATGCTATAAGGGTACAGTGAGCCCTAAGTAGAACCAGGCCCACTATCCTAGCCTACTTGGACAACCTGCCCTTGACATCAGTCCCCAACTGGGTGATGTTCCCCACATTAACTAAGTGTAGAGACCATCAGGGATGAAACAGAAAATTGTTGGCGTCAGGATGGGTTCACACATACCGGAAATTGCAGCGAAATCCACTACGATTCCCGATACTGTCATTTTGAATAGGTTTAAATACTTGCAGCAGAATTTTCATTCTGCTGCGAATATGTAAACCCCACTCCCCTTAACCCGCAATGGCTCCATAAATACGTTACCTGTCTGCATTCCAGCCTTCTTCTGTAGCCCCCGACTCCCTGGCGTCCCGCTCAGCCAATCAGTGCGCTGTCCTGTCGCAGCCACTGATTGGCTGAGCGGGACATCAGGATGCTGAGATCCACAGAAGCAGGCTGGAGCATGGACTGGTTAAGTATTCACCAGGCTGCTGCGGGATAAGGGGGGTAGGGTTTACATACTTGCAGCAGAATTAAAATGATTCAAAATGACAGTGCCAGAAATTGCAGTGGATTTTGCTGTGAACTTGCATAGTATAATCCGCTGTGTTTCATTACGTATGAACCCACCCTCAAACGTCACCGGGAAACAGATATAAAAAAAGGAAAAAAATCAAAACAATTTAAAGAAACAAGTTGGGGCCAAACTAGAGAGTAACCCCGGGAACCAAATCAGAACCAAAGACACCTATAAAAAGCTGAATTCACATACATACTGCACTGTACAGAATTAGAAACCAGGGATGTAGTCGGAAGAACTAGCAAACAGATCAAAAACACAGAATAACAATTAAAGTGAAACGCTAGTAGTGTGGGTGAGACCAAACTATCACTGTCCCCTATTGGACATTAGCTGCTCATCTAAACTTCCCGCCAGATGCCGCTTCAGAGTCCCTGATAGGCTGCTGGGCCACTGCATCACTTGGATCGACCAGCCCAGCATGCCCCTGAATGACGTCACTTGGGGCCCTACTATTGCCATAAGAAGGCCTGCATGACAAACACACACACAAAATTGTTGCGCCGCTGACCATACAAGGTAACTGTTCACCTGCTCTGCACCATTACCCTTCAAAACTTTCATTTTTCATATGGTCACTGTAAATGATAAATGTACAAATGTGCTCTAACAACCCCAAATACACTTACTAATGGATTCCCTTAGATCGAAAAAAGAAAGAAGGCAATGGGTCCCAGATAGAGATGAGCGAACCTCGAGCATGCTCGAGTCGATCCGAACCTGAACTTTCGGCATTTGATTAGCGGTGGCTGCTGAAGTTGGATAAAGCCCTAAGGCTATGTGGAAATCATGGATATAGTAATTGGCTGTATCCATGTTTTCCAGACAACCTTAGAGCTTTATCAAAGTTCAGCAGCCCCAGCTGAACTGAACAATTCAAACAAATGAAATGGTTTCTTTACTCCAAAATGATGATGCACAGGGCATTTCTAGTTAAGTTGTGCCAGTGTTCCATGTTCATGATTGAGATGTCTGTGTCATGTTTAAGGATTTTTGTTTAGATGTACCTGTAAAGAAGTCTGGTACCGTGCGTGGCCTACATTCTGATCCAATTGGGGCTGCACACATAAATAATCTGTTATGTAACACACAAACTTATGGCGGGAAATGGATTGCACACCAGGCCAGGTCCAGACTTCATGACATGTACACTACTGTAAATGACAGTAACACTTTAGGAAATTGCAATAGGAATATAGCAACAAGATTAAAACAATACGATGGTATGTGGTAATTTGTAAACATTATTTATTTTACAAATAAAGAAAAATGAGGAATGATTGAAATTCTGGGAACACCCCTTTAAGTGTATGAAATTGCCTTTGTTTTCTCATTATTTCTATTCCCTTTGCTGTTTTTGGTATTTTTTTTTTTTTTGGGCTTCTCATGACCTCTTTTTTGTCTTATGTTCCCTTGCCACTTGTTTCAATAGACTATACAAAAGTATAAAACATGTTTGAAGCGCAATTAAAAAGATTTCCTGCTTTTTCAGAGCGGAGAACAGAAAAATAATCATTGAGATGTATGTTACATACACTGTCTCTTTCTTAACAATAATATTGTGTTTGATCTGCTCTGAATTTTAAATCATGCATGGGGTACATTTATATTTATTTCATGCAATGTCCATTGTATATTTAAAAGCTACAAGATCAAATATTCATGCATTATGGTAGGAAACATTTTAAATAATGATCCTGGAGACCAGGAGATAGGCTTTTGAAATCTCTATAGACATCATTAGTGCAGTTAAGCATCTATTTGTGATCCTTTTTATATTTGTGATGTTTACAGACATTAAATGTGTATACAGAAACTACTGTTTATTAACAGTATACAGCTAGCTTTTGACTACTAGTACCACAGTGACTAAAGCTTCTATTAAAGTGAGCCAGAAAATGTAACACAGAGCGTCTTTGTAATATGTATTCATTAATCCTTTACAGGGGCACTGTCACTGTCACTGAAACTTTTAACATGTTATAGTGATATATGAAAAGTTTTGACCGGTTGGGGTCTATGAATGCTTATTCAGCTGATAATCGGCTCACGTCCACATGCCAGAGATTAGCAGACAAGTTAGCAAATGCTCGCTAGTCAGCTGATTTGATCTTTTGTGCATCTGTAAAAACCATCATAATTGCTCGCACCTCTCTAGGTGTAATCGTACCTTGTAAAGGCACTGCAAGCGAGCACCAATCACCCTGACCAGCACTCATTTGCAGACATACACTGCCCCATATCACGTTATGTGAAAGGACTTTTACCTATGATTATTTTATATGCACAGCTCTCAATGGTTGTGGATATGCCAGAAATGTCTACAATAGGAAAATTCTGTGAATACTGTACTGCTAAGCTCAGGGGCACCTTGATGTTAGAAATGGTACTATGTTGGCACTACAATAACTTATTTATGAGGTTTGTGTCATCCAGCACACCTTTTGGATGTTCTGACTAATTTGCTATTATATGTGGGAGGAGTGTCTGTCTTCATTTCTGGTCTTGCATTCCACCCAATCCACATGGGGGATTTAACCTGGGAAAAAACGGGAAACGACATCCCTAGAATTCGTAGGCTTAGAATTTACTCTTGAAAGGCAGGTATATGCTATGTTATCAAATGGTATAATAAGAACCTAATATTTTCTGCAGTAGTATTACAATTTAAAAATACCTTTAGGGTATGTTCACACGTACCGGATCCGCAGCGGATTTTCTGCTGCAGATTTCATCTAAATAACTGAACACAGCATCAAATCTACTGCGGATCTGCTGCAGATCTGCTGCGGATCCTGTACGTGTGAACGCACCCTTAGTATGCATATATCTTGTATGTATTTACATTGTGCTGCTGTATTTATTATGTTTGCATGTTCCACTTTAAAAAGGGTTACCCCACCATTAAATCAGCAATAAGACCATTGGGGGTCCAAACACTGGGACTGCCCAGAATCTCAGAACGGAGTCCTGAGTCTCCTATTTTTTAGAAAGCAGTAGCTATATGTCTGCACTGCAGCTGCGTTAATTTTTTTATGGAATCTGCCGGAGATGACTACAGCCCTCAGACATCAACAGCAAATTTTATTTTTCTGTCTGTTTAGCTGTATGTGAACTTGTTATTCGTGGCACAAGTAATACGCATCTTATAATATAGTAATACGTAAATTATTGAATTATCGGATTTTAGGTATTCATTTTACAATTACATCCTTAAGATTGTAGGCTGTGACTGGAATAATAGAAGGAACAACACTCATAAAATAATTATTTAAATAATAAAAGGTATTTGTTTGAAAATGAAATTATAGAATGCTTTTATGGTTGCTTATTTTATTAATTCTCTGCAGGATCTATTATGCCTCTATTCCTGCAATGCATTTGCTTCCAAAGATTTGCTACTTTAATTTCCTCTCTTTTGTTGAGTAAAATAAAAAAAAAGCAGTGGGTTGGTAAATAATACACAATACCCACATATTTTAAAAAGGTCGGATTTTTTTCAAAATTGACTAAAATGCTAGGATAATGAGTACTAGCACTGTGTTTGTTTGTAATTTCAATGAATTCCGTTATGTTGTTCTTACATTCTTACAAACACAACAGAAAACAGGACTGTAAGGTCCTTTATAAGCAGGAATAAAAATAACTGTGGAGTATGAAGTTAAAAGCCAGACAGGACCAGCTCTAAGGTGACTGAGTCTTACGGCCCTATTACACCAACAAATTATCTGAAAGATTTTTTTTGAGATTTCTCCTCTTTTCAAATCCATTCCTGGCTTTGGCTTAAAAAAATCTTTCAGCTAATCTGTTGGTGTAATAGGGCCCTGAGGCATCCCCAGTGGAAGGAAAGTAACAAGTGTACATCTGTCCAATAAACCTTATTGGGCTCTACTCATGTGTCTATCCTTTTAACAGAAACAATAAAGTTGCATACTGAACTAGTTTTAATATGAAATCTATCAGAGCAATCACTGGGGGCTCCAGACCTCTGATGAGAGTGTAAACACAGCTCAGGTCAATGGGGTCTGTCTAACGGTTACATAATACTTTACAGCACACTAATAGTGATATGAGGTCAACTTTGTGAATGGGGCAATAGTGCACCTGCACAGCCACCACTATATTCATCTTACAACAGGTTTTGCATTCCATATGAATTTAATATCATCATAGTAAGTCACTTATATAGAACCACTGCCATCATACTTTGTAACTGGGTGTATACTTTGTATAGAGAGGGGGTATTGAATTGTACATTCAGTCTGATGGGTAACTTGACTTGCCTGGGCCAGAGGGCAGAAATTGTGACTGGCCAACTTGCAATTTGCAATACTAGTATCCTCGTATGTGGCAAGAGAACTTCGGTGTAGTTTCTATGTGAGACCGAAACCTCTGGCTTTTAAAATGCACACAGAGATGTCTCTGAATATGCATTTGTTCTGATGTCCATTATCTGTAACATTCCAAGAGGGAATTATCATAGTGAATTCATACTACTACAAAAAATTCTGTGATGTGACATTAGATGTATAAAAAAATATAAAAAGTACAGGTAAAGCAGGTAAACCTCAACAGCCCACATACCATCTTCTCCCTGACATATTGTATATAGCAGTGTAGTATACATGCTGTAGCGAATTCGGATTTAATTGGCCATGTTCCTAACTACTTATTTAAATATGTGAACCCCATCATCAACATTTCAAAATAAAGATAAAACATAATCTACTGTGGATTTGATGTTGTATATTTATGTATTTCAGCTGCATCAAATCTGCAATGAATTATGTATGAACATGCCCTTCAAGGGAATCTGTGAGGTCCATACCAAGTACAGAGCTGTAGAAAGGTGCGGGGGAGATACAGTATAAGTGACAGGACCTTTAGTTCAGTGTATAATTCTCCATACATACATGGACGGGCTGCGACTGTCACTGTGACACTTCAGCTGATAATGAAAAGAAGTATTATAAATGGAGAAATATAATGCAATTGCATCCACCTACTCACAGGAGGCGTCTTCTCTGCATGAAGTGCAAGTGATGTTCTTGCTGAAGTTGGTTTCTTTTTCTTGCTTGGCTATCATGAAGACTTCTCTGGCCATGACTCCTCTCAGCAGTATCTACCGGACAAACATTTTAAGTTCCTCGCTCCAGTATCACACACATCTATATACAAACTCCCCAAGAGTATTGCTTTACAAAGTAACCTTGCTCCATCTGTGCTCCCATATAAGCAGTTAGGCATAGTTTGTGCCTCCAAATAGTAGTCTCCACTTTGTAAAATCCCCATATAAAATTCCCTCCCACACACACTTTGTAAAATCCCCATAAAATGCCCCCCTTGTAACATCCCTGTATTAAGCCCCCCCCCTCCCCGTAACATCCCCATATAGAGGTCCCCCTTGTAACATCCCTGTATTAAGGGCCCCCCTGTAACATCCCCATATAAAATAGCCCCCCTTGTAACATCCCCAATCAACCCCCCCCTTGTAACATCCCCATAAAGAATAGGCCCCTCTTTTGTAATATTTCCCTATACAATAGTTCCCCCTCCTTGTAACATCACCATATAGTACAGTTCCCCCCTTTGTAATAGCCTCATATAAAATAGCTCCCCCCGCCTTGTAACATTCTCATATAAAAAAAAGTCCCTCCCCCCACTTTGTAATATGCCCATACAGAATAGCCTGCCCCACCATATAGAATAGTCTGCCCCCCATATAGAATAGCCTGCCCCAATATAGAATAGCCTGCCCCCATAGAGAATAGCATGCCCTCATAGAGAATAGCCTGCCCCCATAGAGAATAGCCTGCCCCCCATAGAGAATAGTCTGCCCCCATATAGAATAGCCTGCCCCTCCCATATAGAATAGTCTGCCCCCCATGTAGAATACCTGCCCCCATAGAGAATAGTCTTCCCCCATAGAGAATAACCTGCCCCCCATAGAGAATAGTATGCCCCCCATAGAGAATAGTCTGCCCCCCATAGAGAATAGTCTGCCCCCCATAGAGAATGATCTGCCCCCCATAGAGAATAGCCTGCCCCCCATAGAGAATAGCCTGCCCCACCATATAGTATAGCCTGCCCCACCGCATAGAATAGCCTGCCCCACCATATAGTATAGCCTGCCCCACCATATAGTGTAGCCTGCCCCCCATAGAGAATAGCCTGCCACACCATATACAATAGCCTGCCCCCCATATAGTATAGCCTGCCCCCCATAGAGAATAGCCTGCCCCCCATATAGAAAAGTCTAGCCCCCATATAGAATAGCCTTCCCCCATATAGTATAGCCTGCCCTACCATATAGTATAGCCTGCCCCACCATATAGAATAGCCTGCTCCCCATAAAGAATAGCCTGCCCCACCATATAGAATAGCCTGCCCCCCCCCACCATAGAGAATAGCCTGCCCCCATAAAGTATAGCCTGGCCACCCATAGAGAATAGCCTGCCCCACCATATAGAATACTCTGCCCTGCCACCATAGAGAATAGCCTGGCCCACCATATAGAATAACCTGCCCCACCATATAGAATCACTGTCACCCCTTTGTAATATCCCCATGTAGAATAGGCAGCCCCTGCTATGCAGCTGCATGTGGAAAAAAAAAAAAAAAAAGGCATATGCAACTACCTCATCGCTTCCTAGTAGCAGCGTCCTCTTGCTTCCTTCGGTCTGGCCTCCCAGCAGCGTCTTCAGCTCTGCCCTCCAGGATCCTTTGCGGCGCGTCCAGGAAGTGACGTCAGCCCTTAAGGGTGGGCTGTAGCAGACGTGCCTGCGCGCAGAGATGAATTTTACCGGGGTGTCGGGAAAAAAATGCCCCCCCGCCGGACTACCCCTTTAAAGGGGCAGCGAGGCCCCTAAGTGTGCGTGGAAAGGGGGTCCGTCACAAACCTGGCAGAGCGAGTCAGTGAACAATGCGGCCAGCGGCCAGGCTATTCACGACCACTGCAGAGGGCCGCTGGTCCCGCTGCATACTTGGACCCGCAGCCCTCTGCAGTTGTCGTGAATAGGGTGGCTATTCCCAGATTAGTAATAGTGGTGGCCCAGCGGGAATTTGCCCGGTCCGCCAGATTACCAATCCGGGCATGAGTTAAAGATACAGTAGAAGTAGCATAGCCTACTGCAGCAACAATCCTGGCCCTTGGATCTTCATTAAGCTCAAACATAGACAAAAGCAACAGTGTTCCAATGGAACACTGCAATGATGCTAGCTACAAATGAACTAGTATATATACCCCAGTGCTTCATTAACACATTATCATCAATTGCTTATGCATTCACGGAAAATATCAGCATACCAGCATCAAATCCCTTGCTTCCCATTATACATGTATACAGTACAAAATGCTCTACAAGTGAAATTAATAATTAAAAAAAAAAAAAACATACAAATTAATTTTTAATACGTACTTGTCCCTCGGTGTCCAGCAGTCTGTACTGCACATGCGTGCGCAGTTATAGAAACATAGACGAATATAGGTAGAAAAAGATCACTGGGTCCATCTAGTCTGCCCTTTTTCCCCTACTTATTATCTTAGGATAGATAAATGTTTATCCCAGGTAGGTTTAAATTCTGTTATTGTAGATTTACCAACCACATCTGCTGGACGTTTGTTCCAAGCATCTACTACTCTTTCAGTAAAGTAATATTTTATCACGTTCCATAGCTATTTCCCCCAACTACACTCGCTGTGTCCTCATGTTCTTGAGTTCATTTTTTAACCTTATTTAGTCCTTTAACCCCTTAGTGACCGCCGCACGTGTTTTAACGGCGGCCACTAATGGGCTTTATTCCGATGCGTACGCCTTTTAACGGCGGACGCATGGGAATAAATTATCGCCTGGCGGCAGCAGCAGTTCGGGGGATCAGCAGAAAGTGTGACAGCTGACCCCCCCCCCCCCCCCCCCCCCCCGAAACTGCCCGGAGCTGAGGATTCTCCGCTCCGGGCTGTTTAACCCGTTAAATGCCGCTGTCAAAGCATGACAGCGGCATCTAACGGGTTCCGGTGGGTCCGGCGGAGCCGTCCGGTCCCCTGATGTCTCCATGGTAACCCCCGGGCTTACCATGGATATGCCATCCTGCTGACAGGGGTGGCTGTGGCTATTGCCTGTCAGCAGGATGGTCACATGATACAATACACTGTACTGCAGAAGTGATCCAAGTGTTTTTTTTTGTTGTTGTTTTTTAAACGATATTTTATTAGAGGCTTATGTAATATTTGAACATAAATATTGAAAATTCATTACATATTCAAAAAGAAAGTCGCTCACAGGCAACAAAGGATTGTATGTTTACAATATCATATAGATACAATGAGCCTTTGTAATAACCTTAAAAGATATATTATCATATACAATACAACGTAGTCTTACCAAAAACATAAGTAGAAAAACAGTAATTTATAATATCACCTTAAAACATGGTATAGATGTCCGATATTCAAATATGCTACCAATAGAATGGAGAGAATTGTCTTTAACAGAGAAAGGAAAAAGCTTAAGATATTTGGAGTGCTCCCAGAGTTCCCTTTTGGGCGGCCATGCAATACCAATCAGTGTCCTTAAATTGATTAATGACAGAGTCTCTCTCTTCTATAGTAAAATCATGAGTTAGAAATTGTGTCCATTTGGACATAAATGTTTTTGTTGATTTTTCTTTGGTGCGCAATACATCCAAAAGTTCCCAATGAAAGATCTCCTTCAGAGCGGAGATTACCTCAGAAATGTCTGGTAGAGTATCCAGTATTCAGTGTCTTAATAAACATTTCAGGGAAACTAATAGAGTTAAATGAATTCCTTTAGAAGTAAGTAATTTAGGAGAGGGAGTAGTAAAGTCTATATCAATAAAATGAAAAAGATAACTAAGAGGGAGAAGTAGTATGGCATGGCCCCAAGTGGACAAAAGATAGAGCCGCACAGAGTCCCAAAATTCCTGCACTTGCGTGCAGGCCGGGCAACTGTTTATGTGAGCAGTGTGGGAGTTGGAAAAAGGAATATTAAAGGCATATATAGCCTTGTGTATAAAGCGGAAATGTATTTCACGTAGAACCACATTGGGAGTGGCAGAATGCACTAGTTGAGATCCTCTCAATATTTGTTGGGTCAGATCCTCTGAAAAAATTACGGAGGACCATTTTTTGAAAAAAATTTGTCTAGATAAATTCTTTTGAGAGCGTGATCTAAGTTCTCCATATGTATGTGATAAAGAATTATGAACCGGTGGTGTTGGGAATAGATTATCAAATTCTATATCACTTTCTGCTTCTGCTATGTCCCGTACTCTGGAATTAAGAAATTCAATTATAGAATCGTATTGAGGTAAATTAAATGAGGACAATTTAAATCATGTTCTGACGATATCCCATGATAAGAAAGTGCTGGAATTAGTATCCAGCAGATCCCCAACAGAAGAAACATGTGCACTCTGCCACTCCGAGTAGTCCAGTCAGGTGGGTAAAGTGGTGAATGCCACAGAGGAAATCTTTTCGATAGGCAAAAGGGTAAACCATATAATTTTCGTATCGCCTTCCATGTGGCAATGGTGTCTTTAAAGATAACACTTCTCTTAATTTCTGGGGGTAGTTCTGGTAATTTAGCATGTAGCAGGGTGGGTAAAGGCCAAGGTGCTGCTAAAGCTTTCTCAATTAAAATATTGGAGAAATATGACGTGTCCATAATCCAATCTTTAGCATGGCGAAAGAGAGCGGCTAAATTATATAATCTAATATCTGGGCATTGAACTCCACCTTTAGAAGTAGGGAGACAGAGAGTGGAATAGGCAATATGAGGTCTCTTTGATTGCCAAATAAATTTAGTGAAATATGATTGGAGTAGGGAAACGTCAGAATGTTTGAGTAAAAGGGGTATTGTTTGCATTGGATATAACAGTTTTCCAAAACACATCATTTTGATTAAGTGGGTATGTCCTAGAATTGACAATGGTAGAGATTCCCATCTCTGGAGATCTTGTTTTATTCTCTTAATTATAGGGCGATAGTTCAGGGAATATAGTGAGGAGGGAGTTCTGCCAATCTGGATTCCAAGATAAGTAATATAGGATTTAGCGATGGAGACCCCCACAGGACCCGAAGTAGACCTCTTATGTGGAGTTAGGTAAAGAAGTTGACTTTTATGTATATTGATTCTATACCCAGAGAAGGAACCAAAAAATTTTAAGGTATCTAATACGGCCGGAACATGTAGATCTGGGTTATCTAAATATATTAAAGTATTATCAGCAAAGCATGTAACTTTGATGATTTGGAAACCAACCCGTATGCCTGAGAAAAAGTCAGAAGAAATAAGATATCTAGCAAGAGGCTCCATCGCCAAGTTGAACAATAGAGGGGATAGGGGGCAACCCTGTCTGGTACCTTTTTGTAAGGGAAAGCTATCTGAAAGGAAACTCGGGGTATGAATTCTAGCTTTCGGAGATGTGTATATTGTGGAAATAAAATCTTTGAATTGACCTGTGACCATTTTGTTAAGGTCATGTCCAGCCACTCCCAGCTGATATTATCAAAAGCCTTTTCGGCGTCAATTGCCAGCAGACCTGGAGAGTGCCTGGAACGACCCCCAGATTGGACGCCAGACTGGGCCGCTAGTACCGTTCTTATATTAGTGACACCAGAACGTCCTTTTATAAAGCCAACTTGATGGCTGCCTATTAGTGATGGTAGGATGTCTGCCAATCTATTGGTCATAATCTTTACCAACAATTTTAGGTCTACATTTATTAAAGAGATTGGCCTGTACGAATTAGGAGATGTCGGATCCTTCCCCTGTTTATGTAGTATTTTGATATATGCAGTATCTCCCGAGAGGAGCATGTGATGGTCAGTCAGAATAGTTTGGAAAGTAGAAAGAAGAGTGGGGGAGATGACAGAAGACATAGATTTATAAAATTCCGCACTATAGCCATCAGGGCCTGGAGCTTTATTTTTAAGTGTAGAGATAGTGGCAGTAATTTCCTCCAATGTGACTGGGGCGATGAGAGAATCAAGAGAAGGGGTATCAAGAGATGGTAGAGTTAATGACTCTAGAAAGTTCTTACCAGCAGCCAGATCAAGCCTATCTTTGGAATATAGTGAGCGGTAAATTGTTGTAGAAGTTGTGATATGACTTTAGGATCTTTTTGTATATTACCCGCTGTATCTTTGAGAGCAGAGATATGTGTAGTAGGTCTACGTCCTTTAGCAAGGTTAGCTAACATTTTCCCTGATTTATTACCATAGTGGAATAAATGGATATGTATTGATCTCTATATATAGCATTGAGTTTTTCCTGTGCAATTTCGAAAGCTTGTCTAGCTGCTGTCCATTTAGATTTATTGTCATCTGTAGGGGAAGACAGGAAAAGAGTGTATGTAGAGCGTAGATCTTGGGAAAGTTGAAGATAGTTTTTACGTGCTTCACGTTTCTGGGCAGCCACATAGGAAATTATTTGGCCCCTTAGAACTGCTTTTGCAGTCTCCCAGAAAAGTATTGGGGATTGTGTATGTTCAGCATTGTTAGAATAAAAGTCTGACCACCATTTTTTGAATAGTTTGATAAATGATTCATCATTAGCTAAATGAGAAGGAAATCTCCAAATAATATCGGATCCCTTGTGAAAAATATCTCTTAATTGTAAACTAACAGTGGAGTGATCCGAAATTACTATATCATGAATTTCAGAGTCTTCTACTCTGCCAAGAGAGTCCGGTGACACTAAACAGTAGTCTATTCTTGACCAGGCCGTTTGGGAGTGAGAGTAAAAAGAGTATTCTCTACCATCTGGGTGTAGATGACGCCAAGAATCAAATAGGGAGGTAGAACTAAAGAAGTTGGATAAAACATTATCTGATGAAGTATATACAGAAGGGGTCTTAGTTCTTTTTCTATCTTCAGTTGTATTAAGAACAGTATTTAGGTCTCCACCAACTATTTTAAGATTATTGTCATCTTGCAGAATGAGGTTTTCTAATTTTAAAAAAAAAATCAGGTCTCTGAGTGTTGGGACCATAAACGTTATATATGCTTTATTGCCCGCTGGAGTGTCAATAAGAAGATGACATATCCTGCCTTCATCATCTTGATATTGAGATAATACCGTACAGGCTAAATTTTTATGTGTAAGAATAACTACCCCGCCTTTACGGTTAATAGCTGGTGAACCATAAACGCACCCACCCAAAAACGTTTGAGTCTGAAATAATCCGATTCAGTTAAATGTGTTTCTTGCAATAATACTATATCGGCCCTAAGTCTCTTAAGGTGTTTCAGTATAGAAGTCCTCTTAGATGGGGAACATAGTCCCTTAACATTCCAAGTAATTAATTTCATAAAATATTAATAGAAGAGGAGGTGTTAAGAAGAGACCCTGGAAGCACAATAACATAGTGGGTAACCCTTTCAGGCAGAAAAAGAGGATAGCATGTAGCATTTTCAGACAAACTAAAGGTGATATACCTAAGAATAAAACAGTTAACAATATAAACTAAGCGAATAAAGTGAGATGTGGACTTCAGTTTTTTCGTATTGTCCAATGTTCGGATTCGCAAACTCCGCATTATCGAGAAGAAATAAAGAGAAAGAAATAACTGGTGGAGAGGTCACATCAACCTCCGCTCCACTAAATGAGTATATATTAAAATTAAAGACATACACATCCAGGGGCGTAACTAGAAATGGCTGGGCCCCATAGCAAACCTTTGATTGGGGCCCCCCCTACCCCAAATCCACCCCCACCCCTGACCGACCACTACGCCATCAACACACCCAGATCTACACAGGTTCTGTACTCCATATAAATTACAGTGTAGTTACATCAGGTGACTCACAGGGGACGTCTTCTCTGATCGGAGTTCTTCCCTTTTCATCATCTTCTCCATCTGTCCTGGGCCGTTATGAGAACTTCTCGGAGCCACGAATCCACAGAATCTGCCAGACAGACATATTAGGCTCCTCACACTGACACCATCCTCATCTGTATACAAACTGCACATCTGTAATGGCCCCTTTGTACCCTCTTTCAGTGAGTAGCCCTGACTCCTTGTATAGGAACATATATATATATATATATATATATATCCCTTATAGTATATGCCCCCCTCTGTGTAGACAGCTTATAGATTGCCCCTTGTTCAGTGCTCCGTATAGATGGCCCCATGTGCATCACCTATATCAGGGGTAGGGAACCTCGACTCTCCAGCTGTTGCAAAACTACAACTCCCATCATGCCTGGACAGCTAAAGCTGTAGTTTTGCAACAGCTGGAGAGCCGAGATTACTTCTGTGTAGTCCTCTTAGAGATGACCCTGTATGTTGTCCACTCCCCCATATAGCCCCCTTATGTTGTCCAGCCCCCATAAAGCCCCCTTATGATGTCCAGCCCCCCCCCCCCGTATAGCTTCCAGTGTTGTCCATCCCCATCCCACATAGCCCCCAGTATTATGCATCCCCAGCCCCCACATAGCCCCCAGTATTATGCATCCCCAGCCCCCACATAGCCCCCAGTATTGTGCATCCCCATCCCCCATATAGCCCCTAGTATTGTGCATCCCCCCACATAGCCCCCAGTATTGTGCATCCCCATCCCCCATATAGCCCCCAGTATTGTGCATCCCCAGCCCCCACATAGCCCCCAGTATTGTGCATCCCCAGCCCCCATATAGCCCCCAGTGTTGTGCATCCCCTTCCCCACATAGCCCCCAGTGTTGTGCATCCCCAGCCCCCACATAGCCCCCAGTATTGTGCATCCCCATCCCCCACATAGCCCCCAGTATTGTGCATCCCCTTCCCCACATAGCCCCCAGTATTGTGCATCCCCTTCCCCACATAGCCCCCAGTATTGTGCATCCCCAGCCCCCACATAGCCCCCAGTATTGTGCATCCTCAGCCCCCATATAGCCCCCAGTATTGTGCATCCCCAGCCCCCATATAGCCCCCAGTATTGTGCATCCCCAGCCCCCATATAGCCCCAAGTGTTGTGCATCCTCAGCCCCCATATAGCCCGCAGTATTGTGCATCCTCAGCCCCCATATAGCCCCCAGTGTTGTGCATCCTCAGCCCCCATATAGCCCCCAGTGTTCCCCTCTGATAAAAATAAACAAAATACAACTCACCTAACCACACGCTCCCCCGTCGGTCGCCGGTCTCCTCTTCTCTCTTCCTCCGACCAATAAGCCGCTCCATGCTGAAGTCCCAGGCAGCGCCATCACTGAGCTCAGGCTGCGCCCCGGTGGCTGGGACTTCCTGTACAGGGAACGCAAACCGGAAGTCCCAGCCGCCGCGGCGCTCAATGATGGCGCTGCCCGGGACTTCGGCAGGGAGCTGCTCATCGGGCGGAAACTCTTGTGATCGCAAGCAAAACGCTGCTTGCGGTCACAAGAGTGATTGACAGCGCGGGAAGCCTATGGTTTCTCGCGCTGTCAAACACGACACTTAACACCCGGGAGGCCCGCTCGGCCCCCGGGTGCTTCAGACAGTCAGCTCTGGGGGGCCCAGGCCACGGGCCCCCTGGTGCCAGGGGCCCCGTAGCGGCCGCTACGGCTGCTACGGCGGTAGGTCCGCCCCTGTACACATCCCTACCCTCCTGAGAAATGTGTGAGTTGTCACAGGGAAGCAAATAAATAAAATAAAATAAAAGGAAGAGCCAGTATATAATGATTAGTACTTAAAGAAATTGTACTTAAACCTAAAACCATACAAGGTGGAATCATACATATACATACACATACATGCACACACACACACACACACACACACACATATACATATATACATACATAAATACATACTTACACACAGACACACACACCACCAAATGCATTACTACCTAGACTAAAGAGAATAATAATGTAGTAACAAGGTGTCCCTAATATAGTATTTAGTCAACATATATAGGGCTAAATAGAGAAAAAATACTCAGTTTTAATGAGCAGCATAGCGTCCAACAGAATAGAGATGGAGTTTATAATCATTCCATTTTTTCTACGTCGTCTCTTGTGCTTGTCTTGAATAGGTGGAGTGAGACCCTTTACATCTTTAAGGGAAGAAATGGCTTCCTCAGGAGAACTGTAAAGAGAGGCTGAACCATCCGATTTGAAAACTTTCAGTATGGCAGGATAAAGAAGAGCAAATCGTATTTGATTTTTTACCAATGTCAAGCAAATGTGTGCGAAAGCTTTACGTTTTTGAACCACTGCTGCGGAGTAGTCATTAAACATGAGGATTTTGTGGCCACGAATTGCAACATCAACTGTAGATTTTTTAAAGCTTTGTAAAATGTTGTTTTTATCATTTTAATTCAGATACTTGACAATCACTTCTCTGGGTTTCTGTTCCTTTTTATTTGCATCTTGCTTTTGTTTGGCTGGTGGGGGTCCCACAAGGTGAGCTCTTTCCACAGTAATGTGACCGGGATTCCCAAGGCTTGGGGAATTTCTAGAGAACATATAGCATGTAATTGCATGGCTGGAATGGATTCAGGTAAACCTATAATACGTAAATTGTTGCGCCTAGAGCGGTTCTCTAGATCATCAGTCTTTGTTTGCAATGAAGCTGTGACATTCATATTCTGTTGTAGTTTTATTTTTGTAGAATGTATTTCATCTGCTAACAGGCTGACTCTCTCCTGAAGTTCAGTAATCTGTGAGGTATGCGTTGCTATATCTCCCTGTATGGTTGCTAGGGAGGAAACTATAGTGGCCTCAAGAGAGGATTTTATGTCATTTAATATCATCTTGGACACTTGAATTGCCAGTGCCTTGCAAGACATATTTAGTCCTGGTATTATGGTGTCACAGAGGTCCGGCACTGGGGTTTGTGAGGTATGGGTTTCCTCTGTGTGTGCCTCAGCAGCAGCACCTCGTGTCGGCGCCATTTTAGGTGTCTCTGTGACAGAGCTGTGAGGTAAATGAAGGAGGGCTTATGGGGAGGTGTATAACTGGTTCCCCGCTTAATGAAGTGGTGCCTCCGACTCCTCGGCACTTAGAGAAGTCAGAGTTGTGGTCCGGCAGGGCCGGTAATGTCAGGAGTCAGAGCGGGGAGCGATATTATGAGCGGAGGGTGGAGGAGCTCACTCACACTTGCTGCCATCCCATATGCGCCGGAACTGGAAGTCCTTGTGATCCAAGTGTTACACTAGTGTACAGTAATGTACACTGTGTAAAAGTTTAAAAAAAAAGTGCACCAATAACAATTAGAGATGAGCAAACCTAGAGCATGCTCGAGTCAATCCGAACCTGAACTTTCGGCATTTGATTAGCGGTGGCTGCTGAAGTTGTATAAAGCCCTAAGGCTATGTGGAAATAATGGATATAGTCATTGGCTGTATCCATGTTTTCCAGACAACCTTAGAGCTTTATCCAAGTTCAGCAGCCCCAGCTAATCAAATACCGTACGTTCGGGTTTGGATCGACTCGAACCTGAACCCAGTTCGCTCATCTCTAATCACAATCCCCCCCCAGCCCCCTCCCCCATAATAAAAATGCATTACATTCCCCATACACTATAAAACATTACATAAAACTAATCAAAAACACAAATCTATAATATTTGGTATCGTTACGTCCGTAACAACCCAATCTATAAAACAATATCAATAATTGTAACGCACGACACACGCTGTAAAAAAGTTTTTGCTAGGAAGATAGTTTCTATTGCGCCAAAGCGGTAATAATTAAAAAAAACTACACATATTTTGTATCGCCGTAACCGTAGTGGCCCAGAGATGGCACAGAATAGTGCAGCAGCGCCGGTAATGCCCCGCAGCCCCCTCCTCTCAGCTATCGGAGGTAGCTGAGGGGTTGGGGCAGAGTGTGGGGTCAGTCCCGGACGGTACCCACACCGACGATTATTATATGGTGGCCACCGGTACACTGCAAATGCACCTGGCGCTCAGAAACTTCTACAGCAAAATCTGCACTGAAAATGCTAATTGGCTATCCCTTCCTTCTGAGCCCTGCTGTGTGCACATACAGTGGTTTTTGCCCACGTATGGGGTACCTTTCTACATGGGAGAACCTGCGTTACAGATTTTGGGTGCATTTTCTCTCCTGTTCCTTGTGAAACTGAGAAATTTCAAACAAAACAAACATATTATAGGAAAAATTCTAGTTTTTCATTTTTACTGTCTAATTTTGAATACTTTCCTCTAATACCTGTGGGGTCAAAATGCTCACCGCACACCAAGATGTATTCTTTGAGGGGTGCACTTTTGGGGGGGTTCACTTCTCTGGCACTACAGGGGCACTGCAAATGCACCTGGCGCCTCAGAATCGCTAGCATACGTTAAAGCATCACTGAGCTATAAGCGCATAAAATGAGACAGGTCAGATTTTGAAAAATGAGCCTGGTCATTAAGGCTCAAATAGGCTTGGTCGCTAAGGGGTTAATATTTAAAGGTTTTAATCATGCCCCCCCTTTTTCCTCCAGACTATGCAGATTCAAATCCTTAAAGGGGTTGTCTGGGATTTTTTAATAAACTAGCATTGCACTGACCTCTGTGGGTGTTGCATATTCTACATACACTTCTATTTTTTATTCAGAGCGCTTACTGTGTTCTCAGTCTCAGTCACATGACCACTCTGCCTGTGTTTTCTTTACTTCCTGTGATGTCACATTCCCTTTCTGTTTCCTGTCCCTGCCAGTGAGGGAACAGTGAGTCATCAGGTGGGTGGGGTTATGCCTCCACATTTCTTTAGCCACACCCCTAACATCTAACTAACATCTGAGCCCAGAAGAAACTGCAGCATGATAGACTACAATCTCCGTACAGAACTGAAGCATAGGTTGGAGCTATAAACAGTAAAAAAAAGGAACTGTGGGGGTGATTTATCAAAACTTGAGCAGAGGAACAGGGAAGCAATTGCCCATAGCAACCAGTCAGATTCTAGGTTTCATTTTCCAAGGCCTTTTTAAAAATGAAAGAAGCAATCTATGGGTTGCTATGGGTAACTGCTCTCCTGCACAGGCTTTGCTAAATCTCCCCCTATATTGTTACTATTGTGCTGTAAGGATGTGCATTGTTAGGGCAGTGCTTCTGTGTGTAATATGGAGAGAAAAGAGGCTGCTGCTGTGTGTAATATGGAGAGGAGAGATGCTGCTGTGTGTGATATGGAGAGGAGAGAGGCTGCTGCTGTGTGTAATATGGAGAGGAGAGAGGATGCTGTTGTGTGTAATATGGAGAGGAGAGATGCTGCTGTGTGTAATATGGAGAGGAGTGAGGCTGCTGCTGTGTGTAATATGGAGAGGAGAGAGGATGCTGCTGTGTGTAATAGGGAGAGGAGAGAGGCTGCTGCTGTGTGTAATATGGAGAGGAGAGAGGATGCTGCTGTGTGTAATATGGAGAGGAGGGAGGATGCTGCTGTGTGTAATATGGAGAGGAGAGAGGATGCTGCTGTGTGTAACATGGAGAGGAGAGAGGATGCTGCTGTGTGTAATTTGGAGAGGAGAGAGGATGATGCTGTGTGTAATATGAAGAGGAGAGAGGATGATGCTGTGTGTAATATGGAGAGGAGAGAGGAGGATGCTGTGTGTAATTTGGAGAGGAGAGAGGATGCTGCTGTGTGTAATATGGAGAGGAGAGAGGATGCTGCTGTGTGTAACATGGAGAGGTGAGAGGATGATGCTGTGTGTAATTTGGAGAGGAGAGAGGATGATGCTGTGTGTAATATGAAGAGGAGAGAGGATGATGCTGTGTGTAATATGGAGAGGAGAGAGAATACTTCACCTCATGTCAGTCCTCATTCTATCTATTTCTTGCTGAGGTAACAGAATCCTGCCTCATTGAGACCCCGTCCACCTGTAGGATGGCTACTGCAGTGTATATGTAATCCAGGACTACAACTCCTAACATGTACATATCTGCTGGGGTTTGTAGTCCTACAACAGATAAAAGAGTGAAAAAACTAGGTGATTTAATTACATAAGTAATTGTCAGACACTGAGCCACCATGCTGCTCAAAAGACACTTGTAGTAATACAGACATTTCCTGCCTATAGGTAGAGTGGGTGGAGCTAGAGTCAGAGAGGAGGGGGTGGGGCTACAGGCTTGTAGAGCTGTGATGTCACTGCTGACCCCTGTGACCTGGAAGTTCTTTATGTAAACAAACACAAATCCAAAAAGCAGCAACAGAGGATCATGCCCAGGGACACAGAGGAGAAAAAAGGTGAGAGAAAACCACTAAGAGAAAGGGACAGATTACAAATTATTCACATTTCCAATAAGAAAAAAATGTTGGACCACCTCTTTAAGTCTTTCCTGATATGTTTTATGCCTCACACGTCTGCCATGCTTGTAACCCGTCTTAGAGACCTGTTTTATCAATGTATTTTTGTAGGCGAGGTCTCCAGAACTGGACACAGATGTGGTCTCACTAGAGCTCTATACAGTGGGATCACAATCACCCTCTTCCTCCTGGTTGTACCTCTAGCTTTACAGGCCAGCATACGATTTGCTTTCCCCATCGCCTGGTTGAACCTACCCCTAAATCCTTATTTTCTGAAGTCTTTGCCAACACAGAACTGCCGATAAGATACTCGGATAGAGAATTCCTCCTCCCTTAAAGGGGTAGTGTGGCGCTAAGAAATTATTCACAAAATAACACACATTAGAAAGTTATACAACTTTGTAATGTTTGTTATGTATGTGAATGGCCCCCTTCCCCGTGTTCCCCGCCCCCAACCCATGGACCCGGAAGTGTAGTTCATTATACATACCTGATTCGTGTCAACCCCCGTCCGCCTTCTTCTGACAGTGATGTAATCTTCGGGAGGCCGGCCGACCCGCATCAGCCGTCCCTCATGCCGGCCCCCCTCTGCCGCGTCATAACTATGATCAGCCACGATTGGCTGAGCACAGTTATCGAAATTGGAAACTTTGAAACTTTTTCTGTCTTGTCCTCATCACAGATGTAAGGTAGTGTTTGAACAGGGTTATGTATGGTGGAGCTGGACTGTGTATGTGTGTTGACAGGCCGGTGTGGCCATGGTGGGGGTGGTGCCATTTAAGGTTCTGCCTCAGGCAGCAGGAAACTAAAATCAGCCCTGCAATAAGTAACATAGAAGTAATTAACAATTAACAGCTGCAGGTTCCTGGGCAGTATAGTGTTGTCTAAGCTGAGTGGTCATTTCTTGTGGAAATGGCACATCTGCAAACAGCGGAAGGCCTAGGAACTGGCAGCTGTGAAGCAGGAAAGGTAAGTATAAATCACTGTTATGTCCCCCATGGGCAGAAGCGTAGATGTGTACTTTATGCTGGACAACCCTTTTAACCCTTAAGGACGGAGCCAATTTTTGTTTTTGCTCTCTCATTTTCTCCTCCTTGTATTTAAAAAACCATAGCGCTTGCATTATTTCACCTACAGACCCACATGAACCCTTATTTCTTTTACACTAATTGTTTTTTGCATTGACTGACTTCATTTTTCCATAAAATATGCTGCACAGCCGAAAAAAAAATTGTGCAGTAAAATTGTGTTGACACAGTTTGCCCCATGGTAAAACTAACATGTTTTTTATGTTTCTTAAATCTGTATGATTACAACGATATGTAACTTGTACAACTTTTATTTTATTTGATGGCTTTTAAAAAATTTAAAATCTTTAAAAAAAAAGAAAAAGTTATTCAAATTGCTCTATTCCCAGTCTTATAACGCTTTTATCCTTTGGTCTATGGGGCTGTTTGAGGTGTAATTTTTTTGCGCCATGATGTGTTCTTTCTATCAGTACCTTACTAGTATATATGCAACTTTTTGATCACTTTTTATTACAATTTTTCTGGATTTGATGTGACAAAAATTGCGCGATTTTGCACTTTGGTGGGTTTTTGCGCTTACGCCATTTACCGTGCGAGATCAGGAATGTGTTAATTTAATAGTTTGGGCAATTCTGCACCCGACGATACCAAATATGTATGTTTATTTATTTTTATTTATGAAATGGGAAAAGTTGGGTGCTTCAGACTTTTATTAGGAAAGGAGAATTTTTATTGATGAAAGAAAGTTTTTTTTATACTTTTAACTTTAACTTTTATTCCCTGGGGGACTTTCAGTATTACTGCTGTGATTTCCCATAGAGATCACTGCAGTATACTTTATACAGCAATGATCGATCAGGAATTGAATGCCGAGCTGGGATCAGTGTCGGAGCAACGCTGAGCCCCGGCTCGGTAAGCAGGAGGGATCTCCCCTCCGCGACTGCATCGCGCGGGGGGGCAGGGCCGGCGTTAGGGGGGGGCAAGCAGGGCAAATGCCCAGGGCCCCCATCCCCCAGGGGCCCCCTACCGCAGTTCCAGTGGAGAGGAGAGCACAGACAGCGTCCTCCAGCGTCTGTGAATGATCCCCGGCTGCTGCTATCAGGGGTCACGCAGAGGCTGCAGGACGCTGGGCTCCGTGTCTGCTCCCCCTCCCTCCAGCTCCTCTCACTGCACGTGACTTCCTCCTCCTGGTGTGGAGCTGTCGGGACGATGGAGGAGAGGGCTGCCGGGTGAGGATGACAGCTGCTGCTGCTGCTGCAAGGAACGTGAGGGGGATTCACCACTACAACCAGCATGCTAGAGGGAGTAAGTATACTGTATATGTAGTGTGTAATGTGTATGAATGTAGGTGTATAATGCATGAATGTAGTGTGTGTTACATGTCCTGTGTATAGTGTGTGGACTGGATGGTTTGTATCTGTATAATGTGTTTTCATGGGTGTGTGAGTGTGTGTGTATATATATATATATATATATATATATATATATATATATATATATATACAGGGTCGGACTGGGCCACCGGGGAGCCGGGGGATCCCCCGGTGGGCCCCACCCCCTCCTCCCTCTTGCAGGGCCCTTCCCCTAAGCCAGAGAGGGGCCTCCCGTTTGGAAGCTGCCTAGTGTCAGGAGCTCAAGGGGCCCCCTGCTGGGTGAGTTAAGCACCGTATCAGGGCCCGTTTTTTCTGCAATCATGGGCCCTACCCTCCCCCTGCTCACCTGACTCCCTTACATCTGCTCCCATCCTCAGCGCTGCCCTCTTCCTGCCTGTCACAAGATGCGGAGAGCAGCAGCAGTAGGGCCCCTCTGTCCCCCCTCCCCTCTGCAATCACGTGACTCTCCTGTTGCTATGTGTGCAGTCGGTGCACAGGAGATGGGGAGAGGCTGCAGGCTGCTGGGCCTGCCTGGGAGAAGAGAAGATGGAGACAAGAAGACTGAAGCTTCCTGCCCTGCTGAACATGTAAGTGTGTGTGTATATACTTGTCTATCTGTCATCAGTGTGTGTCTGTACATGTGTCATGTGTTTATGCATGTGAGTGATATATGTGTGTGTGTGTGTTTTCTATCATGTATATAGTGTATATATTATGTGTAATCTGCATGCTTTTGTATCTGTGTATCTATGTTGGTGAGTCTGCGTGTGTGTGTTAGTATGATTAGATGTATATATGTAAGGTGTGTTGTGTCTGCATGTTTGGGTATGTCTGCAGTAATTCTATTTGTGTATATATGTATACAGTGTGTATGTCTGCAGTATGTCTATTTGTGTATATATGTATACAGTGTGTATGTCTGCAGTATGTCTATTTGTGTATATATGTATACAGTGTGTGTGTCTGCAGTATGTATATTTGTGTATATATGTATACAGTATGTATGGCTGCAGTATGTCTATTTGTGTATATATGTATACAGTGTGTATGTCTGCAGTATGTCTATTTGTGTATATATGTATACAGTGTGTATGTCTGCAGTATGTCTATTTGTGTATATATGTATACAGTGTGTATGTCTGCAGTATGTCTATTTGTGTATATATGTATACTGTATGTATGTGATGAGAAGTTCACACTTTGGAGGTCCAGTTGTGCAGGAGATCCGTGAGGCTTGGGCGCTGATCAGCTGAGGATTCTCACATCACAGATGATAGGTGTTGTAGTAGATATAACAGTAAGACTTTAATCAATGGATGACGGGTTTCATCAAATGAGATCATCAGATCTATTGAGGATTCCCTTAGAAACACATTATCCATTGATTTGTCTTACTCCTACATCTACTACAACTCCTATCATCTGTGATGTGAGAATCCTGACTCAGCCGATCAGCGCCCAAGCCTCACGGATCTCCTGCACAACTGGGACCTCCAGAGTGCAAACTTCTTCTCAACTATTGTACCGACTCAAGAATAAAGATATAAGCAGCAGACACAGACACAAGTGGGATAATGCCCCCCTCACCAGACTGCACCCCCTCTGGAGCAGCAGCAGTAGTATCAGTGATAGGTAGGATAATAACCCCCCCACCAGACTGCACCCCTCCGGAGCAGCAGCAGTATTAGTGATAGGTAGGATAATGCCCCCCCCCACCAGACTGCACCCCCTCCGGAGCAGCAGCAGTATTAGTAATAGGTAGGATAATGCCCCCCTCACCAGACTGCACCCCCTCCGGAGCAGCAGTATTAGTGATAGGTAGGATTATGCCCCCCCCCTCATCTGACTGCACCCCCTCCGGAGCAGCAGTATCAGTGATAGGTAGGATAATGCCCCCCCTCACCAGACTGCACCCCCTCCGGAGCAGCAGCAGTATTAGTGATAGGTAGGATAATGCCCCCCCTCATCTGACTGCACCCCCTCCGGAGCAGCATCAGTATCAGTGACAGGTAGGATTATGCCCCCCTCATCTGACTGCACCCCCTCCGGAGCAGCAGTATTAGTGATAGGTAGGATTATGCCCCCCTCATCTGACTGCACCCCCTCCGGAGCAGCAGTATTAGTGATAGGTAGGATTATGCCCCCCTCATCTGACTGCACCCCCTCCGGAGCAGCAGTATTAGTGATAGGTAGGATTATGCCCCCCTCATCTGACTGCACCCCCTCCGGAGCAGCATCAGTATCAGTGATGGGTAGGCTTATGCCCCCCTCATCTGACTGCACCCCCTCCGGAGCAGTAGTATCAGTGACAGGTAGGATTATGCCCCCCCCCCCTCATCTGACTGCACCCCCTCCGGAGCAGCATCAGTATCAGTGACAGGTAGGATTATGCCCCCCTCATCTGACTGCACCCCCTCCCGAGCAGCATCAGTATCAGTGACAGGTAGGCTTATGCCCCCCTCATCTGACTGCACCCCCTCCGGAGCAGCATCAGTATCAGTGACAGGTAGGATTATGCCCCCCTCATCTGACTGCACCCCCTCCGGAGCAGCATCAGTATCAGTGACAGGTAGGCTTATGCCCCCCTCATCTGACTGCACCCCCTCCGGAGCAGCATCAGTATCAGTGACAGGTAGGCTTATGCCCCCCTCATCTGACTGCACCCCCTCCGGAGCAGTAGTATCAGTGATAGGTAGGATAATACCCCCTCACCAGACTGCACCCCCTCCGGAGCAGCAGTAGTATCAGCACTAAAGTAGTAAAAATTCTTATGATTTTATTCACACTCTCTAGCGCGATGTTTCGTTTTAGCTCTGAGTAAGGCAAAACATTGCACAAGAGGGAGTGAATAAAGTCACAAGATTTTTGACTACTTTGCTGCTGTCTTCGCTGCTGAATTATTGTACCAAGTCTCCTGGTTCCGTTGAAAGGGCTGCAAGCGGCATCAAGGTGTACAAACCACCGCTAAAGTGACTGGCGGTGTTGGGCTTGTAGCATGACCGCCCAAGGTGAGCAGCAAGTTTAGCCACTTACACACATTTGTTCTGCAGTAAAAAGCTATGTGCGCCGCATGGTGTTCTCTCTCTTCTACTAGTAGATGTATAAAATGGCAGATTACATTTTAAAGCCAGGTTTACACACTGACCACTGATATGCCTTTCATGATGGTCCTTTAAAGTCTTATTCTAGCCCAACACCTTATGGTGAGGCTAGAATAAACAGTCATGGGTCTCCTCTGCTGGAGATTGTAATAGAGGAGCAGACTAGATGGTCATTTTTTCCTTCATCTTCTGAGGCTGTGTTCACACATGACATTTTTTATGTGTTTTTACAGCAATATTGTTGGAATTTCATTAAAGTTTCTACATAAATGGTGCAGTTTTACCACAACTGCATAAATCAGTAACAACTGTATAAGTGACTGGCACTGCACTAGTATTGCTGCTCACATACACAGCTCTATGCAAAGTCGCTGTACTGACGTGAAAGGTTTGGCGCTGATTATGTCTTTATATATTGGGTGGGCCCCAAGAATCAATTTCCCTGGTGGGCCAAGGTACCCCAGTCCGACACTGTATATATATATATATTAGTGTGTGAGTTAGCACTGCTGACTCCAAGTGTTGAGATGAATAGACTGTATATAGGAGCTGCAGCCATTCTCCGGCCTCATCAGTCCTATGTAATTGCTGCAGCTCCTATGTATAGTGTATGATGACATCACTAAGGCAATACGGTGTATTTTATTGAGAAAAAAATAAGGTGATATTCAGTCCTTAGGTGGTGGTCACTGTATGGTGGTAATATTGGTCTGTATATAGTGTCATTATGCAGTGGTCACTCTTTCGCATTAATATTGGTCTGTATATAGCGTATATATATACACTCATTACTGCCATAGATTGACTACCACATAATGACACTATATACAGACCAATATTACCGCCATACAGTGACCACCACATAATGACTCTATATACACACTATATACAGACCAATAGTACAACCATAGAGTGATCGCCCACATAATATTGGTCTGTATATAGTGTGTATATAGAGTCATTATACAGGGGTCAGTCTATGGCAGTAATTTTGGTCTGTATATAAAGTCATTATGCAGTGGTCACTCAATGGCGGTAATATTGGTCTGTATATAGTGTCATTATGCAGTGGTCACTCTTTGGCATTAATATTGGTCTGTATATAGCGTATATATAGAGTCATTATTGCCATAGATTGACTACCACATAATGACACTATATACAGTACAGCCACAGTACAGTATATATAGTACAGCCATAGAGTGATCGCCACATAATATTGGTCTGCATACAGTGTATATAGAGTCATTATACAGGGGTCAGTCTATGGCAGTAATATTGGTCTGTATATAGAGTCATTATGCAGTGGTCACTCTATGGCGGTAATATTGGTCTGTATATAGAGTGTATATAAAGTCATTATACAGGGGTCAGCCTATGGCAATAATATTGGTCTGTATATAGCGTATATAGCGTAGAGTCATTACTGCCATAGATTGACTGCCACATAATGACTCTATATATACACTATATACACCAATAGTACAGCCATAGGGTGAAAGCCACATAATATTGGTCTGTATACAGTGTATATACAGTCATTTATTATACAGTGGTCAGTCTATAGCGGTAATATTGGTCTGTATATAGTGTATATAGAGTCATTATGCGGTGGTCACTCTATGGCAGTAATATTGGTCTGTATATAGTGTATATAGAGTCATTATGGGGCGGTCACTTTTATGGTGGTAATATTGGCCTATATATAGTGTGTTTTCTTCAATAACGGTATGGAGGTAATATTTGGTCCTGATTATAGTGATTTTTTTAAATTTATTTTTTTAAAGCAATTCATATAAATAGTTATTGTATTTACACCACTAGCGGGCAGTCCTGACATTTAGCGGCAGTCCTGGCATGTAGGGGCAGTCCTGGCATTTAGCGGCATTCCTGGCATTTAGCGGCAGTCCTGGCATGTAGTGGCAGTCCCAGAATGTAGCGGCGGTCCTGACATGTAGGGGCAGTCCCAGAATGTAGCGGAGGTCCTGACATGTAGGGGCAGTCCCGACATGTAGGGGCAGTCCCGACATGTAGAGGCGGTCCCGACATGTAGGGGCGGTCCCGACATGTAGGGGCGGTCCCGACATGTAGCGGCGGTCCCGACATGTAGCGGCGGTCCCGGCATGTAGCGGTAGTCCTGACATGTAGCGGCATGTAAACTTCTGAACTGAGTAAGGGCCCTAATACATGGAGCGAAAATTGTCCGAATCAGGACGCTATCGCTCTGTGAGGACACTGGGGAACATGATCAGGTAGTATATATCACAGACAAGGCCTGAGGGCACCGGGGAATGTGATCAGGTAGTATATATCACAGACATGGCCTGAGGACACGGGGGAACATGATCAGGTAGTATATATCACAGACAAAGCCTGAGGACACCGGGGAACATGATCAGGTAGTATATATCACAGACAAGGCCTGAGGACACCAGGGAACATGATCAGGTAGTATATATCACAGACATGGCCTGAGGACACTGGGGAACGTGATCAGGTAGTATATATATCTTTATTGTTTACTATATACAGCAAGGATTGCACACACATCACTAATGATATACTGTATATATACACATAGGGGGAGATTTATGAAACATAGTGTAAAGTGAAACTGGCTCCGTTGCCCCTAGCAACTTATCAGATTCCACCTTTCATTACTCAGATTCTAAGATGGTGGAATCTGATTGGTTGCTAGGGGCAACTGAGCCAATTCTTCTTTACACCAGTTTGATAAATCTCCTCCATAGCTTTTGCTGTAGTAGGCTCTCTAAGCGAGCTCCATTTTACCAGATTGGCGCTCACTTCTGCAGAATATCAGGCCGTGTAATACGGCCTTAAAAGTGGCCGTACACTTCCAATAACTGCTGGCTGAACATTCCTTCAGCTGACAATTATCTCTCCCATCTGGTCCCGTCCTCCCCATAGATAGAAATTTGGCACATCTGAGTTTTCCTGTGTTTTCTATGAGAGGGTAAAGCCATAGCCATACAGATCTGATGGCAGCTTATCTCTCTTAGAACAAAGAGGTTGGGCATTGATTTTCCATCAAGCTTGATCCCCTATGTCCACTGATATCATCTGTCAGAGGACTGTCCAAAGAGCCCCATACACCTTACACTGATGGCCGAACCCACCAGGAGCAACAGGTACCACCAACAAAAGAGTAACATGTATGGGGACCTTAAATTGTTGCTAAAATATTTCAGCATTTGGGGCCCCACCTTTAACTTTGCCCAGGGCCACATCTAGTCTAAAACCGGCCCTGCGGGGGGGAGATCCCTCAGTAGACACCAGGGAAAGGGGGCCAGTAATACTTTTAAACGCAACTGTCAGTTTTGACAGCTGCATTTAAAAGGATAATTAGCGGGTCCGGCAATTGCACCGCACACGCTAATAGCCGTGGTCCCGGTCTACACAAGGCACCCGGGATCCTGGCGGTTCAGAGTGGGGTCGCTGCACAGCCCCCCTCTGAACGCCTCCTCCCGCATCAGGACGTACAGTTATGCCCTTGTAAGGGAAGGGGTTAAAAAATAAAGAGGGAGATTTATCACACTTAATGTAAAGTAGAATTGGCTTAGTTGGCCCTAGCAACCAATCAGATTCCACCTTTCATTTTCCAAAGAATCTGTGAGGCATGAAACATGAAATCTGATTACTGGTTACTAGGGGCAACTGAGCCAGTTCTACTTTACATCAGTTTGATAAGTCTCCCCCAAAGGGTGCGTTCACACCTACAGGATCCACAGCGGATTTTCATGCTGCGAGTTTGCAGCGAAATCAGCTGCGGATCCTGTACTGTGAAGCTCAATGGGTCCCATACACACAGCGGATCCGCTGCCTGCATGGGACCCGGCCCCTTTAACCCCTGCGCCACCGCCAGCCGCCTGCAGCTTACAGCCCTGGCCCCCTTAAACCCCCGCACCGCCCGCATGCCCCCATCATCAACCCCCATAGCCCCAGCCCCATGCATACATCACCTGCTCGGGCCGTGGCTGTGTGATGCTTCCGGCTTCCCTCGCTGCCCATCAGCATCAGTGCTGTCGTGCAGGGGAGCATCACACAGCCACAGCCAGGGGTGCGGGGCTGCGATCGGGTGTGCAGGGGGGCCTAGGCGGCGATCAGGCGTGTGGGGGGGCGTTGATCGGGCCTGCGGTGGGCCGGGTCGGCGATCGGGCGAGCGGGCAGTGCGGGGGTTTAAGGGGGCCAGGGCTGTAAGCTGCGGGCAGCGGCGCAGGGGTTAGAGGGGCCGGGTCCCATGCAGGCAGCGGATTCGCTGCGTGTATGGGACCCATTGAGCTTCACAGTACAGCTTATTTCGCTGCAAACTCGTAGCATGAAAATCTGCTGCGGATCCGGTAGGTGTGAAGGCACCCAAAATGTGTAAAATGTGCATCACTTCAACTCTAGAACACCCTAGAGTTACGGTGGCTTCAAAAGCATTCCCACTCAGAGACATCTCTGCAATTTGAGGACCAGAGTTTGCAGTTGAACTACATTACAGTTCCTTTGCCACACAAGAGGATACCAGTATTATAAATTGCATGTGGAGTTGGCTTGTCTCTGGCACTTTAAGCTACCTGTCTAACTAAATGTCCAACTGAAAAGTATAATAGCAATGGTTCTATATAAATCACTTAATACAATATTGTCCATCATATTGTCCAATGGTGCCTTCTAAATGTATCTAAGCACACAAAACCTGTAGTGAGGTGTTTAACCTCTTAAGGACATATGACGTACCGGTACGTCATATGTCCTCACTTGCACTTCAAAGCGGGGCCGCACGGCGGCCCCGCTTTGAAGTGCCGCGATCCCGGGTGCCGTGAGTAGCCCGGGACCGCTGCTATTAGCGGGCACGGTCGGATCGCCGTGCCCGCTAATTAGCTAATCGGAGGCAACGTTTCCCTGGGGTCTAGTGGGGGATATCGCTCCTCCGGGACCTTGTCCCGGAGGAGCGATCTCCGTTACTGATGCCGGCCGGGGACGCGTCCAAGATGGCGCCGTCCTCGGCTCGGCACTCGTTCGTTTTCGGCTGCAGCAGCCGAAAGCAAACGAGTGCCGATCTCATTGATCTCTGCAGCATATCTATGCTGCAGAGATCTCAATGAGAGATCCAAGTGTATATACTAGAAGTCCCCCAGGGGGGCTTCTAGTATATGTGTAAAAAAATAAAATAAAGTGTTGTTTATAGTAAAAAGCCCCCTCCCCTAATAAAAGTCTGAATCACCCCCCTTTTCCCAGGTTTTAAATAAAAGTAAACAAATAAATAAATAAATAAACATGTTTGCTATCGCCGCGTGCGTAATCGCCCGAACTATTAATTAATCACATTCCTGATCTCGTACGGTAAACGGCGTCAGCGCAAAAAAATCCCAAAGTGCAAAATTGCGCATTTTTGGTTGCATCAAATCCAGAAAAAATTTAATAAAAAGCGATCAAAAAGACGTATATGGGCAATCAAGGAACCGATAGAAAGATCACATCATGGCGCAAAAAATGACACCTCGCACAGCCCCATAGACCAAAGGATAAAAGCGCTATAAGCCTGGGAATGGAGAGGTTTTAAGGAACGTATATTGGTTAACAACGGTTTGAATTTTTTACTGGCCATCCGATACAATATAAGTTATACATGTTACATATCGTTTTAGTCGTAACGACTTGAGGAACATGCATAACAAGTCAGTTTTACGAATGGCGTAAAAACACATTTCCCCCAAATAAAAGAAATGCGTTTTTTTTTTCAATTTCACCACACTTTGAATTTTTTTCTGGTTTCGCAGTGTACTTTATGCAAAAATTCAGCCTGTAATTGCAAAGTACAATTAGTGACGCAAAAAATAAGGGGTCATGTGGGTTTATAGGTGGAAAAATGCAAGTGCTATGACCTTTTAAACACAAGGAGGAAAAACCGAAAACGTAAAAACGAAAATGGGCCACGTCCTTAAAGGGTTAAAGATTACTATTCTGTTCTGTCATAGTCTTTTATGATTGAGGCATTATATGCAGGTCAGACTGGCAGATATATAAAATTAAATCTTTGACATTCTGACCTTATATACATGATCTTTACATTACTTACAACAGAAAAAAAACAACGCAAAAATACACATATAATATAGGTTTATACACAGTGAGTGAAATATAACATTGAAAATAAATCTGCAGAATGGGAAATGTGCTGAGAATTGTACTGATAACATCACTGAGCGCAAATAGAAAAACTTATCTTTTCGGGAAAAAAAAAGAGTACCATGTGAGTGCATTTGTAAGATATCTAATAATCTGAAATCCAAGCAATATTTCTTATACTAACCACATGGAAATTCAGCAAGCAGCCAACTCACTATTGTGTTTTTGATGAACAATACTTTATTATTCTGTTTATTTTCTGATATATTCTTATGCATAGAGTAAGTAATATTTGTGCCTTTGTGTCTTATGCTTTATCAAGTGCTAACATGTTTCCCCGAAGACAAGATAGTGCCTTATATAGAAAAAAATTCCCGAAGAGGCACTGTGTCTTTTATTTCTGTTTCCCCAGCCTTCCCCCTCAGCTCGCCCCCCCCCCCCCCCAGCCTCTCCCCTCTGCTCCTCCCGGCCTCTCCCTTCCTCTCTCTTCCCCAGGGACCCCCGGCATATTCACCAACATACTGTAGGACCAGTAGACCAGGAGCATGCGACAAGACGGTAGGACCTGCGTCAGGACAGCGGGATGTGCGAACGGACGTAAGGGCCATGGAACGGTGTGCCTACGGTGAGTGTGTGAGAGTTGCCTTATTTTTAGGGGGTTACTTATTTTAGGCTTCTATTTTATGAGGATGAATTATTTTCAGGGAAATACAGTATATAAGCAATACAAAATCTAGCAAAAGAAAAAAAATCTGTATTATTTCATATAATTTCTGTAGGTGCCCTAATCCTACAGACATAAGGCCTAAAGGTTAATCTGGTGGTTATATAAAAAGAGATTTGCCTTAACTTAGAGTTAAAGGGGTATTCTGCACCCCTGCTCTGCACTCTGCTCTGCTGTTCTGTTCAGCCCTGCTATGCCTGGTCCAATTCTGACAGCTCCACAGAACTGGGAGCTATCATTGTGAAGATGGATTACTGGAGATAATGTGGCGGTGCCAGCTCTGAGATCCCTGTACCACCCCTCCCTTTAGAGCAATGAAGATCTGAGCCACCAGCCCAGCCACTACTGATAACGCAGAGAAGTGGTCACTAACCTAGACAATGAGCTGCAAACATGACAGACAGCTTAGAGTGCTTAGCAGGGAGAGACAGCTTAAGTATAGAACCAATTGCAAAGTTTCTTAACGTTTGATGACCTACTGTTTTAGATATAGTTACTGGGATGAGAATACCCCTTTAAGGTAAAACTCAAGCAATCCATTTTATCAGTGAAGGGGGAGGAGGCAGCTGTTATCCGTTCTCTGCTAATGCTGCTTATGAAATAAAATCTATGGCTCGAGTGTCACTTTAAAGTATACTTAAAGGACAAATAATAGCCTGGAAAGCTATCAACAGCATAGCTGTGTTCACTGTGTAGTGTGGGTGTCAAACAGCTGATCAGCAGGCATGCAGAAGTCAGCACTCTGCCGATTAGTGACTGATGAGCCACGTATATCTATTTTAGAAGGCCCCCAGGCAGGGCACATGGCTCAGGTAATGTATGCTCTGCGGGCGGCGGGGGGTTAACACGCATACTCACAGGGGGATGTCAATCCCGCTGGGAATATGTGCTCTATAGGGATGAATGGGACTGGATCCGCAGCGTGTCATCCGCGGATCCGGTAGGTGTGAAGGCAAGCTTAAAGATAATTTTTTGCTCTAAGGTAAGACACGACTGGTAGGGATTTACTTTCATCAAACAGATGGTACTAGTGATTTGGTGGGGTGGGATGGTGGATACAGAGTCTTTTTAATGGTTTGCTAGCATGTTGTGATATTGCATTGTATTTGTATCATGAGAAATTAGGGAAATTAAGGGTTGACACACCTGTAGAATGTGGGATTGGTCCTTGCAGTAAATACAAGTGTAATATAAATTCTGAAACAGAAGAATATTTGCCCATTGTATGCTTTAGGATAGGGATGAGCGAACTTTTGAAAAGTTCGGTTCGATCCGGCGAACTTTCGTGAAGTTCGGATTCGTACAAACCGAACCTAAAACCAACCTTGCAATAACGGCTGAATAATTGCAGCTACAATAGTGGGAGTGTGATAGGGTATAGTTTCGTTTAGTTGCAGTTGCTATTACAATGAAAAAAGTGGAAAAAATCAAAGTGCAAAAATAGTGAAAAAAAATTAGCCAAGGTGTAAGTGATTACACGGGACATAGGACACAAAGTTCCTTGGACCCAGTAGGGTGGAAAACAGACATTTGACAGTGGAACCAGCAGCAGTAATAGTACTGTATTGGACCCAGTGTGGTGGAGAACAGACAATTGACGGAGGAGGAGGAGGCACTAGCACTTGATTGCACCCAGCCCAGTATGATTGAGAACAGACTATTTAAGAAGGAGGAGGAGGCAGTACCTGATTGCACCCAGGCCAGTATGATTGAGAACAGACTATTCATGGAGGAGGATGTTCAGCCTTGAAGTGGTGGCCTGGGAATCCTCACTGATTATGTGGTCCACCGCACTTTCAAGAACACTGACGAGTGGGATGATGTTGTTGATGCCTGCTCACGTCGCGTCCTCAAAAAGGATGCCTGCTCGAGTCGCGTCCTCAAAAAGGATCAATAATTGGCAAGTCATGTTCAAAGAAACCTGTGCATTATGAGGTTTATCACATGTGCCATACAAAGTGCATGACGCAGCCCTCCCTGCTGCACTGCAGAGAAAAGGTTCCTCCCTTTGTGGGCTACAACACTTCCCACTGTTAGTCCAACCGGGGCAGGTTGGACTGCAGTCAAAGCGGTGGATGGTTGCAAGCTGGTGGAGGCAGAACTTTTGCAGAACTGGCCCCCTAAAGCACCGGGGAGCACCGGGCAAGAATGGGCTAACTTTCTGGTGGTCTTCTGGGGGAATGTTGACCCAATGGGCAGTAACAGACATGCCCATAATTAAAGGACCAGACATCAGCACTGGGGTGCACGGTCTTGGACATCAAGAATCCCAATGAGTCGCCAACATTTTTCTACACAACTGTGCAGTGATGGGACAGCCGATGGGACAGCTGATGGGAATTTTTTTTTTTCTCGGACAGTGATGGACTTTTTTTGGACTTTTTTTTTCTCGGACAGTGATGGGACTTTTTTTGGACTTTTTTTTCCTTGGACAGTGATGGGACTTTTTTTTTTTAAAAAAAAACCTTTTTGCTGTTTCGGCTAAAGGGGTTCTTCTATTTTTTGAACCTTATTGTAAAGATATTAACTGATTTTCCCTTAATAAATTCGATAAGCTTGAATACTGAAGTTGCTTTCATGTGTCTTGGTTAATACTCACAGACAGCTGTCACATTACATTTTTGATTAGGCAGCACCCAGGTATATCTGAGGAGACTAATTTAAGGTCTCGCCCTAACAGGGGTGACGTCACACATATTGATATTCACAGAAAACCAGGATACAAAGGATTAAAGGAGTAATAATCCCTTGTATCCTGGTCTATTATGTATAAAAAGTACAATTTTGCGTCACCGTTGTTATTTTTACCAGATTCGTAACAAACTTTTTGCAAAGTTCTTAACGAATCTGGTTTGTTACAGTTAGGTTTGCTCATTTTTTAAGTGTCAATTCAAAAGAGTTTGCAGAAATAATAGAACAAGCTAATATAAGAAACTCTGTAATAGATCATATTAGATAAAAGTGCTTCCTTCAGTACTCACAAGCCCCCACCACCACTACTATCACCCCTTCATCATTACCTATTCATCACTGAGAGATGAACATGGGCTTACACTGCCCATACAAGCCTATAGAACAAGTTGGGGCATAGAAGGAAGAGTGAACAGGAAGCGTTGAGGTGCAGACAGAGAGGATGTAGAGTTTCTGGCCAGAGAAATAGCCAAAATCGCAGGTCAGACTGCATAGTCTGAAAACGATTGAAGGTTTGTTACAGTGAGGTAGTATATTTTGTATATACATAGTATATAGGATCCAGCACAGATGTTAGTCTGCATCCACACCACAGCTAAACACAGGAAAAGAAGATACATTGGCTCTGCCAAACATATATGTGATTAAAGGGCAGTTACATCCAGTGACACACAGGGGTCTTCTCTGAGTAAATAATAGAAAAATAAATCATAGGTGATGTCTTCTCCAATCACACTCGCTCACTTTTAATTTTCTTCCCCATCTTGCCCGGACTGTCTTAAAGATTTGTCTCTAATCTGCCAGATAAACATTTTAGGCCCCTTGCTCCCACATCATTCTTAATTTTAAACAATCTTCCCATCTGTATTGCCTTCTCTGTTTACCCATATATTAACCCTTTAATGACAGAGCCAAATTCCATTTTTGCACTTTTGTATTTCCTTCTTGGGTTTAAGACACCATAGCGCTTGCTTTTTTTTTTCATCTACAGGCCTATATGCCTTATTTTTTGTGACATCAATTTTACTTTGCAATGAAAAACATCTTTCTCCATAACATCTGCAGTTTTGCACTTTCGCTTTTTTTTTGCATTTACGCTGTTTACTGTGCAAGGTCAGGAATGTGATAATTTAATTGTTTGGGCAATTCTCCACATGGTGATAGCAAATATGTCTTTTTTGTTTTTATTTGTTTATTTAAATGGGAAAATTTACAATTTTATTATTAGATGCGATTTTTTTTTTATAAATTTAAACACATTTTTCTTTTTTTACCTTTATATACAGTCCCCATAGGGGACTCCTATGAGCGACACCATGATTGCTTATAGAGATCACAGCAATACCTATGTATTGCATTGATCGATGTTATCTAGGCTCTATTGCTTTACTTAATTTATTTGTTTGCCTGTCTTCTATATGAAATACAATACTATAAAATCGGTCCATAGGTATCTTAATTACTAGGAAACTGCGGTCGAGGCTCTGTCACTAAGGTCATTTGGTCATTTGTAACAGCAATAAAGACCAAATGGAGTAAAACAATTTAAGTTGTCCCTCTGCTATGCAGACTGGCCCGGTGAAGATGAATATTGATTGGTTAGCAGTCAAGCATGCCTGAGTAAAGTAACTGATTTAAAGAGTCACTGTCGTTTTTTTTTTTTTTTTGCAGAAATCAATAGTCCAGGCGATTTTCAGAAACTTTGTAATTGGGTTTATTAGCCAAATCTGCCATTATCTGCATGTAAAAAGCCTTTTCCCAGGTCCCCCCCTCCTTCCTCTTTTTCATCCACTCCAAAAAATCTGAAAATTGTGACTTGTTGCAGGAGTCGTACCCTGTCTGCTCTAGGGAGAGGGGAGGGGGGAGGAGGAAGGAGGGAGTTAGCAGGCAGCAGAAAGCAGATAACAGAGGATTACAGGCACAGAGCTGGGTGACAGCTGTAATCCGAGCTCAGACAGGTCACTGGTGACTGTCACAGGAGACATCCCGTGAGGGATTTGTAGATTAACTCTTTGTTGTCCTGTTTTGGTCTTTTCTTTAGCTCTCTCCATAGGAGAACAATGAAGACAGGGGGGAGAGCTTCAAACTGCTTTTTCATGATAAAAATGCATTTTTCGGATAATAAACCCAATTACAAAGTTTCTTAAAATCGCCTGGACTATTGATTTCTGCAAAAAAAAATTTCACGACAGTGACACTTTAAGTCTAATGTCATTTATAAACCAAGCCCGTCCACCAGTTTAGAGTAAAATGCAGAAGCATAATCAGCACAATAGGGCACTAAACAGACTGCTGTAGTTGCAATATTAAAATAAAAATGGACAGCATAAATAAGGAAAGCATTACCTATATATTTGTTAGGGTGTGTTATGTTTTTATATATACTTTATATAGGCTATATAAATAGGCTATATACACTCACCGGCCACTTTATTAGGTACACCTGTCCAACTGCACGTTACCACTTAATTTCTAATAAGCCAATCACATGGCGGCAACTCAGTGCATTTAGGCATGTAGACATGGTCAAGACAATCTCCTGCAGTTCAAACCGAGCATCAGTATGGGGAAGAAAGGTGATTTGAGTGCCTTTGAACGTGACATGGTTGTTGGTGCCAGAAGGGCTGGTCTGAGTATTTCAGAAACTGCTGATCTACTGGGATTTTCACGCACAACCATCTCTAGGGTTTACAGAGAATGGTCCGAAAAAGAAAAAACATCCAGTGAGCGGCAGTTCTGTGGACGGAAATGCCTTGTTGATGCCAGAGGTCAGAGGAGAATGGGCAGACTGGTTGGAGCTGATAGAAAGGCAACAGTGACTCAAATAGCCAACCGTTACAACAAAGGTAGGCAGAAGAGCATCTCTGAACGCACAGTACGTCGAACTTTGAGGCAGATGGGCTACAGCAGCAGAAGACCACACCGGGTGCCACTCCTTTCAGCTAAGAACAGGAAACTGAGGCTACAATTTTCACAAGCTCATCGAAATTGGACATTAGAAGATTGGAAAAACGTTGCCTGGTCTGATGAGTGTCGATTTCTGCTGCGACATTCGGATGGTAGGGTCAGAATTTGGCGTCAATAACATGAAAGCATGGATCCATCCTGCCTTGTATCAACGGTTCAGGCTGGTGGTGGTGGTGTCATGGTGTGGGGAATATTTTCTTGGCACTCTTTGGGCCCCTTGGTACTAATTGAGCATCGTTACAACGCCACAGCCTACCTGAGTATTGATGCTGACCATGTCCATCCCTTTATGACCACAATGTACCCAACATCTGATGGCTACTTTCAGCAGGATAATGCGCCATGTCATAAAGCTAGAATCATCTCAGACTGGTTTCTTGAACATGACAATGAGTTCACTGTACTCAAATGGCCCCCACAGTCACCAGATCTCAATCCAATAGAGCATCTTTGGGATGTGTTGGAACGGGAGATTCGCATCATGGATGTGCAGCCGACAAATCTGCGGCAACTGTGTGATGCCATCATGTCAATATGAACCAAAATCTCTGAGGAATGCTTCCAGCACCTTGTTGAATCTATGCCACGAAGAATTGAGGCAGTTCTGAAGGCAAAAGGGGGTCCAACCCATTACTAGCATGGTGTAGCTAATAAAGTGGGCGCTGAGTGTATATAGGCTTTGCATCCTGTATATATATATATATATATATATATATATATATATATATATATGTATGTATATAGTCCCTCTATGCCCCATATAGTAGTAGGCCTCTATGTGCAGCCCCCGTTTAGTATTAGGCCCTTTTGTGCAGTCCCCATGAAAATAAAAAATAAAGAAAATCACCTGACACATCGCTCCCGACTTTTACCAATGGTCATTTTTTGCCTTTGTACCTTGCTAACTGTCATATCCTTCTGTTAACATTTGTTCGTTTTATGAAAATGTAACTACTATAAATTGTAAAAAAAAAAATTAGTCTCTCTGTTCTGCTATCTAAATCTAATTCTTTACAAGGTGCTTAGTTTATGTTTATATATGTCTAGCTTAAGAATCCTATATACCAAGCAGCATGCAAGCAGCAGCTTTTTGTCTGGTTCCAATTTTGTACCAAATGTATGTTAAGAAAAGCATATGGCAGCAATTATATATAATGAAGCCGTATAATCAATTTTTTATGTGGGAATGACTCAAATCAAATTAACACAAATAATTACAAGGTAAAATATTAAGATGTCTATTGTCTTTCTTGACAAGCCTAAAGCACTACTAAAATAAATGTATTTGATTTAATAATTTAGAATACCTTTGAATTAATAAAAATTATAGGAGCTCTTTACAATTGTGCTTCAAACATTTAGGCTATGTTCACACATTTTTTTTTCAGCTCCTTTTAAATTATGCCTGTCATTTTAAGTCTAAAATAACGGACATTATTAAGCTGTCTAGCCTTCCTTTAGTGAAATGACGGGTATTGGTACATTATTCTAGTTTGGGTTACTAATTGGCCTTTGGGTTTAAATGAAAAGTTCATTAAATTTAATAGTAAAAACGAAGAAAGAACGATGACAAAAGAAAAACTGTGTGAACAACTAATGAAAAACGTACGCTGTTTGCAAAATACATCCAAAAATAATGATCATTATTTTGATGTCCGCGGTAAAAACGTCTGTTATTCAATACATTGTGCGCATTGGATGTCCGTCTTTCTATTGACTTTAACCCCTTAACGACATCGGGCGTAAACTTACGCCCTGGCGCCATGGTACTTAGCGCATCAGGGCGTAAATTTACGCCCGATGTTTCCACGATCGCTGCGTGTTCACACACAGCGGTCGGGGAAGATGGCCTGCTATAAATCATAGCAGGCCATCATAGCTTCTCGGCACGGGGGGTGGTTAACACCCCCCGTGCTTACGATCGCCGCTATAGGCTGATCAATTCAGATCAGCCAATAGCGGCGATCGGAACCTTTCCGGGTCATCGGTGACCCGATGACCCGGAAAAAAATGGCGGTCGGTGCTGTCCGAGGACGGCACCGACCGCCATTACTGTAAAAAGTAATGTTGATCGCCGTGCCACCGGCCCGATCGCCGTGAACGGCCGGCCGGTACCGGCCGGCCATTCACGGCGATCGGGCCGGTGGCACGGCGATCACAGTCCCACAATATAGTAAATACCTGCCCTGGACCCCTCAGCTAGGTAGCCGAGGGGTCCAGAGCAGGTATTTGTACATTACTCACCTGTCCCGGGCTCCTGATCGGCGTCCTCCGTCATTCCGTTCGGTCTTCGGGTCTTTCCGGCGGTCCCCGTCGTCTTCTTTCGGCTATTTTCGGCTCCAGCCTCGTCATTTTCCGGATTTTGCGCTCTGCTGCCCCCTAGCGGCTGATATGTGTAATACACTTATCAGCAGCTACAGGGATATTCAGAATATAAAAAAAAATTATTTTTTTTTCCCAAATTTTTTTTTTTCTATTTTCCGCACCCTATCGCCGCTGAGTGTTGATCAGCATCGCACGAAAGTGCGCTGCTAATCAGCAACTCCTCCTTTTTGGCGTAGGGTGGTTTTTTTCTATATTCTACTGCCACGGTCTGCTTATAAGTGCCGCGCATAAGTGCGACATTTATCAGCAACTCCTTTGTTGGCGTAGGTTTTTTTTTTATACTTACTGTAAAAAAACACGTAAAAAACACTACATTACACCACACTACATTGAATAAAGTTTGACACTACACCACTACATACCCCATATACTAGTCCCCGTATAAAGATGGCCCCCAGGGTGTTTTCGGTGTCAGAGGGATACGTTATTATTGCCTCCGACACCGAAACAGCCAGTGAGGATGAATGGGGGGGATCCTTCTTTCCTCCATTCATCCTCATCATCCAGTGACGTGTCTGGGGGTAGCGTAGCGTACGCTGCCCCCCAGACACGTCTTTTCCGCCAGTACCGTCCCAATAAGAGATGACGGTATGGTGTGAAATTCTACAAACTCTGTGAGCGTACCTCAGGGTACACTTACAGATTTAGGGTACGTGCACACTGCGGAATGGCGAAGGATAACCCTTTGTGCATTCCGCAGCTGGCACCCGCCGGCGGACTGATGCGGGCGCATGTCTCCACCCGTGTCATAGACTCCATTCTATGCACGGGCGGAATCCGTCGTCCATCCAAAGAATGAACACGTTGGACGGAGAGCGGAATCCGCCCGTGCATAGAATGGAGTCTATGACACGTGTGGAGACGTGCGCCCGCATCAGTCCGCCGGTGGGTGCCAGCTGTGGAATGCACGAAGGGTTATCTGTCGCGATTCCGCAGTGTGCACGTACCCTTAGAGTGTATGTAGGAAGGGACACCCGAATCCAGCCCCCAGATGCCCCCTTCCCCCCCATCCTTGGAGTTAGTGGGGAGATCGTCCGGGAACTGATCTTCCCACTGCGGGATAAAGGTCACCATCTGTACGGGGATAACTTTTATACCAGCGCCCCCTCCTCTGGTCTCTCGCTGCCCTGTAGCTTGCGGCACGATCCGAACATATCAGAAGTAGTAATAGCGCCCTAATATTTAGCAGCCATGGAGCAGACCCAGAGCTTCTGGATATGAAGGACCCCGTATCGCACCAGGACAACATTTTCCAGGTGACGTCCCCCACACTGGAGAAAGGGAGACCCCAGAAGAAGTGCAGAGTGTGGGGTAACAGGGGGATCAGGAAGGACACCATTTTCCAGTGTGACACCTGTCCTGATCCCCCCGGCCTCTGCATACTGGATCGCTCCAAGGCGCACCACACGTCACTGGGGTTCTACATTATCTAAATTCTGTCCCTTATTCCTATTTCAGGGGTCACGTTGATCCAGGGACTATTCTGATCGCCATTATGGAGTCGGGAAGGAATTTTTTCCCTGTAATGAGGCTACTGTCGTCTGCCTTACGAGGGGTTTTTTTTGTCTTCCTCTGGATCAACACAGGTTGAGTTTGATGGACACCTGTCATTTCCAACCTTATAAACTAATAATTGGCCTAATACCCCCAAATAAATTAGAATGGTCCCTTTTCCCCAGCTAAATAGGTATGGCCGCCATTCCCATTAGAGGAGGCCATGATGCAATTACAAAGCCTCTGTGCGGCCAGGACAGTAGAAACCCCCCACAAGTGACCCCATTCTGGAAACTACACCCCATAAGGAATCTAAGAAGGGGGGCAGCGGGGATATGGCCCCCTGGTGACGGCCACATTTGGGACGTGAAAATGAAAAAATTTGTATTTTTTATTTTCTCGGCACATGTTCTACGTAAGTGCCCGTCACCAGTGGGGTCCATATGCTCACTGCACCCCTTGTTAGATTCCTTATGGGGTGTAGTTTCCAGAATAGGGTCACTTGTCGGGGGTTTCTACTGTCCTGGCAGCACAGGAGCTTTGTAATTGCGACATGGCCTCCATCCTCCATTCCAGCCTCTAAATGGCGCTCTGTCCCTTTGGTGACTTGCCCTGTGCCCATATGGCACATTATGCCCACATGTGGGGTATTTTCGTACTCAGGGGACACTACCCTACACGTTTTGTGTTCATTTTCTTTTTTAACCCCTTGTGGAAATGGAAAAAAATCAAGGCTAGACCAACATTTAGTGTAATTTTTGTAAAATTTTTACTCTAAATTATTAATCTTGTCATGTTTTTTCATTTTCACAAGGGGTTAAAAGATAAAAAAAAACATTTAATGTGTAGAGCAATTTCCCCTGAGTACGGAAATACCCCACATGTGGACATAAAGCGCCATGCGGGTGCAGGGTAAGCCTCCGAAGGGAAGAAGCGCCATTTGGTTTTTGAAGGCTGGATTTGGATGGAATGGATTTCGAGGGGCCATGTTGCATTCAAAAGGCCCCTGTGTTGCCAAGACAGTTGAAACCCCCCACAAGTGACCCCATTATGGAAACTGCACCCCTCAAGGAATGTAACAAGGGGTGTAGTGAGCATATGGACCCCACTGGTGACGGACACAAATGTGGAACAATGTGGCGTGAAAATGAAATATTACATTTTTTACACTATAATGTTGGTTTAGCCTTGAATATATCATTTTCACAAGGGGTTAAAAGAGGAGAAAAAAAACAAAATGTGTATCGCAATTTCCCCCGAGTCCGTAAATACCCCACATGTGGACATAAAGCGCCATGTGGGCGCAGGGCAAGCCTCCGAAGGGAAGGAGCGCCATTTCGTTTTTGAAGGCTGGATTTGGATGGAATGGATTTTGAGGGGCCATGTTGCATTCAAAAGGCCTCTGTGTTGCCAAGACAGTTGAAACCCCCCACAAGTGACCCCATTATGGAAACTACACCCCTCAAGGAATGTAACAAGGGGTGTAGTGAGCATATGGACCCCACTGGTGACGGGCACAAATGTGGAACAATGTGGCGTGAAAATGAAATATTACATTTTTTACACTATAATGTTGGTTTAGCCTTGAATTTATCATTTTCACAAGGGGTTAAAAGAGAAAAAAACACACAATATATGTAGAGCAATTTCCCCCGAGTCCGTAAATACCCCACATGTAGACATAAAGCGTCATGTGGGCGCAGGGCAAGCCTCCGAAGGGAAGGAGCGCCATTTGGATTTTGGAAGTTGGATTTGGCTAGAATGGATGATGAACGCCATGTCGCATTTACAGAGCCCTCGTGCTGCCAGGACAGTGGAAACCCCCCACAAGTGACCCCATTCTGGAAACTGCACCCCTCAAGGAATCTAACAAGGGGTGCAGTGAGGATATGAACCCCTTGATGACGGGCACATTTGTGCCATGAAAGTGAAAAAATGAAATTTTTCCCTTTCACGTCACATTGTTCCACATTTGTGCCCGTCACCAGTGGGGTCCATATGCTCACTGCACCCCTTGTTAGATTCCTTGAGGGGTGTAGTTTCCAGAATGGAATCACTTGTGGGGGGTTTCCAGTGTCTTGGCAGCACGAGGGCTCTGTAAATGCGACATGGCCCTTGAAATCCTTTTCAGTGAAATTCAGCTTCCAAAAGCCAATTGGCGCTCCTTCCCTTTGGAGGCTCGTCCTGCGCCCCCTTGGCACTTTATCGCCACATGTGGGGTATTTCTGTACTCGGGAGAAACTGCGCTACACATTTTTTGTCTTTTTTTGCCTCTTATCCCTTTAAGAAAATGAAAAATTGAAGGCTAGAACAACGTTTTAGTGTAAAAAATAAATTTTTCTTTTTTCACGCCATATTGTTCGGAAAATCTGTGAAGCACCTGTGGGGTCCAGATGCTCACCGCACCCCTTGTTACATTCCTTGAGGGGTGTAGTTTTCTAAATGGTGTCCCTTTAGGGGTGTTTTTTAGGTTTTGACACCCCAGAGCCTCTGCCAACCTGAAGTGGTACAGTCAAAAATGACCAAATATAACGGAGGCGTTGAAATTCACTAGGCGCTCCCTTATATCTGAGGCTTGTGGTTGCGTCAAATAGCGCAATAGGGTCACATATGGGGTATTTCTATAAACTGCAGAAACGGGGCAATAATTATTGTGGTGCATTTCTCTGGTAATAGGTTTATAATTATGAAAAATATTGGATTACAATAAAATCTCTGCACAGAAAATTAAAATTTTCAAATTCCTTACACACTTCGCTTTTATTTCTGTGACTCCCCTAAAGGGTTAAAACACTTTCTGGATGTGCTTTTGCAGAGTTTGGGGGGTGCAGTTTCTGAAATGGGGTGCTTTGTGGGGCTTTCTAACATACAGGCCCCTCAAATACACTTTAAACCTGAACAGGTCCCTAAAAATATCTGATTTTGAAATTTTACTGAAAATTTGGAAATTTGCTGCTAATGTTTTAAGCTTCCTATCGTCTAAAAAAAATGAAAGATAGTTTAATAAATGCCGCCAACATAAAGTAGACATGTTGCTAATGCTATTTAATATATAATTTATGTGGTATAACCACTTTCTGTATACGCAAAAAAGTTTCAAAGTTGGAAAAATGCATTTTTTCACATTTTTTCACATTATTTGGTTTTTTTTCATAAAGATTTGTTATGAGTATCGACTCCAATTTACCAGAAATGTAAAGTACAATATGTTACGAGAAAACAATCTCAGAATCAGACGGATAGGTAAAAGCATCCCGAAGGTATTAATGACTAAAGTGACACTGGTCATATTCATAAAATTTGTCTCTGTCATTAAGGCCATTTCAGGCTCTGTCCTTAAGGGGTTAATGCATTGGCATTGCAGTCAGTTAAATCGCTGCAAAAACGGACGTTATTTTAAATTGCAAAATTGTCCGCCTTTTCTCTATTTTTGACGTTGTGTGAACATAACCTTACAGTGTTTTACAAGACAATTTCTTTGTGAAATTCCTCTTTACAGGCATATTAAGATGTGTTAACTAACTACAACAGTTGTCTAGAAAAAGCACAGGTCTTTCTCGTTCTCTCTCTCTCTCTTTATATCATAACAACCAACCTACTTCACTATGTTTTGGTGTTTAGATTTTAGTTTTTTGCGCTTAGTTTTTTCTATAAATGCGAATAGAAAGAAATGGCACGTATTCGCAATAATTGGGGCATGCTTCAAGCTAAAACAACCATAGCACTTAACATGTGAACATACATTTAGAATTATTTGCAGGTTGGTCTTCATTTAGGATAATGATGGAAATGATTGTGATACAGGTAAATCGAAATTTTGGTATACTATGTTTTGCCATTTTTAGGCCAGCTTCACACATCGATCTGCAGCAGATGTTCACACATAGTTCAGTCACAAAAAGTCGCATAGTGGACACTCCATACCCTCAAGTATAGTGTCTGTAATATGAGCTCAAGACTCTACGGTGGTCACAATCACAGGTGGTGCTCAGCTTCAAATTGTAGTCACAATCCAAGTGCAATAGAGGTACAGCAGCAGCAACTCACCAAGTAGTGATCAAAGTTGCTTAATTTTCAGGTCAAGTGCAGACATAAAAACAAATTCCACAGAAAAGAACAGGAGCTACGATCATTTCATACAATCAGTGCATCATCTGGCTCTATGTTCACACATAGAATTTCCATCAGTCTTATGGTCATTATTTTTAATCCCAAACCTGGAGTGGGTTGAAAACACAGAAACTGTGCACACTTTTCCTTTATAGTTTTTCTCTGTCAGTTCCACTCCTGATTTTGGCTACATGACCAAAATACTAAAAGCATATAACCCATGTATAACAAAAGCATATAATCCATATATAACAAAATAATATCACCAATATATAACAAAAGCATAAAGCCCATATATAACAAAAGCATATAACCCATATATAATCCATTCTTGAAGTTATTCTCTTTATCATTTAAATGTTTTTAGATGTTAAACCAAAATAAAGATTGTTGTGTTTTCCCTTCTTTACAACTTTATGCTTTTATTCCTATTTATTCATATGTTAGTAATGGTTAATATAACATTTTCTGCATCTAACAAAAATATATCTATAATATGCCCAGAGGTAGCTGGTAACTGATATACTTATACCTTGTAGGACGTCTCCCAAGGGCCATTCTGTCATATAAAGAGAAACAAGTATAATATAACATACAGTAGGAGAAGGCCTTGTTACAGATTTTGCACTGGGGACTAAGAGATTTAAAGTGATTGTACCACCAGGCCCAGGCAGAAGCACTGGAGACGGGCAGACCCACTCTTTGTCGGAAGAAACTCCAGCCCCTCCATGACATGACTCCATTAGAATCAATGAAACCCTATCATAGAGGGGCGGGGGTTTCCTCCCACTGTGGGTGGGTTGGCCCGCCTCCAGTGCTTCAGCCTGGACCTGGTGGTACAATCACTTTAAGTTACGTCTCTGATATCTAACAATCTCTATATTACTTAATGCATGTTATTGTTGTTGTTATTATTATTATGCGGTCAGTACAGTAAATGAGTAGATTTTCAGGTCAATAAACAACAGAGCAGCCAATATTTAAGTAAAATTTTTTGAATCTTATAAACAATGTATATGTAACACCTTATTAACTTATTTCTGATTGTACTTGGATCCGCAACTAGCACACAGACTGCCTAACTTCATTTGCTTTATAATAATATACATTGGAGGCTATTGATTATTTTGAGGTCCCTAAAGGGTGTGCCACGTATTTCTATTGAAAGTTTCAGCATTACAGAATTAAAACTCTATTCCTAGTATCCTCTACCCTAAGGAGTCCTTTGTAACAGACATATCAGCTCGAATGATTTATTTATAATTGTTGTTTAGTCTAGGGCAAGTATAATAGCACTGGGATCTCTCTAGTTTGCTGCAGAACAAGTGGATAAGTAATCTCTGAGGGTCACAGAGAAAGCATTGTTCTTTCTCCTTTATAGAAATCAGTGTTCGAGGTCATTTGTCAATGCTTTCTATTGCTCTATATTAATTATTTAGAAGTCAAGAACTGTCAGAAATAAAAGATGTGTAAAGTGTATGTTTCAATTAACACCAGTGACTTTCCGCCAATATCTATGTCCATTGATAAACAATGCATATTTTTTCATAATTCAGACATTGTAGAACATTTACAGTAATATATGTGTCTTGCTTTCTCCCTACTACTGCATATGTGTTAATCGGTTTATGTAAGCTTGCTCATTCAAGATTTTTTAATATACAAACTATTTCTAAGCTTGATTCTTTTTATAGTGTATTGAGTTTTTATTAGGTTTATTATGATTATCTTGTTTTTTTATTTATTTATTATTTTTCGAGGGCTTGGAATGTAGTTGTTTGCAAGATATTATAACCTTTGTTATAATTTAATTATGAAGTAATTAAGGTATTCATTTATTTAATTATCTTGACAAATGTAGACTCATTTTAAATGCTGCAGTTTTTTCCAAGGGGGAAAATAAGATGTGTTCTATGTGGCAGACATTTTGTGAGTAGCTTTGGATTTCTGACACATATTTTAACAGGTTGTACCATATTTTTAATTGAGATCATGAATAGCAATTATGTTTGGAATGGGTGAAAATTGGCAGCAGATTTTGGTAGAAATTGTTCTCTTATTTCTATATCAATGGAGTCTACTAAAGCCTGATAATCACTACAACGCGTTTCCTCTCTCATCGGCGATCTTCTCATATCTTCTGATCCTGCCTCAGGCACAGCGTTGAACAGTATATGCAACCCAATGATCACATTTAATAGTACAGCAAAAGGGGCTTAAAAAGTTTTTAAAGACATGCCAAAGCCGCTGCCCCAATAAAAGTTTAAATCAATAAATAAATAAACAAATTTGTTGTAGCATGCCTAATTGTTCGATCTATTAATATATAGCAATATTGTTCTCGCACACTGAACAATGTAAAACAAAAGGAGGGGTGAAAAGCCAGGATTGATGATTTTTTTGTTACATTTATTTAAATTAGTTATTAAGTTATTAAAATGCTTGATCAACACAAATATGATACCAATAAAAGCTAGAGATAATGACGATAGAGATGAGCGAACCAAAACCATTGAACCTGGGTTTGTTTCAAACTTTGCCGAGTTTGATAGAAGCTTTAATAAAATGGCAGTGTAAAACATTTTTCCGGTGTTTTAGGACAGTGGCTTGAGCAAGGGATTATCCCTAGTCCCTTAGTGAGTGTAATTTCTGCTCAAAGTCTCCCCCTATTGATGGCCACTCCCCCTCTGTATAGTGTAGCAGGGAACAGGAAGTTGTCATTCAAAACATTCGGGAGAACATAACAATAAGTTATTGCTTACCTCTCTCCGTGGCCATGATGCACCCTAGGAGCCCTGTCAAATGGCATTTTCCCCTTAATTCTGATGATGTCACAACTTGGGGGAAAATGCTTCTCCCAGCTGATGTATTGTGCATTCGGTCAATCAGTAACTGCAGCGGTGTACTGCCCAGTCACCAGAGCAGGCAGTCCATTAACCTGGTAAACCCTCATGAGCCTTTATTTCTTGCAACATAAATAGTACCAATTGTACTTTGCAATGACAGACTTAATTTTTCGTATTTGCATTGGATGCGGTCGTATAGGGGTGGGCCTTATGGGGACATCCCGGGACAGCTATCAACAATGGAGGAAGCAGCAGCAGGTAACCCCCACCCCATGGAGATCGCACTGCATCTGCCCCAGCAAGAAAGGGGGCACTTAACCCCCTTCCTTGCTGGTGCAGGTGCAGTGCCACAACAGTCTGGTCCCCAGGGGGTTAAGTCCCTGGGAGCCAGACTGTAACTCCCATGCTGAAGGTCACACAGCTTTCCCAGGATCCTGTAAGGGTTAACCTTACAGGATGCTGGGAAAGCTGAGTGACCTTCAGCATGGGAGTTACAGTCTGGCTCTCAGGGACTTAACCCCTTACTTGTTGTTTGTTTTTGCTTTGTTTGTGTTTTTTTTTTCTTTTCTTTTCTTTTCTTTTCCAGATCCTGGCACGCAGAGGATTACGTCAGATTCGTTTGGACTACGTTGATGACCGGCACACTTTACTGTACAATAAAATGGTCAACGAGGGGTGTGGGGGTGTTTTTATTTGAATAAAAAAATTTTTCTAGGTGTGGTGTTTTCTTTCATTACTTTAAAGACTTAGTAGTGGAAGCTGTCTGATAGATGGAATCCATTACTAAGTCAGGGCTTAGTGTTAGCCGGTATAAAATGTCTTACACTAACCCCCCCATTATTACCCCAGTACCCAATGCCACCAGGGGTACTGGGAAGAGCTGGGTGCCAGTGGTCCCAGAGCGTCAAAATTGGCGATCCTGGACTGGGCGGCGGCAGGCTGGTAATATTTAGGCTGGGGAGGGCCTAAACCAATGGCTCTTCCCACCCTGGTGTTACCAGGCTGCTGTTGCTTGGTTTTTAACCCGTCTGGTTATGGAAATGGGGGGATCCTATGCGTTTTTTTAAAATTATTTATTTATTTACGCATAACCAGCCGGGTTAAAAACCAGGCAACAGCAGCCTGGTAACACCAGGGTGGGAAGAGCCATTGGTTTAGGCCCTACCCAGCCTAAATATTACCAGCCTGCTGCCGCCCCAGTCCAGGAGCACCAATTTTTGACGCTTACCAGTACCCCCTGGTGGCATTGGGTACTGGGGTAATAATGGGGGGTTAGTGTAAGCCATTTTATACCGGCTAACACTAAGCCCTGACTTAGTAATTGATAGTCTATGTGGTAAAGAAATAAAGACAAAACACAAGGGGAAAAAATTAATTAAAAAAAAGTAAAAAATTTAAAAGTAATGAATTCCGTCTATCAGACAGTCTGTAAATTAATGAAAGAAAACAGAATACACCCCAAAAAATTTTATTCAAATAAAAACACCCCCACATCCCTCGTTGACCATTTTATTACACATTAAAGTCCGCTGGTCATCGACGTAGTCCAAACGAATCCGACGTAATCCTCTGCATGCCGGTATCTGGAAAAGAAAGGGAGAAGAAAATGCTTATTACCTAGGAGGCAAACCAGGACCTATGAGACAATTTAGAGACAATTCTGAGACTATTTAGAGACAATTCTGAGCCAAACAAATCAGCACCACAGAAAATAGACCAGGCTTATCCCTGAGATAAATTGCACTTTAAATAGACCAGTCTATTCTTGCCAAAGCAGAAATAGACCACACCTAGAAAAATCCCCTGTTGATAAATCTCCCCCTATATCTTTAAAAAATGTGCTCTCTCTCTCTCTCTCTCTCTCTCTCTCTCTCTCTATATATATATATATATATATATATATATATATATACACTCACCGGCCACTTTATTAGGTACACCTGTCCAACTGCACGTTACCACTTAATTTCTAATCAGCCAATCACATGGCGGAAACTCAGTGCATTTAGGCATGTAGACATGGTCAAGACAATCTCCTGCAGTTCAAACCGAGCATCAGTATGGGGAAGAAAGGTGATTTGAGTGCCTTTGAACGTGGCATGGTTGTTGGTGCCAGAAGGGCTGGTCTAAGTATTTCAGAAACTGCTGATTTACTGGGATTTTCATGCACAACCATCTCTAGGGTTTACAGAGAATGGTCGGAAAAAGAAAAAACATCTAGTGAGCGGCAGTTCTGTGGGCGGAAATGCCTTGTTGATGCCAGAGGTCAGAGGAGAATGGGCAGACTGGTTCGAGCTGATAGAAAGGCAACAGTGACTCAAATAGCCAACCGTTACAACCAAGGTAGGCAGAAGAGCATCTCTGATCGCACAGTACGTCCAACTTTGAGGCAGATGGGCTACAGCAGCAGAAGACCACCCGTTACTAGCATGGTGTACCTAATAAAGTGGCCGGTGAGTGTATATATATATATATATATATATATATATATATATATATATATATACACAATTTCTAGACTTGGACCCTTCTGATTGAAACTGTGTATATCTCATCGGTCTTCTCATGTTTCTTCTTTGTTTCATGAGACAAAAAATACCTGGTCCTATATATTACAGAAAATACTGTTCTCATCTACCAAGTGTAGAAAACATAATTTGAATATAAAGTCATGGCACAGCAGCAGCAGGAAACCTCACAAAGCGTTTCAGGCAGAGGGCAGTGCAGAGAGTCTGGCTCAAGGAGCAGAAGAGGAAGTAGCGCAGGAAAAGGGTCCAGTGGCAGGCCTGAGCTTCCTTTGTCACACCAGGGTCATGTCCACACGTCTAATTCCACAGTCCTGGAGTGGCTGGCTCACACATCGAGGTCCAAAAGGATGAGTAGTGAGACAGACAGCCAGGTATCTGTGGGTACCTCGGACACGACCCTGACTTGGCACGGGCACGCAGCAATTCCCCCACGTCCTCAATCTGACATCCTCAGCAACATCCCGCTAACTTTTGACCCACCGCCTGCAAGGGAACTGTTGGCGTCAATGAGCAGCAAACTGCTCTTTGATGACAATGAGCACGTGGGGGAAGAGACGGGATAATCAAGTGCAGGGCATAGCTTAACTACTGGTGTAACTGCCCTTGTCTCCTTGTTGGCTACTGCTGGGCCTTAACTGGCATTCAGGTTGACTACTACTGTGCCTGCCCTTGCCTCCATGTTGACTACTGCTGCTCCAGCCTAGCCTCCATGTTGGCTACTGCTGATCCTGCCTGGCCTCCATGTTGGCTACTGCTGATCCTGCCTGCCCTCCATGTTGACTACTGTTGCTCCTGCCTGGCCTCCATGTTGGCTACTGCTGATCCTGCCTACCCTCCATGTTGACTACTGTTGCTCTTGCCTGGCCTCCATGTTGGCTACTGCTGCTCCTGCCTGGCCTCCATGTTGGCTACTGCTGATCCTGCCTGCCCTCCATGTTGACTACTGTTGCTCCTGCCTGGCCTCCATGTTGGCTACTGCTGATCCTGTCTGCCCTCCATGTTGACTACTGTTGCTCCTGCCTGGCCTCCTTGTTGGCTACTGCTGCTCTTGCCTGGCCTCCATGTTGACTACTGCTGGGATTTAACTGGCATCCATGTTGACTACTGCTGCTCCTGCTTGGCCTCCATGTTGGCTACTGCTGCTTCTGCCTGGCCTCCATGTTGGCTACTGCTGATCCTGCCTGCCCTGCAGGTTGACTACTGTTGCTCCTGCCTGGCCTCCATGTTTGCTTCTGCTGCTCCTGCCTGGCCTTCATGTTGGCTACTGTTGCTCCTGCCTGTCCTCCATGATGGCTACTGCTGCTCCTGCCTGGCCTCCATGTTGGCTACTGCTGATCCTGCCTGGCCTCCATGTTGGCTACTGCTGATCCTGCCTGCCCTCCATGTTGACTACTGTTGCTCCTGCCTGGCCTCCATGTTGGATACTGCTGCTCCTGCCTGGCCTTCATGTTGGCTACTGCTGATCCTGCATGCCCTCCACGTTGACTACTGTTGCTCCTGCCTGGCCTCCATGTTGGCTACTGCTGCTCCTGCCTGGCCTCCATGTTGGCATTTGTTGCTCCTGCCTGTCCTCCATGTTGGCTACTGCTGCTCCTGCCTGGCCTCCATGTTGACTACTGCTGCTCCTGTACTGGCCTCAAATGACTATTTCTGGACCTCCACTGGCCTCCAATGACTACTGCTGCACCTTTACTGCATTTGTGACCTTTTTCCTGCATAGACCCTGTAATGGTGAATTTCCTGCATAGACCCTGTAATGGGGAATTTCCTGCATAGACCCTGGTGAATATTGAAGTAAAAAAAAAAATGACTTTGAGATATCGAAAAGATAATGATGTTACTGACATGTTCACTCATCTCTACTCGTATACTGGAAACTACACACCTTAAAAAAATTAATCTAAGGGTATAATGAGCACTTTGAGAAAAGTATTCACCATTAGGCCGTAATAAAATGGAAAATAGAAATTCTCCAATAATATATTTGTTTAGAGAAGAGTATCTCATTTTCACAAAAAGCAGGAGCAAAAACACCCCCCAAAATTTGTAACCCAGGTTCTCCTGAGTACAATGGTACCCCATGTATGGGCATAAACCACTGTATGGGCACACAGCTGGGCTCAGAAGGGAAGAAGTGCCAATTAGCATTTTCAGTGCAGATTTTTCTGAAGAAGTTTCTGAGCGCCAGGTGAGTTTGCAGTGCCTCTGTAGTGTCAGCAGAATAGAACCCCCTGAAAGTCATCCCATTTTGGAAAGTACAACCCTCAAAGAATACATCTTGGGGTGAAGTGAGCATTTTGACCCCACAGGTATTACAGGAAAGTACTAGACCATAAAAATGAAGAAATTGAATTTTTCCAATAATATGTTTGTTTAGTTTGAAATTTCTCAATTTCACGAGGAACAGGGGAGAAAACGCACCCCAAAATTTGTAATGCAGGTTCTCCTGAGTAAAACAGTACCCCATATGGTTATGGGGGTGGTTACGTTCAATCTGGGGTGTTTACTGGCTATCTGGGGTGGTGACGGGCAATCTGGGTTGGTGACAGGTAATCTGGGGAGGTGACGGGCAATCTGGGGTGGTTGCAGGCAATCTGGGGTGGTTACGGGCAGTCTGTGGCAATGTGGGGAAGTTAAAGGCAATTTGGTGTGATACGGGTAAAATGGGTGGTTACAGGCAGTCTGTGGCAATCTGCGGTGGTTACAGGCAATCTGGGGTAGTTACAGGCAATCTGGGTAATTTACTGGCTTTCTGAGGTGTTTATGGGAAATGTAGGGGTGTTTACTGGCTATCTGGGGTGATGACGGGTAATCTGGGGGTGTTCACTGGCTATCTGGGGTGGTCACAGGCAATCGGGGGTGTTTACTGGATATCTGGGGTGGCGACAAGCAATCTGGGGTGGTGATGGACAATCCGGGGGGGTTACAGGTAATCCGGGGCACTTGACTTTCGTGACAGGGGATAAAAAGTGTCGGCAGCATTTGAAACAAGCGATCAGCGATATATAGTATAAACCGCTGATCGTTTGTACCGGGACCACACCAGGTGGTCCCTGATCATTGCCCCATGCTCTCTGACACCTCTGGTGGTAGAGAAAGGGGCTTTAGTCATTCTTAGGAATCGTTCACTGTGAACAGAGTCTGTTCACAGTGATGGCGGCGGCCATCTTGGATCAGATGACCGCCCGGGGAGGGTCAGTGACCAGGTCACTAGGGTTAATCCTGGGGATAGGGGGGACATGTTTTCATCTCCTCTCGACGTGGATTCTAGGTGAAAAGATGAAAAGATTAAAGCATTCAGCTGCCTGGCAATGCCGTTATCTGTGGCCGCTGGTATACTGTTAATAACGGCAGTGAGGGGACCAGCCGAGACTGACCCCACACTCTACCCCAACCCCTCAGCTACCTCCGGTAGCTGAAAGGAGGGGGCTTTGGGCCTTACCGGCGCCACTGCACTATTCTGTGCCATCACTGTAAAAAGCTGATGGCATTAGAATAGAGCCCATTAGCGATCGCCGTAAAAATCAGCGGTCACTAAGAACATAATACATGTATTCTCTGGGTCACTACAGTTACGGCGATACCACATTTGTGTAGGTTTTTTTTAACTATTACCATTTTGGCGCAATAGAAACTTTCTTTCTAGCAAAAACCCACAAAAACTGTCACCACATTGCAAGATCCATAGCGTTCTTATCTTTTCTGCGACAGAGCTGGTTTGGGGCTTATTTTTTGCAGGAAGATCTTTAGTTTCTATTCATACCAAGTTTTACATATATATGACTTTTTGATCTCTTTTATGACGTATTTTCTATAGTGGTTTAATAAAATACCGCCATTCTGGTACTTTTTTATTTTTTTGTACAGCGTGGCTTGCGATATAATTATTGATAAAGTTTTAAAGATTGGGTCTTTACAGATGTGGCAAATATGTATAGGATTTGTGTTTTTAATCTGTTTTATTAACATTTATTGTGTGTGGGGAATGTAATGCATTTTTATTATGGCGGGGTGTTTTGTGTTTTGGTGCACTGTTTTTTATTTTTACACTAGTGTACATTACTGCGCACTAGTGTAATACTAAACAGTGATCTTTGATCACTGATACAATACACTGCACTACTACGGTAGTGTAGTGTATGGTACTATTCATCATGCTGACAGGCAATCGTCACAAACATGCCTGTCAGCATGATGGCAACTCCATGGAGACCATCGGGGGACCGGAGGACGCCGCGGGACCTCAAATCACGTGAGTATACCGGCGGTGCCGACTGACACCGCTTAGATGCCGCTCTCATGATTTGACAGCAGCATTTAATGGGTTAAACTACAAGGAGCGAAAAAGGCGTGAGAAGGCAGCTTGGCGGTAACTAAAGGATTAAAATTGCTCTATTACCATCCTTTTAACGCTTTTATTTTTTGGTCTATGGGGCTTTTTGAGGTGTCATTTTTTGCACCATGATCTGTACTTTCTATCAGTAGTTTGCTTGCATATATACAAGGTTTTGATAGCTTTTTATATAAAATTTTCTAGATGTGATGTGACCAAAAATCAGCAATTTTGCACTTTGGCTTTTGTTTTGCACTTATGATTTTCAGTAAATTAGAAAAAACAATAGTATTTTTATCAAATGTGTACCTGGCATACGTTGCAAAAAGTATGGGTACAACATTTAGAGTGACTTAATATATTGGATCCTTCCTCCTCCTTTTTTTACATATGTACACTCAGTGGAGTCTATAACACATGTATTCACAGAATTATGTATACACATTATATGGATTTACATGAATATAAATGAATATACACTATAATAAAAGGGAACTAATGGGGAGGGGAGTAATTTGATGGATGGATTGAGATAGGGGATAGTTACGGGTCACTAGTTTCAACTTTTACATGATCACATTTTCTTTTGTATTTATCAAATCAGGGTTTTTTTTTAGTGAGTATTGTGTAATGGTTGCATAGGATCTATACATATATATATATATATATATATATATATAATTTATTATTCATCATGATACAATGTATGATTGGGGATGCTATCTCTGACCTACCTTCCACTACTTAGATTCCTGAGAAAACAACTTGATGATTGGAATATAGGAAGATAGAACATAGGAGCATTTTGGATGTATAGGAGTCGCTTTCTGCAATTGGGATGAGAACAAAGATTAGCCCACAAACTACTGAGAAATTTGGCAACATAAAAGAGTAATGGCTATCACTAATTGTGAGACAAGAAATTGGGAACCTAGAAATAGACTTGTAAACCTTTTTTGAATAACTTTATACTTGACACGTGGACCATTGGCTGTACCTTGAATCAGAGAGGATCAGAAATAAGAAGTGGTGTTTGGAGATCAATACGCTGAAATTGTGTATGAATCATGTATGCATTATGAGATATGAGATGATCTGCATCGTACAACTTATTGGAATTATTCACTTAGTATATATTGATATATCTTAGTGGTAATTGGATTGGAGTTAAGACTGTCACACATGGGGGTAGGCTGTTGGCTGTCGGCTGGATAGCATGACTATTCTGTTTGTATGTAAATATCAGGAATATGTGTCTTTTATATTAATCTTATTTTTATTTACAGGTATTTACCAAAAATATGTATCTTACTGTTGTAAAGATTTGCTTGAACACTATTAAGTTATTATATGGCTAACAAGCGCGTGAATAGTGATTTACATATACCAAGGGCTAAGGGTGGTGTAAACTAATGGATATACATATGTCATGATTACATAAACTGTTGGAGATAATTCATTAGATATTCGCCATAGAAAATTATTGGTGACAATATTCGTTGCAGGAAATTAGCTGTTGGTGATAATTCATTACATATTCACTGTGGGAAACTATTTGTGACAATATTCGCTATAGAAAATTATTGGGGACAATGCATTAGATATTTGTTGGGAGAAAATGTAATATGTATGATTATGAATTATTACACTGCTATATGTCAATTTTGCTGACTACAAGATAACATGTGATCTTTATGTATTTTGGGGTGCTGAATCCAAAAATAACATCCGTTTTCTCCAGTCACATCCAGTTTTTTCACAAAATGCTGTTTACTAGTAAACTTTTGCTATAACGTAACATTATATATAATTATTTGGAAAATCTGAGTGTAAAAATAAGATAATAGTGTGCAGAAAGATATGCAGTAGGTATAAATAAATGGAAGAATACTGAATAAGTAGTTTAAAACTGCTGACGTCAGCATGTTTGTGGCTATAAATATATTTATGGAACATAGATATCAGGGCAGATGGAACACAAACATGATGGCAGACTTCTTCTGGTATTTACAGCGTGACAACCCTGTTCATAACTATTCCAGGGCATCCAAAAAAAGAAATGCGGAGGGAAGATCCCTTCATCTCATCAGGCCAGGCCTCAGTGTAGCACTGATGCTACTCGGTTTGGCAATCTGTAGAATTGGGCTGCAGCAGCCCAGAGTAATACAGCACTGATCTAATCAATCAGTGCTGTATTATGTTTACTGCACTGATCTCTATGAGAGATCATTGGATCAGTGCAGTTGTATTAGAAGTGTCCCAGGGGAAAATTAAATTAATGTATGTAAAAAAAGTTTTTTTATTAATAAAAATTCCCATGCCCTAGTAAAAGTTTAAATCACCCCCCTTTTCCCATTTTACAAAAATAAATAAATAAACATATTTGGAATTGTCGCGTGCGTAATTGCCTGAACGATTAAATTATCACATTCCTGATCTAGCACAGTAAATGGTATAAGCGCAAAGTGATCTAAAAGTGGCATATACTGTATGCAAAAAGGTACAGATAGAAAAACAGATCATGGTGTAAAAATTGACACCTCACACAGCCCCATACACTAAAAAATAAAAGCATTATAAGGATGGTAATAGGGCAATTTGAAGAACTTTTAGTTTGTTTTTTAGTATTGATTTTTTAAAAGCCATCAAATAAAATAAAAGTTATATAAGTTACATATTGTTGTATTTGTACTGACTTGAAGAACAGAGATAACAAAACCTCCCAAAATAAAGAGAATTGCACTTTTTTTCAATTTCAGTGCACAAATAATTTTTTTCTGGTTTCACAGTATATTTTATGGAAAGTCTGCCATTGCAAAGTATAATTGATGTCGCAAAAAATGAGAGCTCATGTAGGTCTGTAGGTGAAAAAATGCAAGAGCTCTGGCGTTTTAAACACAAAAAGGCCAAAATTAAAGCACGCACAAAAATGAAAATTGGCTTGGTTAATCAAACATTTCTCATTTGTGAAAAAATTTGACATATTGCATATTTTTTTGCCTTCAAATATGGAATCAGCACCTTTTATTTGGGTAAAATCAGCAAAAATATTTAGGTCAGCAGAATTTTTTTTTTAAATGTAGACCAGTGTTATGATTTGATTACTAGTGAGAATTTACCAAATATATGTTCCAAATGTAATATTCTATAGGCATTTACTAATTTTATGTTCTAATTAATTAAAAAGGGTAGTGCGGTGCTAAACAATTATTCAGAAAATAACACACATTCCAAAGTTAGGCTATGTTCACACAACGTCAAAAATATTAAAAAGGCGTCCGATTTTCATATTTAAAATAACGTCCGTTTTTGCTGAGATTTAACTGACTGCAATGCAATGCATTGAATTCAATGGGAAGGCGGACGGCCAATGCACACAGCGTATTGAATAACGGACGTTTTTGCCGCGGGCGTCAAAATAATGAACATGATCATTATTTTCGGACGTCTTTTGCAAACAGCGGACGTTTTTTATTTGTAGTTCACACAGTTTCCCTTTTGTCACCGTTCTGTCTCCGTTTTTACAATTAAATTCAATGGACAATTAAGCCGCACCCAAAGTCCAATTAGTAATTCCAAACTAGTATAATGTACAAACACCCGTCAGTGCACGGGTCAAGGGGAGGTCTGGCTGCTAAATAACGTCCGTTATTTTAGACACAAAATGACGGACATCATTTTAAACGGAGATGAAAAGACGTTGTGTGAACATAGCCTTATACAACTTTGTAATGTGTGTTATGTATGTGAATGGCCCCCTTCCCCTTGTTTCCCCCCCACCCACGCTAGACCCGGAAGTGTGGTGCATTATACTCACCGTATCCCACGTCGACCCCTGTCCTCCATCTTGTGACAATGACGTAGTCTTTGCGAGGCCGGCCAAACGGCTCCATCCGTCCCTCATGCCGGCCCACCTCTGCCGCGTCATCAGCAGCTCAGCCGCGATTGGCTGATCATAACTGCCAATCGATGGAGCAGTTCAGCCGGCCTCCCGAAGACTACGTCATTGTCACAAGATGGTGGACGGGGGTCGACACGAGATGCAGTGAGTATAATGCACCACACTTCCGGGTCTAGCGTGGGTGGGGGGAAACAAGGGGAAGGGGGCCATTTGTACATTCTACCCTTTATGGGTGTTTTAAATTGTTTTTGAATTGTCTAGTCCAGTTTTTTGTACATGATGAATTATTGTTAAATAAAATTTATACACTCCTTTTGATAATTTGTAGGTGCACCTATTTTGTGTTTTCTGTTTGTTTGTTTGTTTGTTTGTTTGATACGTTGCAGAAAAAAAGCTACATTTGCAGTCTTCAAATAACACTGGCATTGTGGCAGCAGATCTGCCGTGGAAATGGATCCTGTATGTGTCCATTACCCCTTACTGCTGTTTCATTGAGATGATATTTGTTGAAGTTCACCCAGCTTTCAAAATGTGAACAATGTGAATTTTCACCAATTTGCTCCCTATAACTTAGATATAATTCGACCATTGTTCATCTCAAACTGTTCCATATTTTATTTATTTATTGTTTTACTCTCCACATGAGAGGATTCACTTTAACCCAAGGGGAAGACATTTAGCACTTTTCAGTTTTACCTTACGTCTTTCTTTGTGTTATTGATTTTACTCAGTAAAAACTTACTCCTAAGTGCTATTAAGTTCAAACCACATTTATTTAATATTTTATAACTACTGGCAACAAGCTGAACGTTATTCTCACATAAAATGTGTAATCCTAACCCCCAGGGAACATGGTTAACCTTTAAACACTGTTGGAGTGATTCTCAAAATTGTCCTCAGAAGTTGGCTGCAGATTAAGAGGAAAAAATGAAATGATGATTATAAAAGGGAAATCAAAAAGCCTGAATGAGACATTTACTAAAAACTATTCTGTCAGACCTTGGCCTTGCTAAAATAATTCACACGTCTTCAAATACTTTGACTGTGCTTGCTCAACTACTGAATGCTCTGGTTTCAATAAATCAGACAAAACACTTTAGTGAAAAGGTTGCTTGACAACAGTGAGATAATTTGTAGAGATGAGCGAATAGTATTCGATCGAATAGCTATACTGCAGTATTAGAAAGATTTGAGTTCGATCGAATATGTGATTGAATATTCAAATCTAATTTAACTTTACACAATTATTTAGCTGTTTTAATAAAGTTTACTGCTACCTGGGAAAGCAGGGAATCAGTATTTTAGGACACGGTATTACCGAGGTTAATGATCCCCGGCAATTATGCCAATTCCTTTAATGGTTAATATATTTAATTAATAAAAAAAAGTTTTGTTCTAAAAAAGTTATTTTCGTTGTTCAATAGCTTAATTAAAACGAATCCATGCTTTTGCAATTGAATATACTGTTAATAAAGAAATAAATATATAAATAAATGTATATATATTTATTTATTTACAGTATATTTAATTGCAAAAGTATGTATTTGTTTTAATTAAGCTATTGAACAACGAAAATAACTTTATTAGAATGAAAATGTGTTTTATTTATTAAATATTAACTACTACAGGAAGCTCTATTGCCAGCAAAACCTATTGCCGGTAATATAGCTGAATGTTATAATACTTTACTTTAATTAAAACAGCAAAGGTTTCTTCTAATGATGCTATTTTTTTTATCACAATAGCAACATTAGAAGAAACATTTAGATTTATATGTCCCTGATTCACTGAGTGGACATATAGGGTAGTTTTACACCTACCGGATTGACAGCAGGAACCACTGCGGATCCAGTTCAATTCATTCCTATAGAGCACATACTCGCAGCGGGATTGACATAAAGAAGGGGTTATCTTCTCTCTTCTTTTTTCTATCTTCTCTCCTCGCCGGTCCCAGGCACACTGAGCCTAGTGTGACAGGGACCAACTCTTTATATGTCCGCTCAGTCAATCAGCTGAGCGGACACATAAATCTAAATGTTTCTTCTAATGTTGCTATTGTGATAAAAAAATTAGCATCATTAGAAAAAACATTTGCTGTTTTAATTAAGTTAAAGTAATAATTAGTACATTTAGCTGTATTACCGGCAATGTGTATTGCCGCCAATAGAGCTTCCTGTAGTTAATATTTCATTAATAAAACACATTTTCGTTCTAATAAAGTTATTTTTGTTGTTCAATAGCTTAATTAAAACGAATACATACTTTTGCAATTAAATATACTGTAAATAAATAAATAAATATACATATTTATTTATATATTTTTTTATTAACAGTATATTTAATTGCAAAAGCATGGATTCGTTTTAATTAAGCTATTGAACAACGAAAACAACTTTTTTAGAACAAAACTTTTTTTATTAATTAAATATTAACCATTACAGGAATCAGCATTATTGCCGGGGATCCCTAACCCTAATCCCTAATACTGATCCCTGTAATACGGATTCCCTGCTTTCCCAGATGCATTCCAGAGGAGTTTGCATCACCTTCTAAAGATGTCTTGGACTTGGTGACCTCCAATTCGTCCAATCTTGATTTCCAGGTCCCAAGGATTTTTCTCCCAAAGACTATAATGGGATTCGATATTTGATCAAATAGTCGAATATCAGGAGCTATTCAAATCGAATCCAATCGAATCGAATATTTCACTATTCACTCATCTCTAATAATTTGTCTTTTTAGTTGGTGCTAGTGTGGCCATTGCACTCAATCACCTGCCTTTTTTTTTTATTATACCCAAAACCTTCAGGGAGCAATGTATGGATGAATGTTCTGCTCTTTCTGGCTACGGCGCTCGATTGAGTTTAGAACACAGGGCATGCGTGTGATCAGCTCCTATTATTCAAAAGAGAGAGGAAGGAGGAACCAAAGAGAAGGTGTGACAGAGTGCATCACTGCCGGAGAGCCGCAACTCCTCTTTGACACTTGACACACTAAGATTACACATTTTCTGCTCTATTGACGGATAAGCTACAGGCACCATGTTGAATAGGGTTTTGTGACCTATATAACACTATCAGCAACTTGGGTCATGAGTGCTGACAGATTCCCTTTAACAAGCCCTACAAGTTTAGCTATGTAAGTTTAGCTGAAAATACCCCTTTAAGATGATTCTCCAGGTTTTGAGATTCTACATAAAGCTCTGCAGCAACAGGTACAAGGTATTGTGTGTGTGAACACATTGTAGTATTTTGCACAATATCTTGAATGCGCATTTGTAAGCTATAACTAGAAGTGGGTCAAAATAACAGAAGAGGTACACATCTTTCCATTATAGTTTCTTTCTAGGAAACCTGACAAAGCTGCAAAGTGGCAGCGTAATGCGAGAGATACATTCACCCCACTGTCAGCCCTGTCCCAGATTGTATTTTACTTGATTTATGTTCAGTAGGGTGCAGAGATGAGCGAATTGCTTACCTAAATGAAGTAAAGTGCTTTGTTTGATCAGCGTTCTGCTCATCAAGCCGCCTGCCTGTCAGCGTTGCACCGTTCCCTGCCGCTCCACCCCGGTTGTCGGGGAAAAGCTGGATCCAATCCTGGGAAACTGTAAGCTGTTTCCCAGGATTGGGGAGCAGCAGGGAGCGGAGCAGCACTAAAAGACCGCTCCATTGATAATTATTAGGAGGGACGGGCCGGTCAGGGGGGCAATAGTCCCACGACTAACATACTAGTAACTACACAAAAACATTACCGATAATGGAGGTAAGAAACTTTATCCTTTCTCTCCAGCCCCCAATGCACAAAAGGGACATATGAAGAGGTTAGAGTCTAACCTGCTGATATTTTCGCTTTAAAGGGGTAGTGCAGTGTAAAGTTTTTTGTCACTAAATAACACACATTACAAATTTATACAACATTGTAATGTGTGTTATTTAAGTGAAAGGCCCCCTTCCCCATGCCCCCCCCCCAGACCGTGGACCCGGAAGTGTGATACAGTATACTCACTGAATTACTGTCGACCCGTCAGGTCATCTTCAGGAGGCCAGCCTGACTGCTCCAGTCCTCCCTCATGCCGACCCCCTCCAGCACGCTCAGCGGTCGGGGTTGACAGTCATTTCGTGAGTATACTGTATCACACATCCGGGCTGGGGGGGGGCATGGGGAAGGGGGCCATTCACTTAAATAACACACATTACAATGTTGTATAACTTTGTAATCTGTGTTATTTAGTGAAAAGATGCTTTACACCACACTACACCTTTAAACTGTGAACTATTGTCCTCTAAGAACTTATCTTTCATTGGTAATCTAACAGAACAGACGAATCTAAGCCCAAATGTCTATTATTCTAATTTAGACACTTGTATCAATAGCAAGTTTCAGTGTTAAAACAGTGTAGCACCATAATATTTCTCCATGTAAGAGAAAAAATGCACAGCTCTGAATTCTTCTATAGATTCATTTAGAACATTGTTTCTTAACTCCAGTCCTCAAGACTAGTGTTGATCAAACTGTTCGAGAAAAGCTAGGTTCAACTCGAACATCTCTATTTTCTTATTACTAGGCTGCTGTTGTTTGGTTTTTACCGGCTGGTTATGAAAATAGGGGGGACCCTATGCATTTTTTTAGTTAAATACATTTTAAAAAACGCGTAGGGTTCCCCCTATTTTCATAACCAGCCACGTTACAAACCGGACAACAGCAGCCTAGCAATACCAGGGTGGGAAGGGATATTTATTTTGGCCCTCCCCAGCCTAATATTACAAGCCTGCTGCCGCCCAGTCCAGGAGTGCCAATTTTGATGCTCCGGGACCACTGGCACCTGGCTCTTCCCTGGTGGTATTGGGTACTGGGGTAATAAAGGGGGATATTGTTAGCCATTTTATACCGGCTAACACTAAGCCCCGACTTAGTAATTGATAGTCTATATGGTAAAGAAATAAAGACAAAACACAAGTGAAAAAAAATTTATTTAAATAAATACACCCCCACACCCATTGTTCACCATTTTATTTTTTTTAAAACTCCCAGCAACTGCTGGTCCACCAAATCCACCGTAATCCACAGGATACAGATATCTGAAAAAAACAAAAAGGGGGAAACAAACAAAAAACACACAAACAGGAGCACAACACATATCATTGATAGCCCAGTTCTGCACCATACAGTATGCAGTATCTTTACAGATCGCTGCTTACAGTGTGGCACCCAAGGGGTTAAGGGAGGATGCATTGCATCCCCCTTAACCCTTTGGGTGCCATCCCGAACAATCATGCCCCCATTGGTTAAAGGGAACCAATCACTTAAAAAAACGCATGTAACGCTATGGGAATGTGCTGTAGCAGCACCCAGCACACTTCCCAAACATTCTTTTATACCTCCCGTCCCTGCAACGTACAAGCCAAAAACTTACTTTATAAACTTGGCGCCCTGTATGTAAATTACCCCCAAGTAGTCCTCTGGGCAGGGAGCTGGGGGCAAGTAGTCACTGTCCACTGTGCGTTCTGCAACGCTAATCAAGCCCCTCTGGGCGTGATTAGCCTGTATAATTGTGGCAACATCACCGGAGGTGTGCTGTCCCTAACGTCAGGACGCCTATGTTCTTGCTGTGCCTCTCATGCGCAGTACAGCGGGTGTGGTCTGCGCTGTACTGCGCAGGTGCAAAATAGCCTCAAACTCATCGCCGGATTTCCAGCAATGAGTTTGAGGCTTTCTGCACCTGCGCAGTATGGCGCGGACCGGACCCACTGTACTGCGCATGAGCGGCACAGCAAGAATGTAGGTGTGCTGACGTTAGTTACAGCGGACCTCCGGTGACGTTGCCACAATTATACAGGCTAATCACGCCCAGAGGGGCAAGATAAACGCTGCAGAACACCCAGGGGACAGTGACTACTTGCCCGCAGCTCCCCGCCCAGAGGACTACTTGGGGGTAATTTACATACAGGGGGCCAAGCTTATAAAGTAAGTTTTCGGCTTGTACATTGCATGGACGGGGGGTATAAAAGCATGTTTGGGAAGTGTGCTGGGTGCTGCTACAGCACATTCCCATAGCGTTACATGTGTTTTTTAAGTGATTGGTTCCCTTAAGTAAAGGTCCCCACTTAACCCCTTGGGGGCCAGACTGATGTCAGACTGCACCCTTACCAGCAAGGAACGGATTAAGCGACCCCCTTCCGTGCTGAGATGGGTGCATTGCAGGGGAGGGGGGGGGGAAACTTGCTACTCACCCTCTAGGTCTTCTCTTTTCACTGGAGGCCGGCACACTGAGCTCAGTATGCCAGCATGCTGCAGAGATCCATGAGATCGGCACTCGTTTGCTTTCGGCTGCTGCAGCCGAAAACGAACGAGTGCCGAGCCGAGGACGGCGCCATCTTGGACGCGTCCCCGGCCGGCATCAGTAACGGAGATCGCTCCTCCGGGACAAGGTCCCGGAGGAGCGATCTCCCCCACTAGACACCAGGGAAACGTTGCCTCCGGTAATCGGAGGCAGCTGTCAACTTTGACAGCTGCCTCCGATTAGCTAATTAGCGGGCACGGCGATCAGACCGTGCCCGCTAATAGCAGCGGTCCCGGGCTACTCGCGGCACCCGGGATCGCGGCACTTCAAAGCTTTGAAGTGCAAGTGAGGACATAGGACGTACCGGTACGTCCTATGTCCTTAAGAGGTTAAAGCGTAACTGTCATGTTTTTTTTTTATTGCAGAAATCAGTAGTATAAGCGATTTTAAGAAACTCTGTAATAGGTTTCATCAGCCAAAAAAGCCTCCTTCTGTACTCAAGAAGCCATCTCCCAGCCTCCCCCCCTGACTTCTTATCTGTGCATTATCAGGCAAACACGTCTTCATTACAGAGAAGCCAGTGAAGACGGGTTCTGCTCTCTCCATTGTAAGCCTATGGAGGGGGGAGGGGCCGAGGGAGATCAGGGAGCAGGAAGAGGTGACATGAAGGTCAGCTGTTTGTACACTCTCTGGGAACCTAAAACGCTACATTCAGGTGTCAGAAAGGTCAGTGCTTATCTATGAACTTACTGAGAGAAGATTGCAGGGTGTTGTGCTTTGCAGAAATCCTCTGTGCTCAGTCACTCCTAACAGCCCCTCCCCTCTCCATAGCCACATAATGGAGACAGAAATCCTGCTTCATTTGATGTGAGGGGGGAGGCTGGGAGATTGCTTTTTCAGTCCAGAAGGAAACTCTTTTAGTGCATAAAACCTATTACATAGTTTCTTAAAATCGCTTGTACTGTTGATATTTAATGTTTTCAGAAAAATGACCCTGAAATGACAGTTACGCTTTAAGGCTGGAGGTGCTACCAGGAGACAGGCCAGTACACCAGGAGATGTGAAGGAGGCCGTAGGAGGGCAAAAACCAAGCAGCGGGACCACTACCTCCACCTTTGTGCAAGTAGGAACAGAAAAACAAAATTACCTCCAGCAGGCTACAAATGTGCATGTGTCTGCACAAACAATTAGAAACCGACTCCATGAGGATGGTATGAGGGCCCAACATCCACAGACGAGGGTTGTGCTTACAGCCCAACACCATGCAGGAAGCTTGGCATGGCCAGAGAATACCAGGATTGACAAATTCATCACTGGCGTACTGTACTCTTCGCAGATGAAAGCAGGTTCACACTGAGCACATGTGAGAGACGTGACAGAGTCTGGAGATGCAGTGAGTGGAGAACATTCTGCTACCTGCAACATTCTCCTGCATGACCAGTTTGGCAGTGAGTCAGTAATGGTGCGGGGTGGCATTTCTTTGGAGGGCCACACAGCCCTCCATGTGCTCGCCAGAGGTAGCCTGACTGACATTAGGTAGAGAGATGAGATTCTCAGACCCCTTGTGAGACCATATGCTGCTGCAGTTGGCCTTGGGTTCCTCCTTACGCAGGACAATCCTAGATCTCATGTGGCTGGAGTGTGTCAGCAGTTCCTGTAAGATTAAGGCATTGAAGCTATGGACTGGCTCCATCCACCAACCTCACATCACCAAAGACTGTGAAGGAGTTTGCAGATGCTTTAGTCCAGGTCTGGGAGGAGATCCCTCAATAGACCATCTGCCATCTCACAGGAGCATGCACAGACATTGTAAGGAGGTCACACAGGCACTTAGAGGCCACACACAATACTGAGCCTCATTTTGACTTGTTTTAAGGACATTACATCAAAGTTGGATCAGCCTGGAGTGTGTTTTTACACTTTAAGGCTCTGTTCACACTACGTAAAAGTACGGCCGATGTTGCCTTCAGCAACAACGGCCATACTTTAAGCGCCTGTAAACAGAGCCTCTACTTCAATGGGATCCCAGCCGAAGCGTATACATATCGTATACACTCTGGCTGGGATCCCATGCGGACCCGCAAATAACTAACATGTCAATTTTCTGCGGCAGCAATTCAGTGAATTGCGACCATAGGAAGCCCTGTCAGTTCACACAATAAAGCCAGCGGCTCCAGCTGCTGGCTTCATTGTGTGCAGTGTCAATTACTGATGTGGGCGCGCGCTGATGCGCCCGCATCAGAACGCTACGGCCAGAAAGATCATCTAGGTAGATGATCCGGGCAGAGAACGGCCGTTCCGTGACCCGGCCGGGTCACGGAACAGCCGGTCTCTTACAAAGTGTGAACATAGTCTAATTGTGTGTGACTCCAAATCCAGGCCTTCATTGGTTAATAAATTTGATTTCCATTGATGATTTTTGTGTGATTTTGTTGTCAGCACATTCAACTTTGTACAGAACAAAGTATTCAATAAGAATATTTCATTCATTCATATCTAGGATGTGTTATTTGAGTTTTCCCTTTATTTTTGATCAGTGTATGATCATACAATACATATACATGATACTTACTATATAGATGAAATGTGCAGATAATACTATACTCCGCCATAGAAGTGGTGTCACACTGTACCATCTAGCAGGTGACCGGTTGAGCACACACCACATGATGGCATGTCGACAGTTATTAATAATGATGGGTACTCTTTAACAATCTGAAGAAAAGTAAAAGGTTCAGAGCACATGAAGCTTGTGAAGTAGGAATATGTTGTCTTAAATACTAATAAATCCTTTACAAATTTAATGGGACACTTGACATAAACAGTTAATAATAGATGATGGATGTTTTAGCTAGATGAAATTTTAACAACAATAAATAATTCTGCTAAAAACATCTTCATCTCTCAGTGGAAACAGCAAGATTTTTTATTAAAAATAATTTCTACATAAAAAAGCAAAAACAAAGCAGAACAGCACCAACTATTGAGAATGTACATTCCTATGGTCACCCAGAACCCAGAAAAACACTACATAAGATACGTTTAACATTGACAAATATTCTATACTTTTAGCAGTTGCTATTTGTACTTGAAAGGAACATGCATGCAAAATATTGAAAAATAACTGTACAAGGTTGCCACAGTAGGCCTTAGAGCACCTTTTTCCTGTCGAGGGCCATTTGGGCATTTATAAAAATTATTAGAGGACTATACACTACACGGCCACCGCAGTCAATGTTATACCGGGGGCTGCAGTAGCATAGCATGAGTTGCCATCAACCAGGGCAAAGCAAAGTATTGTGTCCCAAGATGCCCCCAGCAGTGCACTTAACCCCCAAGATTGCCCCCAGCAGTGCATTTAATCTCCCAGGATTTTCCCTCAGCAATGTAGCTAACCCCCAAGATTTCCGTAGCAGTGCACTTAACCCTATGATTACCCCAGCAGTGCAGTAAACACCCTGCCCAGATTGCCCTCTGCAGTGCAGTTAACCCACCCCCAGATTGCCCTCAGCAGTGCAGTTAACCCCCTACCTAGATTGCCCTCTGTAGTACAGTTAACTCACCCCCCAGATGGCCTTAGCAGTGCAGTTACCCCCGTCCTCCCCCAGTTTGCCCTCAGTAATGTTGTTAACCCTCTCCCCAGATTGCTCTCAGAAGTGAAGTTATTCCTGTCCCCAGATTGCCCTCGACAGTACAGTTAAGACCCCAGATTGCCCTCAGCAGTGCAGTTATCTACCCAATATTGTCCTCAGCAGTAAAGTTAACCCCCAGATTGCCCTCAGTAGTGCAGTTAACCCACCCATCAGATTGCCCTCAGTACTGCAGTTACCACCTTCTCCAGATTCCCCTCAGCAGTGAAGTTATCCCCAATATTGACCTCAGCAGTAAAGTTAACCCCCAGATTGCCCTCAGTAGTGCAGTTAACCCACCCATCAGATTGCCCTCAGTAGTGCAGTTACCACCTTCTCCAGATTCCCCTCAGCAGTGAAGTTATCCCCAATATTGACCTCAGCAGTAAAGTTAACCCCCAGATTGCCCTCAGTAGTGCAGTTAACCCACCCATCAGATTGCCCTCAGTAGTGAAGTTATCACCTTCTCCAGATTCCCCTCAGCAGTGCAGTTATCCCCCAATATTGACCTCAGCAGTGAAGTTAACCTCCAGATTACCAAATTACCCTCAGCAGTGCAGTTATCCGTGTCCCCAGATTGTCCCTCAGGAGTGCATTTATCCCCCAAGATTGCCCTAAGCAGTGCCGTTAAGACCCTCCCCAGAATGAACCCCCCCCCGTGACTTACCCCACCTTCATGCCAGCACTGTCCGGCTCCTTTTAAATCATCTGCTGTCTGTGGTGGAGGTGTGCTGTCTTTTACAGGCCACACAATGAAATGACTTCATCGCACATAGCCTGCAGGAGAAGATGTGCACTGACTTACAGTGTCTGATGACTGATAATGTGTGCAGCACCGGCAGGACACAGGAGAGTGCTGTGTGTCTGGGGAGATGGGGCCCAACTGCCATGAAGCCTTGTCTAGGCGACACTGTCCACCACACAGAATCCTACATAGAGTAAGGGGGTGGGGGGGGTGACAGTACGACTTTAAGGTCCACCAGGCACCCACTAGGTTGGGTCACTCATGCTCATCTCAGTTTCAATAAGAAATATCCAAGACAGCACCCGTAGCATCAAACAATGTGAGGAATAAAGCTCACATTGTTTGATACTATGGGTACTGTCTTGGATATTTCTTATTGGATACAGCTGCAGTCCGTGGGTCCGATCTGGTGAGGCGAGCACCTTTCATACTGGTGAATCTGTGCTGCTACAATTGCTATTGTCAGTTCAATTGCAGTCACATGATCTGTCCCAGTAGTACTGGCAGTTGGTTTTTTATTTTACATGTATACAAGAGGGATTGTAGGAAAGTGTCTGCACTGTTGCATGGCAACCGCAGGGTCACAGCTCAGAGAGGAAACCAGGGAGGGAATAGATCCATGGGGAAAAATTAAACAGGGATGTAAATTACTTTAATCAAAACAGCACATTTGTTCTCCTTTACACATACAGTATGTACAGATGTAGCCAGGGTTAGCCAGCTATGTTAAGTCAATAAGAACATCAAGATACAAGCAAGGAGTGGGTTGGAGTCAGCTCACCGGCACTCCCTCAATCCATGTGCTCGGACGAGCCCAATTCACGGCTCCCAACGAAATAGAATCTGTGTATACGTCCAGCACAACAGGATAGGATCAGGCTTTTTCTCCACATAAATATCTTTATTGCAAATCCATAAAACAAGGGACTGACAGTATTGTTGACCAAGGTGAACAAGGCCTGTGCCTACGCCGAAATCCTTTTTCATCTCTTAAGCCAAAGCTTGATCACTAAATATGATTTTCATCCAATCATCCACACTTTATTACTTCTTTTTCCACATTTGGACCTTGTTTTCTTCTATTTAGTTGTGACTGTTGGTTTTAATTTATTATGCCTATATGTCTATATGCCTATGTCTATATTTCAACCAATTTATTGTTTTCATTTCTTTTATCCTAACACAATATTTTTCTATATCTACCCGTATGTTTTTTTAAAAATTTTCACATTTTGTCTAAAAATCTTACAGCGGACAGCTGGAAATAACCATATTTGATTTCCATCTAGGAGGAGAGTTATATTTTCCATTGTTTTAAATGACAACTTTCTAACTTGTTCTAGGTGTTTCAGATTAGTCAATCCCCAACTTGGTAACTAGGGATGGTCCGAACCGAGTTCAGTTCGGGTTCGTACGAACCCGAACTCTCGGTAATGATTCCCGCTGTCTGCCCGCTCCATGGAGAGGGTGGACACAGCGGGAGGACCGCCTGGAAAACTGGCATACAGCCATAGCCATAGGCTGTATCCACGGAGCGGGCAGACAGCGGGAATCTGATGCCGAGTGTTCGGGTTCATACTCGACCTCGGCAGTTTCGGACCATCCCTATTAGTAACATCCACTTCCTGTAGCTGAAATGTAGCCATAAATCACAGTTTTGCTCTAACATAGAAAGCTAGAAAGCAGATTTCTAAGTAGAAAACAAAAATCTGGGTAGTTAATTTAAAGAGTCACTGTCGTGAATTTTTTTTTTTTTTTGCAGAAATCAATAGTCCAGTCCAGAAATGTTCATCAGAACCAGCAATTATAGTACATTGGTCACCAACTTCTCACCCATCCTTTACTGTATAGCGTCCCCCCATCCAAGCACTGTAATGTATGGGATATGGTGGTGCACTGCCTGTACTACTACTGCACTGTATATGCACTCCAGCAGTCTTATACAGCACTGTACTGTATGTGAAGCCTCGCCACTGCTTAACTCGCCAGGTACAACCCACCATCCACGCTCGCACTACTTCTGGGTAAATTTTCGTTCGAACACTAAGCAGTTCGAGTTCCAAAGCGTTCGAAAACTGAGATATTACTGTATCTGCATTTAAAAAGCCTTTTCCCAGGTCCCCCCCCCTCCTCTTTTCCATCCACTGCAAAATATCAGGAAATTGTGACTTGAGACACAACCTGTCTGTTCTATAGAGAGGGGAGGGGGAGAGGAGGGAGTTAGTCAGCAGCAGAGAGCAGAGAACAAAGGATTACACAAACACGGAGCTGGGTGACAGCGTATTCAGAGGTCAGAGAGGTCACTGCTGACTGTCGAGGAGATAGAGGGTAATTTTGCAGTAGATTAACTCTTTGTTGTCCTGTTTTGGTGTTTTATTTCCATCTCTCCATAGAAGAACAATAAAGACAGGGCTGAGAGCTTCAAACTGCTTTTTCATGATAAAAATTAATAAACCCAATTACAAAGTTTCTTAAAATCGCCTGTACTATTGATTTCTGCAAACAAAAAAATTCCCAACAGTGACTCTTTAATTCACCTAGTAATGATGGCAACTCTTTATTTCATGAAAATAGAGGTCAGCACATAAAAAAAAGTGTCAAAGTTAAATATTTAAAGGTACAAGATATGTTATTGGGTTTTTCAGGTACTGATTTTTCTTTCCTTCATTGGGCCCATCTTGTTTTGCCATGAAAAGTAAAACACATTCACTGTAGTTGAAGAGTCTCTGTGATATATAGATTGTTACAGTTTTCCATGCTTCAGCTATTCGTATTGATTTATTTCTGCTTTAGATTACAAAAGAAGAACAACTGAGGTTTGGACTAAATGCTGGCTTAGATGGCTCATACTACAAATCAATCTGTTTCTCTCCTCTGTTTTAGTCAATCTGTAACAATTTGACAGGACAATAAACATATTTCTTTCAGATCTTAATAATACCAAATCAAGCGAGTTACATAAGAGCCTCATATTATGAAGGATAATGACAAATAATAGATTTTTACAGTCCCAGAAATTGCTGAGAGATTTATGCATCACTTTTATTTACTACAACAAACAGAAGCTCATCTTGTTTGTTTAACACAAAGTGGAAGTAGCTCTTGTTAAGCTAAGTTTTATGTGTTTTATTAGGGGAGTCGATATTTTTTAATGAAATGAATATTTTTTAATAAAAGAACTCATGCTAACAAACACATGCTTGTTTTTTTAAGTTTAGTACCTTCATAGTTTAGTTTTATAGATAATAACTGTGTAGCCACAAACCAGTAAGAATATAGTTATTAAGGGTATAGTAGTAGTAGTTAAGATGATTTGAGAACATTGTCTGAACCAGCACCTGGGAATAAAGAGGGTTTAAGGAACAGCAAGAGGTGAGTATACTTTAATGCTATGTTTAGTGGATGGCCACCATTTAAATTGCAAATAACGGCAATTATCCGCCACTAAATTTAAACAGTGTGTGAAGACAGCCTTTCTGTGTTTTCAATTCACTCCTAGCTTTGGTTGCAAAATACTAACCAAAAATATTGTGTGGGAATGTAGCCTTAATATGCAGTGCTGCTCTCCCCCTACAGAAGATATTCCCTCTTTTTAGTAGTCAGCCAATTTTGTCATTAACCTTTTAAATGCAGCTCCTTTTACTGTCCGATTGGGACACGCACAGTGTTACTGCGAGGGTCCAAATAATTTTCCCTGACTGACAGAGGTCTCTTAGGGCCCTTTTACACAGAAAGATTATCTGACAGATTATCTGCCAAAGATTTGAAGCCAAAACCAGGAACAGACTATAAACAGAGATCAGGTCATATAGGAAAGCCATAGATGTCTCCTCTTTTTAATTCCATTCCTGGTTTTGGCTTCAAATCTTTGGCAGATAATCTGTCAGATAATCTTTCTGTGTAAAAGAGCCCTAACTTACCTCCATGCAGTCAGCTCAGCCACAGGCAGACTCTAGGTAAAGATCGCAGATAATACTGATTAATGCTATCCAATGGCATAGCATTTAACAGTGTATGCAATCTAAATAAAATAAAAAATAGGGAGCAAAACATTAAACATCAAAACATCCCATCTACACAAATATGGTACCAATAAAATCTAGAGATCGTGGTACAAAAAATAAGACCCCAAACAGCACTGTAGGTTGAACAGTAAAAGTGCTATTGCTCTTAGAAGACAAGGAGGAAAAACTAAACAGCAAAAATAAAAATTAGTGTCATCCTTAAAGTGTCACTGTCGTGAAATTTTTTTTTGCAGAAATCAATAGTCCAGGCGATTTTAAGAAACTTTGTAATTGGGTTTATTATCCGAAAAATGCATTTTTATCATGAAAAAGCAGTTTGAAGCTCTCCCCCCTGTCTTCATTGTTCTCCTATGGAGAGAGCTAAAGAAAAGACCAAAACAGGACAACAAAGAGTTAATCTACAAATCCCTCACGGGATATCTCCTGTGACAGTCACCAGTGACCTGTCTGAGCTCGGATTACAGCTGTCACCCAGCTCCGTGCCTGTATTCCTCTGTTATCTGCTTTCTGCTGTTGGCTAACTCCCTCCTTCCTCCTCCCCCCTCCCCTCTCCCTAGAGCAGACAGGGTACGACTCCTGCAACAAGTCACAATTTTCAGATTTTTTGGAGTGGATGAAAAAGAGGAAGGAGGGGGGGACTTGGGAAAAGGCTTTTTACATGCAGATAATGGCAGATTTGGCTAATAAACCCAATTACAAAGTTTCTTAAAATCGCCTGGACTATTGATTTCTGCAAAAAAAAAATTACGACAGTGACTCTTTAAGGCCAAAATCCACAGTGCCCTTAGAAGGTTAAAGGAAAGGAGTAACAATACAACAAAACAACAGTATAAATGTCTCAGAGTGGCTAAGTCAGATTCCAAACATAAATCAATGTAAAAATATTTGGCTGGCCTATAAAACAGCTGCACATTAATGCTTATCAAGTAATTTGGCATAACTTTAAGGAAAAATTTGGAAAATTGCATTGTCCTTTTAGGCAAAGCTGATGGAGATATTTTAACATATGTACAAACTTGAATTGATGTCAAATGTACCTCTCTTAATATCCACTTTAAAAGGAGGTAATGGCTGATTATATTTTTTGTGTACAATTTAGTAAAGAATTGTTTTTTAAATTGACATCACAAAGTCTTTTACTTTTGATTAGTGTAAAAACAACCTAATTAAATCTACTGTGATTCCATGTTGTTACAGAATAAAACATAAAAAGACCAAGGAGGGCTGAATATGTCTCACAGGCACTGTATAACAAATCTCCAATAATTTTATCTGGCCATGCTTTATCAGGAACTGGCTTAGGCACAATCTGTATTTCCTACTGTGTCGCTTCAGTGAAATATCAAAAGAAGAAACATACCTTTAATTACATCATAAAAAGCATCTGTCTGTACTCGAAGAGACAAACGCATCTACTCTCCTAGCAACTCCTTGTAAATTTATTTCAAAATGTTTTTCTAATGATCTTCTTCTCACATATTCTCCTGGGTCCTTGCCAACTGTTCTCCAATCTGACAAAAAGTATGACTCTTACATAACATACAGACAGATATAAACAATGGAGGGGGGGAAAAACACATACAGGCATAAAGTTTCAATAATTATTTAGTTTATTTTTCTATCCGAACTGATAGCAAATTCCTGATCTTGATAATTAAACATTGTGTTATAGACAAGTGGATTTACCAGAAATGAGAAGTCAAGCAGGGAAAAAACTCTAAATATTAATTATTTATTAAGGTGACCGTATAAATCCCTGATATATCATGATCTGTTTCCTAGGCAGCACCTACATATTTTCAGCCCACTGCTTAGCAAAGCAGAATTTGGGTCAGCAGTAAATGGATGGTCAGTTAAATGGTGGAGTAGTTATTTGCCAGTATGAAGAACAGCCGAAAGAACGTTTTGATGACCCCACCAGAGACTCCAAGCTGACAGCTGCATTTGAATAGTGACTGTGCCCCCTGTCCCTTGTGTCTAGTGGGGGATCTCCCCCCCGCGATGCGATCGTGGAGGGGAGATCCATTCTAATGAGCCGGCCGGGGCTCAGCATCGGAATGACGCTGATCCCGACTCGGCAATCTATGTAGATGGTCTGCTGCAGACCATTATAATAGAGCACCGATCTGATGGATTGGTGCTCTATTATATGCACAGCATTGATCTCAATGGGAGACCAGTGCTGTGTATATAGAAGTCCCCCAGGGAGTTTCTAATTAGTGTATGTGAAAATAAAATAAAGTGTTTTTATTAATAAATAACCCCCTCCCCTTATAAAAGTCCAAATCCCCCCCCCTTTCCTATTTTATAAATAAAAATAAAGAAATAAACATGTTTGGTATCGCTGCGTGCATAATTGCCCGAAATATTAATTTATTTAAATTATGATCCCTCATGGTAAACGGCGTTAGCACCCAAAAATTCCAAAGTGCAAAATTGTGCATTTTTGGTTGCATCAAATCCAGAAAAATTGTAATAAAAAGGGATCGAAAAGTCACATCAAGACAAAAGAGCTATATGCTACTGATCCTACATGATTAATAAAATGCCAATTGCATTTCATAGATGGAAAAAAAAGAAAGGTTTTGGATTTCATAATATAGTGATACATAGCAGTTATTTTTTTTATTTTTTTGTAAAACAGTAAAAACTATATAAAGTAGGTATTTACATAACCCTACTGTCTGGACAGCCCCTTTAAGTTTTGGCATCCTTTCAAACAAAAAGCTTTCTTCCAAAGCAGAAAACCAGGTAAAAGCAGGCAAAAATTTTTTAAAAAAAGCATTGCTCAATTCTGTGCCCCAGTTCTGAAACCAACAAAAATCCATTTGTTTGTGGGGGTCTTAATTTTTTGTATTCTGTATTTTGTGATTCTACTTCCTGGTTGAGCAGTTGCTTAGTTCTACAATTCCCAGCTCTTCACCACAGTCCTCCCATTAACTAACTGTCCCAACAAACTTATATAAGTATATGTGTATACGACCAGGAGATGTTTATGTGATTGGGGGGCTGGTGAGAGATGGTGACATCACTTTGGGGCAAGACTAGATGTCAGGAATAGCAGGTGAAGACAAGACACTTGACAGTGGGCCCTGAATCTTACCCCACCCACTGTCACCTGCCTACTTGCCTCGGTCGACCCTAGGCGGTCGCGGACAACCACGAAGACAATCCCTATGCTGTATACGTGCAAAACATAAAATACAGACAGACAGACAAACACAATGCGGGGAGTAAACTAGCCGAGTCAGAAACCAAACGAGCAACGCAGTACAAAATCGGAACCGAACGGAGAGTCAGGGGTCAGGCAAAAGGTCAAAATCCAGGCAAGACAATAGAGGAAGGATAGGGCAGAATACAAGGAACTGGGGAGCTGGGATCAGAAACAACTAATAGCCAGCGATTAGAGGCTGGTACTGACAACACTTTATACTGGACCAGGAGTCCGGACCAAAGGCTGATTGGTCCGGCCTCCTGAATCCAGACACATAGCAGCTGGTGCACTGCAGGCTGAGTGGCAGAGAGATCCGTCACTCAGCCTGAGTCCAACAGCACTCAGGTGCTCGGCCGGGCGGCGCTCACTGATGCGAGACCCGCGGCTCCCCTGGTTACTAGGGACGCCGTCGGGTCTCCGTGACGTCACCCGGCCCTGCCGAGGAGGGCGGCGCTGCGCTCCAGCCGGACCAGGCGACGCTGGAGCGCGGTCAGGTAAGTTACTGACATTACCCCCCCCTTCAGGAGGGGCCTCCGGACCTCTACCTAAGGGACCAGGCTTAGATGGATTATGCAGATGAAATTGTCTAACTAGACGTGACGCATGCATATCCCTACTAGCTACCCAAGTGCGCTCCTCTGGCCCAAATCCCTTCCAATGAACTAAATACTGCAAAGAATTCTGAACCCGACGAGAATCCAGAATTCTCTCTACCTCATATTCTAGTTCACCCTGAATAACCAACGGAGCGGGAGGAGCAGACGGTAACACAGGATTAACATATTTTTTCAACAGAGACTTATGAAAAACATCGTGAATTCTTAGACTCCTAGGCAACAGCAACTTAAATGATACTGGATTTATGATCTCTACTATAGGATAAGGACCAATGTATTTAGGAGACAGTTTACCAGATGGTGTCTTTAATTTCAAATTTCTAGTAGAGAGCCACACCTTGTCACCTACCCTGTACTCAGGGCCAGATATGCGTCTTTTATTAGATTGTTTTTTACAATTTTCTTGGGCTTTAACCAGGTTCTGCAGAGCCTGGGCCCAAACTGTGCACAGTTTTCTGTAGATTCTTTCGGCGGATGGATTAATGGATTCGGACGCATGTACAGAAGAACAACGAGGATTAAACCCAAAATTACAAAAGAACGGCGACATTTTAAGAGACTGACTTTCATGATTGTTTAGGGCAAATTCAGCCAATGGTAAGTATTCTCTCCATTTCTCCTGTGAACCTGCAACAAAACATCTTAAGAATTGCTCCAGTGACTGATTCACCCTCTCCGTTTGTCTATTGGATTGTGGATGAAAGGCTGAAGAAAATGACAAAGATATACCTAGGCAACCACAAAACTCTCTCCAGAATCTAGATATAAACTGTACTCCCCTGTCAGAAACAATATTCTCTGGTACCCCATGCAAACGTAAGATATGACTGATAAAAAGAGAGGCTAGGGTACGAGCATTGGGAAGCTTGCTGAGAGGAATTAAATGACACATCTTCGAGAACCTGTCAACAACCACCCAAATCACCGTTTTACCCTTAGAGGGTGGTAAATCAGTTATGAAATCCATGGAGATGTGGGTCCAAGGTCTAGCAGGCAGAGGCAGGGGTTGAAGAAGTCCCTCCGGTAACCTGCGAGGAACCTTGGACCTGGCGCAAATCTCACAAGCTTCTACAAACAGCTTAGTATCTGTAGCCCAGGATGGCCACCAATAATGGCGAGACAGTAGATATTTGGTGCCAGCAATACCTGGATGACCTGCCAGTACTGAACAATGTGTTTCTTCCAACACTTTTAACCGAAGATTTGGGGGAACAAATAGTTTGTTTTCCGGGGTGTTTCTAGGCGCCATAGACTGAGACTGAACCACCTGAGCAGCCAGATCGGGCTGCAGTATAGCCACCACCACCCCAGGGGATAAGATAGTTTCGGATTCCTTTACGGGGCCTTCGTTAATATTGAAACTACGAGACAAAGCATCAGCTTTCATATTTTTGGAACCCGGCCTGAAGGTGATTTCAAAATTAAACCGTGTAAAAAATAAAGCCCATCTGGCTTGCCGTGGAGTAAGGCGCTTGGCTTTATCTAAATAAACGAGGTTTTTATGATCGGTTAAAACCTTAATTTTGTGTTTAGCCCCCTCTAAGAAATGTCTCCACTCATCAAATGCCCACTTAATGGCAAGGAGTTCTCTTTTGCCTATATCGTAGTTGCATTCGGTTTTGGAGAATTTTCTAGAGAAGTAGGCTATGGGTTTGAGATTAGTGAGTGTTTCTGGACCTTGTGACAGGACAGCCCCTACACCCACCTCTGATGCATCTACCTCGACAATAAAAGGCAGTTCAAAGTCAGGTTGAATCAACACCGGGGCTGTAGAAAAACATGTTTTGAGTTTGTCGAAGGCCAGAATGGCTTCAGGAGTCCAGTTCTCCATATCAGCTCCCCTTCTGGTAAGATCAGTTAAGGGTTTAGCAATCACTGAGAACCCTTTAATAAATTTTCTGTAGTAATTGGCGAAACCCAGGAATCTCTGAAGAGCTTTCAGATTCCTGGGGCGTTTCCACTTTTCAATGGCTGCCACTTTAAGGGGATCCATACCAAAAGAACTAGGGGTGATCTTATATCCCAGAAAAGAGACCTCCTGAACACCAAACTGGCACTTCGACAACTTGGCAAATAACTGATTTTGCCTTAGAAGTTCCATAACCCTGCGGACATGGTTGACATGTGAGGACCAATCTGGGGAGAAAATCAAAATATCGTCCAAGTACACCACTACAAAACGACCCAGGTACTCACGAAACACATCATTGACAAAGCGTTGGAAAACTGCGGGTGCATTACACAACCCGAAGGGCATGACCAGGTATTTAAAGTGTCCCTCGGGGGTATTGAATGCAGTCTTCCACTCGTCACCCTCCTTTATACGAATCAAATTATAGGCCCCCCGGAGGTCGATCTTAGAAAACCACCGGGCTCCTACAATCTGATCAAACAAATTAGGAATCAAAGGAAGCGGGTGTTGATTTTTAATGGTGATTTTATTTAACTCCCGGTAATCAATACAGGGGCGTAATCCACCATCTTTTTTACCTACGAAGAAAAATCCGGCCCCAAGAGGAGAACAGGAGGGACGGATGTGGCCCTTATGCAAGCTTTCCTTAACATAATCCCGCATAGCTTCCCTCTCTGGTCTAGACAAATTAAAGATTCGCCCTTTTGGGTATTTAGATTCAGGAACTAAATCAATAGCACAATCGTATGGACGATGAGGGGGTAACTCGTCCACCGATTTTTCATCAAAAACATCAAGAAAATCAGACAAAAACTCGGGGATCTCCCCTTCTAATGCAGAACAACCTGTTAAATTTAAAGAAAGACAGTGAGCAGCACACTCTGGCCCCCATTGAACGAGTTCTCTGCTTGCCCAATCAAAAACAGGATTATGCTGGGTCAACCAGGGCAAACCTAAAATAACATTAGAAGACAAATTGTCCATAACCAAAAAATCAAGACACTCCGAATGGATCGACCCCACTTTCACTTCCAGAGGAGGAGTGATATATTTCACTCTACCTTGAGCCAATGGGGTAAAGTCCGCCCCAGTAATACTCAGCGGGCACTTAAGCTGAAGTGGACATACCCCCAGACTGGACCAAAACCCGGAATTAATAAAATTAGCTGATGCCCCTGAATCAACATGGGCAAACCCCGAAATACATTTCTCACCCAAACATAGTGAGATAGGGACCATTAACTTATTCTTATCGAGTGGTACCTGTGCGCCTGAGTGACCCCCTCGATAGTCACTCAGGCGCTGGAGTTTTCCGGCGATGATCCAGGCTTGGAGGTACACTCCCGAACACGGTGTCCAGCTTTGCCACAGTACAGACAGAGGTTAAACGTAGAAAGGAAAAGTCTGGCTCTCACCCAAGTAGCAAAAAATATCAAAATTTCTTTATTCACCAACAGCGGGTTATCATGGCGTGGATGAACACAGATCAGGCTACAGCTGTTTCGCGTTAATCACGCTTTTTCACAGCCCTGACGTCATCACGTATTACGGTCATTTATATACAGCGTTAAATTTACATAATTAGCATATTTAAAATCACATGATAGCAAAAAACCAAACATGACAAATGACATAAACAATATTGACATGTAATACTTATTTGCGTCGTGCATATCAAGCGAGCTTTCTCTACCAGCAAGTTCCATGAATACCGGACCTATCATTCAGACCTAGCGGTCCGATGGCTTCCGTTTTCAGTATAAGTTCAGTCTCCTCTTGGAGTAATCGCAACTGGCGATCACCTCCAGCTGGTAGATATTTTACCTGTTTTAAACCCATAAAGCATAGATCAGAGGCATTACCATTATGCACTGTGTGAACATGGGCCATTAACTTCGGACATCCTTTACCAGTTTTTAAAGATCTAACATGTTCTGAAAAGCGTACATACATAGGGCGTATGGTCTTACCCAAATAATAAAATCCACATGTGCAAATTACCGCATATACTACGTACTTTGATTTACACGTTATGAAATCTTTTACTTCCCATTTAATGGGGCCTAGCTGAACAGTTTTCACATCATTTAAAAATTCACAGTAATTACAGTGCTTACACTTATAGTTACCCGGATCATGAGTAGCTCTACCTAGCCACAGGTTTTTACGTTCTATTTGCCCTGTATCCACAAATCTGCCTTTTACAACCTCATCTCGTAAATTTTTACATCGCCGGAATGATACAAGGGGGCGCTGTTCAGTTAGATCTCGCAAATCGACATCGCTCTCTAATAGGCGCCAGTGTTTAAGTATAGTTTTTTTCACTATATCATCCATAGGTGAATGGCAGAATGTGAATGCAAATCTAGGGGTGCTATCCTTCTTTTTATTTTTATTTCTCAATAAGGACACACGTGGAATATTACGGCTTTTTCCCAGGCTTTTGTTATGATATCCTGTGGATATCCACGGGTAAGTAATCGTTGACTCAGTGTGTATGCCTGTGCTTCAAACGATATATCTGTGTTGTTTATCCTACGTAATCTTATGAATTGTCCGTATGGAACTGATTTTTTTACATATATTGGATGATAACTTTCATATTTAAGCAACGTGTTTGTGGCACTTGGTTTGCGATACCCACTTGTCAGTAATTCATTATTTTTAACCTCTAGGTGTACGTCCAGGAAGTTTATTTGATTACCCCCATATTCTGATGTAAAGGTCATATTGTAAGTATTATTGTTCATGTACTGGATGAAATCACCGAACTCCTCCTTTGTCCCCGCCCACACAATTAATACATCGTCAATATACCTGAGATATAAGGCAATTTTAGCCAAAAAATTGTTGGACACTGTAAAAATAATATCATCCTCCAACTCCGCCAAAAATAAATTTGCAAAAGTTGGGGCTACCGGTGTCCCCATCGCCGTACCAGCTCGCTGACAGTACCACTGATCAGCGAACTGGAAGGCGTTATGTTGTAAAACAAAAGATAACAAATCACAGGTATATTGAATATGTGGTATGTCCATTGTTCCGAGGCGAAGCAACCGACGACGAATTGCCTGTACACCCGCATCCTGAGGGATGCGGGTGTACAGGCTCTCGACGTCAATGCTCACCAATGAAAACTCTTCTCTCCACTCAAAATCTGCCAAAACATTTAGTAGTTCCTTCGTGTCCTGTAAATAGGACGTCATCACTGTAATACGTGATGACGTCAGGGCTGTGAAAAAGCGTGATTAACGCGAAACAGCTGTAGCCTGATCTGTGTTCATCCACGCCATGATAACCCGCTGTTGGTGAATAAAGAAATTTTGATATTTTTTGCTACTTGGGTGAGAGCCAGACTTTTCCTTTCTACGTTTGATATTTATTGGATAAACTGCTGTTTTCGAGTCTGTGCACCACCCTTAGCACGCTCCAGAATATTGGCTGCAATACACACGGGAGAATGGAATCTAGTAGCGGTTGTGAGTAGTGCCGAGAATCTTGCTTGTGATTTATTTTTATGCTTGGACTGTTCCTTTAAATCCCAGAGCACACTCATGGATCCGCCTGTGACTAACATGGACTTGTCTCCAAACATGTGTACAATTAGCAATGAGCCATTGGAGGATCACCTGAGTACGGGTCGTATAGACGTGGATGAATTTTTTGCTCAGTGCAATATTAAGGACGAGCTACAAATGTTGGGCACAAAAGCCTTGGAATATCGTACCCAAAATTTGGCTGAAAAAGAGGTAAAACTATTTTGGACTAAAAACTCTTTATCATCATATGTGAAAAGTGAGAGAGCCCCGAGAGGCTTACGTATGTACAAAGATATATCGCAATATCATGATGACAGTGATTTTAAAAATGAGTGGCAACAATTACATTTAAATCATGCTTTAAACCTTACCAAGTTGATACTTAAAAGGACTGAAAAGGAGTACATAGATGTGACGGAGGATCTATCTAAATGTAAAGCTGAATTAAAAACTCGCTTAACAGAACAACAATATAATAATGCTATGAAACGTATTGACAAGAAAGTGACTTCAACACAAGTGGAAATTAAAGAGAGAAAAAGAAATAAATTTGTGAGAGACAAACGTGATTATGATCTTGGAAAAATATTTGATTGGAATCAGCGACCTACCAGACGTAACAGGAAGTTTCGTAAACATGCTAAACCCCAGGATTACTGGACTACCGACTCTGGATCCGACTCCAGCACGGACTTTCCAGATGGGAACAAAGATGGTGCCGACCTAGGTAGCAATGTTGCTGCCGGAGGTGCGGCCCCTTTAGGAAGGCAACACGGAGGGGGAGACGGAGGCAGAGGAGGAAACAAAGGAGGTGTAAAGAGGAAACAGGTCTCTTGGAGGAAGTAGGAGATCCTGTCCCCTTAAACACCACAGAGGTAAAAGGTTCTGAAGTTATTAATTTAACTAAGATAAAACTGTCTAATGAATGTATATCTCTCTTATCTAAAGGGTTAAATTATTGTATTAGTACTGAATTTAATTATACTGAATTCACTATGGATCTCCATAAATGTATACGTAAGCTAAATCTCCGTAAATATTATGCCAAAAATAAAACTAGGGAACAAGGAGAAAACAGCTTAAGTGGAGAAAGACCTTGTAATATTGGCAGTTTAGGTTTCAGCCTGAGTGATAACTTTGATAATACCGATATGGAAATTGTTACCATGCTCATGGAATTACAGGGCATACCATTACCTGGTGTTAGTCCTAGTGAGGATTTTTTTTGGGGGGGAATACCCTCTACTTTTAATCCCCCCTTGTCCGCTGGCTCTAATCTGGACTTATTTGAGCAGTATGTGGCTAGGGATATCAAAGCGTTGATTTATCCCAAAGCCACTTCTAATCTTACTGCGGCAGAAATAAGAGAATTGAAATGGCTCAAGTCCAGAAAAGATGTTATAGTGAAGCCAGCGGACAAGGGGGGAAATATTGTTTTATTAACTAGGGACTATTATAAAGAGGAGGCATATCGTCAACTAAATGATTCCAATGTGTATGAAAAATTAAAAAAGGACCCAACGCCAGATTATATTTCTAAAGCTAGAACGCTGTTACAAAGGGGTGTAGAATCTGGTATTTTTTCTAAAAAATTTGCAGAAAAATTGTTTGCAGTATCACCTATGAGACCGTACTGGTATTGGATACCAAAGCTACATAAAAATATGGAGCGTCCTCCGGGACGCCCTATTGTAGCAGGTATGGGGTCCATTACGGAACCCTTGTCAAAATACCTGGACTGGATTCTGCGCCCCATGCTCCAACAGGTGCCGTCCTATTTACAGGACACGAAGGAACTACTAAATGTTTTGGCAGATTTTGAGTGGAGAGAAGAGTTTTCATTGGTGAGCATTGACGTCGAGAGCCTGTACACCCGCATCCCTCAGGATGCGGGTGTACAGGCAATTCGTCGTCGGTTGCTTCGCCTCGGAACAATGGACATACCACATATTCAATATACCTGTGATTTGTTATCTTTTGTTTTACAACATAACGCCTTCCAGTTCGCTGATCAGTGGTACTGTCAGCGAGCTGGTACGGCGATGGGGACACCGGTAGCCCCAACTTTTGCAAATTTATTTTTGGCGGAGTTGGAGGATGATATTATTTTTACAGTGTCCAACAATTTTTTGGCTAAAATTGCCTTATATCTCAGGTATATTGACGATGTATTAATTGTGTGGGCGGGGACAAAGGAGGAGTTCGGTGATTTCATCCAGTACATGAACAATAATACTTACAATATGACCTTTACATCAGAATATGGGGGTAATCAAATAAACTTCCTGGACGTACACCTAGAGGTTAAAAATAATGAATTACTGACAAGTGGGTATCGCAAACCAAGTGCCACAAACACGTTGCTTAAATATGAAAGTTATCATCCAATATATGTAAAAAAATCAGTTCCATACGGACAATTCATAAGATTACGTAGGATAAACAACACAGATATATCGTTTGAAGCACAGGCATACACACTGAGTCAACGATTACTTACCCGTGGATATCCACAGGATATCATAACAAAAGCCTGGGAAAAAGCCCGTAATATTCCACGTGTGTCCTTATTGAGAAATAAAAATAAAAAGAAGGATAGCACCCCTAGATTTGCATTCACATTCTGCCATTCACCTATGGATGATATAGTGAAAAAAACTATACTTAAACACTGGCGCCTATTAGAGAGCGATGTCGATTTGCGAGATCTAACTGAACAGCGCCCCCTTGTATCATTCCGGCGATGTAAAAATTTACGAGATGAGGTTGTAAAAGGCAGATTTGTGGATACAGGGCAAATAGAACGTAAAAACCTGTGGCTAGGTAGAGCTACTCATGATCCGGGTAACTATAAGTGTAAGCACTGTAATTACTGTGAATTTTTAAATGATGTGAAAACTGTTCAGCTAGGCCCCATTAAATGGGAAGTAAAAGATTTCATAACGTGTAAATCAAAGTACGTAGTATATGCGGTAATTTGCACATGTGGATTTTATTATTTGGGTAAGACCATACGCCCTATGTATGTACGCTTTTCAGAACATGTTAGATCTTTAAAAACTGGTAAAGGATGTCCGAAGTTAATGGCCCATGTTCACACAGTGCATAATGGTAATGCCTCTGATCTATGCTTTATGGGTTTAAAACAGGTAAAATATCTACCAGCTGGAGGTGATCGCCAGTTGCGA